>NC_081408.1:62063721-62378829 GCF_030272615.1 Cryptomeria japonica | reverse complement strand
TTTGGTTATGTTCACCAGCATGTTCAGTGACTTATGCACAGTCACCGGTATTTGGTTCATTGACAAGTTATATTACACACCAACATTGAGGATGATCTATTATAATCTAGAGATTACTTGGTCATGTCGAAGACATGGTTTGGACACTTGGTTTTGGTGTTTTGGTTATTGGTCTAATCGAGTTTGCATATTTTCTATTATCGGCAAATAGGTCTAGGCTATGAACCGGCAAGCATTATCTACTCCAGATCAACACAACATGTTATGGAGATGATTTATTGATTGGTTATTATTGCAAATACATTAAGATAACATAATGCATTCCATATTGATTCATTTGTAATTGATTTAATTGTAATATTTTTAGTGAGATGACCTACACATTTGGTCTTAGGTTTTAGTATATATGTAAGATCTCATTTGTGAGATTAACATGGTAGAAAAAGAGATTGTAATAAGGTATATGTGAATATAAGAGGAGCTATACACGCAAACATCACTTGAAGATTAAAGGAAGGTTTTGAAGAAGACAATCAGAGCTTAACTGGTACTGAATCCAACATATGAAGATGCTATTTTAAGCACTGGTACATTATCATTGGATTTAACCATCCAATTGTAGTCAGTGTGACTCCCATTTTATGATTGAGCAGTGAGCTCTAGGCAGTTGGCCTTTCTGCATGTGCAGACCCCATTTGTACACACATACTATCTGCAGTAGTATCATTTGATTGTGGGTAAGGTTTCCCACTGTGGTTTTTCTCCTTATAGGGTTTCCACATAAAAATATCTATGTTATGTATTGTGGATGTTATTTGTCTTTTTGTTTCTTGCATTAAACTTTACTGGTACTGTTACTCATTGTTAAATTGTCAACGGGCATTAAGTTTTGTTATCGAAATTATGCATCAAGTTTGATTAAGTTATATTTGGGTTGAAATTAATAGACAACTAATTCACCCCCCCTCTTAGTTGCCTCCGAGTCCTAACACATGACTGTTTCTTGCCGATCCATGAAACTGACTTCTTTCCAAGAAAGAAATCTCCACCAGAAGTACTTTTCTGGTCATCAACATCCCCATCCCAATCAACATTTGTAAATGCACATAAAGTAAATTTATCATCCTTAAGGTACCACAAACCATATTTTGATGTACCTTGTAAGTATCTAAAAATCCTTTTCACCACAATCTCATGATTCTCTCTAGGATCACTTTGAAATCTTTAAACAATACAAACATCATTCATAATGTCAGGCCTAGTCTAAGTCTAATAAAAAAGACCTCCAATCATAGATTTGTATCTTGTAGAATTTACTGGTGTAGAAACATCTTTTCTTGTCAATTTGTCACTTGTAACAATACAAGTACTTATGAGTTTAGAATATTCTATACCAAATTTCTTCAACAATTCCTTAGCATATTTAGTTTGATAGATGAAAATACATTTGCCAGTCTAAGTAATCTGCAAACCTAAGAAAAATTTCATCTCACCAATCATAGACATCTCAAATTCTTTCTCCATATTCTTAGAAAATTCTTTGCATAGCTTATCTTCACCTCCAAAAACAATCTCATCAACAAATACTTCAATAATTAGTATATCATCATTAGTGATTTTATAATATAAATTACTGTCAGCACTGCCTTTAGTAAAACCAAGCTTCAAAATATATTTATCCAATCTTGCATACCAAGCTCTAGGTGCTTGTTTCAATCCATATAAAACTTTCCTTAACCTGCAAACCATGTTTGTAACATCTGATAGTGAAAAACCATAAAGTTTCTCAACATAAACTTCCTCATCAAGATCCTCATTCCAAAATGCACATTTAACATCCATCTGATAAACCTTGTAGTTTTTATAAGCAGCATAGGCAATAAATAATCTTACAGCTTCAATCCTAACTAGCGGTGCAAAAGTCTCTCCATAATCAATTCCTTCTTTCTGAGAATATCCTTTACAAACCAATCTAGCTTTATTCCTTATAACTTGACCATCCTCATTCAATTTATTCCTAAAACCTCATTTAGTTCCAATAACATATTTATTTTTAGGTCAGGGAACCAAGGTCCATGTGTTATTTTTCTCAATTTGATCTAATTCTTCTTCCATAGATTTCATCCAATATTCATCTTTACATGCCTCAATTATCGATATCGATTCAACTTGTGAAATTAAACATACTTCATTAGTTTTTAGTCTTCTTCTTGTCATCACTCCATTGCTTTTATCCCCAATGATCCAATCTTCTAAATGATTCAATCTCACATACCTACGAGTTTTTTGACTCTTTGCTCCTCTTCCCTGTTCTTTAGTTACTGTAGAATTCTCTGATACTACCAAAGTAATTAGTTCAACACTTTGTTCCGGTAAAAGTGCTACCAGTTTAGATATAATCATTTCCATTGCCGATTGCTTCTCATAAACTATGATTTGACTTATGTTCATCTCATCTACTTTGACATTAGCACTCTCCACAATTCTCTAAAATTTCTTGTTATAACATCTATATGCTTTTCTTTCATTAGGATAACCAAGAAATATGCCTTCATCACATCTAGGATCAAATTTCCCAATGATATCATCTCTTCCGATATAATATTTACTATCCAAAATTATGAAATACTTAAGTGTAGGTGTATTGCCAAACCATAATTCATAAGGTGTCTTATCAGTTTCTCCTTTAATATGCACTCTATTAAATGTATAAATCATTGTGCTCACTACTTCTCTCTAGTAGATATGAGGTAGACTCGCTTCCATCATCATTGTTCTAGCAGCATCAAAGATAGTTTTGTTCTTCCTTTCCACAGCTCCATTCTGCTGAGGTGTCTAGGGAGAAGAAAATTGTCTTCTTATAGCATGCTTCTCACAAAAGTTATTAAACTCACTGGATGTGAATTCTCCACCATGATCTAACCTCAAACATTTAATCTTCAATCTTGTCTTGGTTTCCACTTTAGCCTTAAAGATTTTAAACTTTTCAAATGCTTCGGATTTTTCTTTCAGAAAAGTAACCCACATCATTCTAGAATAAGCATCGATGATTAGCATGAAATATCTATCATTTTGAAAATTTTTAACTCTAGTAGGGTGACATAAATTAGTATGAATAAGATCAAGAACATCATTTGATTTATCTCATATAATCCTAAAAGAGGTTCTGACATGTTTACCCATTTGAAATTATTTACATATAGGATTATAGGGCCTCATAATCTTAGGTATATCTCTAACTACCTTAGTTGAACTGATCTTCATAATGAATCAAAATTCACAAGACATAGCCTTTAATGCCATAGCCAACTCTCATCAATCTATGTACAATCAAACATGTCTTCTCACTAGAATTCAAATGAAATATATTACCTTTGGTCTATGTATCAGTTGCAATCTCCAAACTTGATCTGGTAAAGATTTTGCATTTTTCATCTTTGAACTATAATTGAAATACCCTATCTACCAATTGTCCTACACTCAAAATATTATACCTTAAAACTTCAACATAATAAACATTTCTAGTATTGTTCTTACCATCCAATGATATGGTTCATTTTCCTTTGATCATACATTCTTTCTCATCTCCAAATCTAACTAGACCACCATCAAATTCTTGCAAAGATAAAAAATTCCCTTTATCCCCAATCATATGATATGAACAACTCCTATCAATTACCCATTCATCTTTGTCTTCAATTTTAGCAGCAAGTGCCTTCTCTTTAGGTACATTCTCTTCTAGTGCTGGATCATCTTCCTTGATAGCCAGGAACACCCATTCCTCCCCATTGCTGAAACCACTAGCATAGTCTTTTGTCGATTCATCATCAGAATCAGTAATGCCTTCGTCATCCACTATGTAGCATGATTTGTCTATGTTTTTCTTGTATTTGTACTTGTTTTGATATCTAGGGTTAGGATTAAATAATCTTCTATCTCTTTCTTCAAATCTTGAATTCCTTTCAAGATATATAGATGTAAAATTACCAATCTTATTACATGCAAAACATTTAAAATGTGCTTTTCATTCATACTTACTTCCCACCGGTCCTTTAGGTACTCTTCTAGAAAATAGTGCTTCAAGATGCTCAAACTCATCATCATCTCTCTTCATATCTTCTAATTCCTTTGGATACAAAGCTTTCTAGTCTTGCATTCTTACCGATTGTAGATGTAGATGCATGAAAAGAAGGTTCAGCCTTCATAGCTCCAGAAGGTCCAAATTCTTCAAGCTCAAAAGAAGACAGTTTCGCAACCAAAGTATCTCCATTGAAAAATGTATTAGCCATTGTTCTCAACTCATTAATAGTAGTAGCTTTCATTTTGTAAGCTGGTGGTAAGGCTCTCAACACTTTAGAAACAATTTCATCTTTGCTCAGAGTTCCACCACAACACTGAATTCTCATAACAATCTCATTTACCCTTTCCATGAATGCAATAATTCTTTCATCTTCTTCCATCTTCAGGTTTTCATATCTCAACTGGTAACTATCAAGTTTAGCAATCTTCATTGTAGGGTGTCCTTCATTAAGAGTCTCCAACTTATCCCATGTAGCTTTTCCAGATGATTTGTCGATTAATCCCATTATTTTCTGATCAGAAAGTGCACACAAGAGGGCTTCTCTTTCTCTACAATCATTCTCAAGATCCTTGTCTAGGTTTTCCAGAGGAGGATTACCAAATCCTGAATTATAAGGTGTGACACCTTTTTGTGTGATCTCCCTAATCTCCTTGCCAAAAGATCTGAGATGAGTCTCCATCTAAATCTTCTATACTATGTAATTTGTTCCATCAAGCCTTAGAATATCCCTCCTAAAGATAGGTCTAGAAGGACTGGATGAAATTGAACTGTTAGTTGCCATAGGATCTTCCTCAAGCAATTAAGCTTTCTGCAGAGAGGACCAAATCTTTAATACCAATTGTTAGACAGTTAAAATAACCAGATGAGAATTGAGAGGGGGGGTGAATCAGTTGTCACAGATTATCAGAACCATTAGTAATTTAAACTTTAATACCAAAACCCAAAACATTAATGCCAAAATAGAAGTTAAACCCATTAAGCATAAACAATAATCACAAAATAAAAGCCATCCACATAACACCAAGATTTATATGTGGAAAACCCAGTAAAGGGAAAAGCCATGGTGGGAATCCTACCCATAGTTAGATAATACTTTTGCAGTAAGTATGTGAAATACAATTGAGGGGCCTGGACTTGTAGGAAGGCCAACATCCTAGAGTGCACTACTCATCACAAAATAGGGCTCACTAACTACATATAAATCCAGACTATAATTTGGAGAAGTGTTGAACTGCAAAAGATAGCATCTCCTAAGCTTGAGTACAGTTGTGGTTAAGCTCAATATCGGAAGACTAAATCCTCTTACATAAACCCAATTCGATCTCCAATGATCAACCAAATCCTCTACCTGAATGATATTACATTATTCGCACATTGCATTCCTTGACCATGACCTTTTTCCTAACCATGATGATCTTCAATGCGATCTTACATCTATATATACAAACCCTCGACCATAAACAATTAGGTTGGCCACTAGACAATAAACTAATTACATAATTACCAACCATGTCGGTCTTAGACCAAACAAATAATATGCAACACATAAGACATTCTGGAAATACATCGAGAGGTCAAATCCACACGTTACATTAAAGTCGGTCCATAACCTAGATCAACCAGGACTCAATATAGGTCCATATGTTTCAGCAATGATCTCCATCTGCCAAGTCTCAAACATGATCACCAACAACATCTTGAAACTCCACCATAAGTTGCATCAACACCACTTTTGCAATTCAACAAAGATCTTCATCAAAAAGCTCTGTCGGTGAAACCCTCATCGGAATCAGAAGCCAAGCTTCCAAGTAAGTAGGATAGAATCTGATCACCATACCAAAACCAAGCCAATTCTATCACCAAATCATACTGGAGCCTACCGAATCATGCCGAATCCAAATCAACCAGAAACTAGTCAACCTACTAGGACCAGAAGGGTGTCGATAACGCATCCAAACAACTAGTGTTGGCATCAATGACAAAACATCAATGCAACACATAATGAATTCCACCAAATGGCCAATAGTTATAATGTCAACAAATTAGAGCATTGGATTCTTGATTATAAATACATGGAATATTTGAAGGCTAATAATGAAGTGGTATTAAGATTGAGGGAGGAATAAGGTGATTTGGAGTAGGAAATGGATGAATTTTCTATAATTGGAACAACATGCTTCCTTCTTGGGTCAAGTTCTAGACAAGTTCATCTTTCTTCCCCTAATCATGATGTTGTGGATTAGGAAGTTCCAAGGTGTCCTTGTCTTTCTTTCATATGAATTCAAAATCCTCTCATTTCTATGATTTTATTTTAGACTTTTCATAGTATGTTTTAGACAGTCATTTTGTTCTGATTTTAAATAGGACTTATATATTCTCCTCAAGGATATTTTTCTTTGTGGATTCTTGAAACCTTGGTTTGCTAATATTCTCAGTAAGCATTATAAACCCCTATTGTCGAGGTAGTTTTTGGTCTTTCGAGGTATGGTTTCTCTACAATTTTCATATCTTATTTCTCTGATACTTTTAAATCTATTGTTTTTTAATCTTTATCTTATTTTAATATATTTTGGCTTTAGCCTTTTATTAAGCAAAACAAACAAACTAAAACTATATAATTATAATTACAATTGTAGTAAAAATATTTAATAATATAGTAAATCTTCTTAACAAATAGTATTGAGGAAAAATTAGCCTTGAAGCATCCATATTTAAATGTTAACCCATAAAATGCTTTTCCTTAGTAAATTAGTCAAACAACATTGTAACAATAATGATTTCTAATGTGACAAAATCTAAGTATGAATGGTAGAGGTTTTTCTAAAAATAGAGTGTTTCAAATTAGAATTAAAGTTCTATGTATAATAATTTTTAGTCATTAATTAAAATGAATTATAATTATAATAGCTATATAATTATTATTATTATTTTTTTATAGGTAATAGGCCGAAGCCGCAATATTTTGAATTGTTATTATTATTATTATACTTGATTAGATTGACCCAAGACCTTCCCCATCCCATGGAAGGCCAAGAGTCACAACTTAGAATTCCGTTTTAGATGTCCTTATTGGGAATTGAACTTGGGTCTCCATAGTGAGAGCCCAGTGTTTTAACTAGTTAAACTGAATCCCTTAGACTATAATAGCTATATAATTATTATTGTTAACTAAAATTAAAATAATACTAATTATGATAACTAGTATCATATATAATTATACATGTAATGATCAATCTATATCATAATAATAACGATATGATAATTATTTATTGTAATAATTATTATTAATGAAATCTCTTATTATTCCTAATGATTATTATATTATTTATTGTCAGTGACTATTTAATAATAAGTATTATTAATTTAGTTTTATTAGAATAGAAAATATTTACACAATAAAATGAAGAGGAAATTTAAATATCAATAGGATAATATAATCTAATCCCCAAACTTAGTAATAGACCTTCAAGTTCATAAATGGAAGAAAACCAAATTTCTACATATTAACACATATCCTTTAAATTTTAAAGTCTAGCTATTCTATTGCAAATCAATCAAGCTTCCTATGAGAAGTTCCTCTTACTGATATTTTTCATACACACAACAAGTTAGATTTACACTATTCTCCATTTCAGTCATTACAAAGCTATACAAATTTAGAGACAATTTTCTCTAACAATCTACAAGCTCACAAACAAAAGGTACATATAGATCAGCCCATAGGTTTCCCAGCTACAAGAGAATAATTATAAGATAAGATTCCATGGTTAAAATATCAATCAATAATCTATGATTACAAATTTTTAATTAAATCAAACAAAAGATTAACAATCAGTTAACAACACAACAATAGATGAAAGAAATCATAAGATAGCATGCAATCAAGAAGTGATAACAAAATAATTACATCTATTGTGTTTCAAAACACTATTTTTAAAGTGTTTAAATCCATAGAGCTTAAATAAAATTTACTTCTTTTTGGTATAGTTTGGCTCCTTGTCCAAAATAATGGTGGACATTTTAGGGAGGAGAACTTGGTGAATGTTAGGGGGAACACCACCATGAGAAATGGTCATTATGCACAACAATTCTCCCAATTATTCATCATTCCTAACAGAATTATAGAAATATATATTTGCTTTAGAAAAAGAAGAAAAAGAAGAAAATTAAGAAAATTAATGGGCTAAGATGTTTCTTGATTTTTGGAGATTTGTAAAACTGTTTGTATCCCACTGGGTCCCTTTGGTTTTGTCTTTGTGGAAATAAGATTTCTGAAAATTTCTTACAGAACTATGGAGATAAATATGTGCTTCAAAAAATGAAGAAAAAAAAAAGAAAATTAATGTGATAAGGTATTTCCAAAATTTGGTAGATTGCTCAAAAAAGTGTTTGCATCTCATTGGATCTCTTTGCCTTTGTATTTATGAGGATAATATTTTTGGAGATTTCTTACATAACTTTAGAAATAAAAATTTTCTTCAAAAAAAGAAGAACAATAAGAAATTTAATGGGGTAAGATGTTTTCATATTTTTGTAGATTGCTAAAATAAGAGGTTGCATCTCATTGGATCTCTTTGCCTTTGTGTTAGTGAAGATACAAATTTTTGAGACTTGTAACAATTAATATTCTGAAATTATACAAGGTAGTTATGTTAGGTCTCAGAGACAACTAAGAGGGGGGGGCGGGGGGTGAATCAGTTGTCTAATAAATTCAAACCAAAAACTTATTAACCAACTTAATGCTTAATACCGGTAAACCAGTTAAGTATGTTGGTAGACAGTGTTAACAATAAATTGCTATACTGGCAAGGATTAATGCATAAAATATAAACATAAAGTCATCCACAACACATGACACCAATATTTGTATGTGGAAACCTTGTAAGGGGAAAAACCATGGTGGGAAAGCTTACCCACAATCAGATGATACTACTATAGATAGTAAGTGTACAAGAGGGGTCTGCACATGCAGAAAGGCCAACAACCTAGAGCTCACTGCTCTATCACAAATGGAAGTCACACTGACTACAATTGGATGGTTAAATCCCATAAGAATGTACTACAAAAAATAGCATCTTCATATGCTGGATTCAGTACCGTTGTAATGTTGATATGCTTCTACAAAAACCTAACTTCAACTTCAAATGATGTCTTCATGTATACCTCTGCTTGATCTCACATATACCTTCACTCAATTCTTTTTTGCATTCCACACTTGATCTTACAAATAAGGTCTTACATTTATACCATACCCTAAGACCACTTTTAGTAGGTCAGCTCTACAAGATATTACAATCCAAACATTTTACAAATAATATAATATATAATGCAATAACCAATTAAACATGTCATCTTAATGCATTTACAACAATAATAAATCATCTCCATAGAGTGCCATGCTGATCTGGAAAAGATAAACCTACCGATGTAACCCTAGATAACCTAGACCTATTTGCTGGTAAAAGCAAATATGCAAATATGAATATACCAATGATTATTACTTCAAAATAAAGTGTCCACATGATGTGTTCGACATTACGAAGTATCTTCCATGTCATTCTAGGTACTGGTGAACAATATATCCTGCCGGTGAACCATATACTAGTAACTGTCGCACAGTTTACTATTTGCCGGTGAATGTTGCTGGATCTCCAAAGTAGGTGTATTCAGTAAGTGTTGACATCAATGACAAAACCATACTAAAATACCAACAATCTCCCCCTTTAGCATTGATGGCAACATAAGATGGAAAAACCATCAAAGTGCCAAAATAGAAATGCCAAATACAAAAACCGACAATCTCCATTCCTCCCCTTGGGAGTAACAATACCAATTTCTTCTTAAATGTGATTTCCAAAATTTCTCCCCTGAAATCTTTCACCAAAAAGGATAATGTGTTTTTCCATAGATATCTCTCCCCCTTTGACATCAAATGCCAAAGTCACAAAAGTCAAGTTCATACAAAATACCAACCAATTCAATATACCAACTACTCCCCCTAAGAAGTAGCTTCCCCATCAAATACAAGAATAAAAGATTTGTCCATTTAATTCTGTCGGTTGATGACAATTATCAACTGTTTAAGTCTCTACCGGTGGTGGTATGACTCCAAGCTGATCTTTGAGATACTCAAAAGTTTCCTTAGGCAAAGGTTTTGTGAAAATGTCTGCAAGTTGTTCTTTAGTATTCACATAGACCAGTTTTATCTCTTTTTCTTCAACTTTTTCCCTTAATAAATTAAGTTTGATAGAAACATGTTTTGTTTTAGAATGTAATACCGGATTTTTAGATATATCAATTGCTACAGTGTTATCATAGTATATAGTAATAGGTTCCTTGCATTTTACCTTTATGTCTTTCAACATTTGCTTAAGCCAAAGTACCTGTGTATAGTTTGTTGCAGCTGCAACATATTCTGATTCTGTTGTTGATAAAGATGTACAACTCTATTTCTTACTCAACCAAGAAAATAATCTCTTTCCAAGAAACAATGCTCCTCCAGTGGTGCTTTTTCTATCATCGACATCTCCTGCCCAATTTGCATCTATATATGCACATAGATCAAAATTTTCATCTTTAGGATACCATAATCCAAGATTTGTTGTACCTTCTAAGTACCAAAAAATACTTTTCACTGCTGATTCATGATTTTCTCTAGGATTACTCTGAAATCTAGAAACAATACATACTGCATTCATAATATCAAGCCTCGTTTGTGTCAAATACAGTAAACCTCCTATCATAGATTTGTATCTAGTTGGATTAATAGGTGTAGATTCATCCCTTTGAGATAATTTGTCATTTTTAGTCATAGGTGTGCTTACCGATTTAGAGTTCTCCATCCCAAATTTCTTAAGTAGTTCTTTCGAGTACTTAGATTGACTCAAAAATATACCTTTATCGGTCTGTGAAATCTGCAATCCTAAAAAGAATTTTATTTCTCCAATCATAGACATTTCAAATTCTTGTTGCATTTCAAGAGAAAATTATTTACATAATCCATCTTCTCCTCCAAAGATTATATCATCAACAAATACTTCAATAATCAAGATGTCATCATTAGTTACTTTGAAATATAAATTGCTATCTGCATTTCCTTTAGTAAAACCAATCTTTAAAAGATACTTATCCAATCTTGCATACCAAGCTCTTGGGGCTTGTTTCAATCCATATAGAGCTTTTCTTAACCTGCAAACCATATCATTGTCATCTGTCAAAGAAAATCCATCAGGTTGTTCAATATAAAATTCCTCTTCAAGATCTCCATTCAAAAATGCACATTTAATATCCATTTGATAAACTTTGTAATTCTTGTGAGCTACAAAAGCCAAGAATAATCTAACTGCCTCAATTCTGGCTACCGGTGCAAAGGTTTCATTGTAATCAACTCCTTCTTTCTGAGAATATCCCTTACACACTAGTCTTTCTTTATTTCTGACAACCTTTCTATCTTCATTAAGTTTGTTTCTAAATACCCATTTGGTTCCAATTACATTTTTATCTTTAGGCCGGGGAACTAATGTCCAAGTATTATTCTTCTCAATTTGTCCTAATTCTTCTTCCATAGCTTTAATCCAAAATTTATCTTCACATGCCTCATTGATAGATGATGGTTCAATTTGAGAAATAAGACATACGTCTTCATCTGCCAATCTTCCTCTTGTCATAACTCCTTTAAATTTGTTTCCAATTATCTGATCTTCAGAATGATTCAGTCTTACATACTGGGGTGTCTTAGTTTGTTGTTGTTCTTCAATTACTGTGGAATCCTCTGATGATACCGGGGTAACTGGATCTTCATTCTGTACCGGTGGATTCAATGTAGGTTCATTTGTCATAACTTCTGTTGCCGGTTTAGAGTCTATATACCTTGAAGTTCCTCTGAATTGTTCATCAATCTTTACATTTGTACTCTCAACAATTTTCTGCAATCTTTTATTAAAACATCTATATGCCTTGCTCTTAGATGAATAACCAAGAAATATTCCTTCATCACTTCGAGGATCAAATTTTCCAATATACTCATCTCTTCTAATATAACATTTATTTCCAAAAATTTTGAAATACTTAAGAGTAGGAATATTACCAAACCATAGTTCATGAGGGGTCTTACCGATTTCACCTTTGATGTGAACTTTGTTGAATGTATAGACAACAGTGCTTACTGCCTCTCTCTAGTACACATGTGGTAGATTTGCTTCTAATAACATACTTCTTGCTGCATCCAAGATAGTTCTATTTTTCCTTTCAACAACTCCATTTTGCTGTGGTGTCCGAGGTGTTGATAACTGTCTTTTGATTCCATTCACTTCATAGAATGTATTAAAGTCTTTGGATGTGAATTCTCCTCCTTGATCTGATCTTAAACATTTGATTTTCTTACCAGTTTCATTTTCAACCATTGAGTTGAATAGTTTGAACTTCCCAAGTGCTTCTGATTTTTCTCTAAGAAAAGTAACCCAACACATTCTAGAATAATCATCAATAATTAGCATGAAATATCTATCACCTTGTAAGCTTTTAGTTCTAGCTGGACCACATAGATCAGTGTGAATTAAATCAAGAGCATTATTGGATTTTTCTAGAATACTTTTGAAACTAGCTCTAACTTGTTTTCCAAATTGACATTCCTTACAAATTTTTTCATAACTTTAGGTAGATCTCTAACTACCTTAGAAGTATTGATTTTTAACCATGCAATCAAAATTTACATGACATATTCTCTTGCGCCATAACCAACTTTCATTTATATGTGCAATTAAGCATGCCTTTTCACTGTTATTCAAATGAAAGATATTACCTCTAGTCTGATTACCGGTTGCAATTTACAAACCAGTTCTATTCATGATTTTGCATTTTCCATTTTTAAATTGTAACTGAAAACCCTTCTCAACTAATTGACCAACACTTCAAAGATTATGCTTTAATCCTTCAACATAGTAGACATTGTCAGTGTTATGTTTACCATCAAGAGATATTGAACCCTTACCTTTGATTGAATAGGCTTTGTCATCTCCAAATCTTACTAAACCTCCATTGTATTCTTGAAAGTTCAAGAATTTACCTTTGTCGCCAGTCATATGATGTGAGCATCCTGAGTCAATAATCCACTCATCCTTTGATTCAACTTTAGATGCTAAGGCTTGTTCTATCGGTTGAGCAGTAGGTGTTGGTTGATCTTCTATTATAGCAACAAAAATCCATCCATTGTCTGCTAGATCCTCATCAGAATCATCAGTCACACCTTCATCAGCAATGTAACAAGGTTTATCTTTGTTCTTCTTAAATCTGTATCTCTGATATTCAGGATTAGGCTTGTATGTTCTTCTAGCTTCTTCTCTTAGTCTAGCATGTCTATCAGGGCATCTTGAAGCCATATGACCAATCTTATTGTAGATAAAATATTTAAAGGGTGCCTTACCTTCATACTTACTTCCAATTGGACCTTTTGGCATTTTCCTTGCAAATAGTGCTTCAAGTTCTTCAAGCTCTTCATTCTCCTTTCTGGTTTCTTCAAGTTCTCTTGCATAAAAGGCTCTCCAATCTGATTTGCCAAATGATGGAGCAGATGATGTTGATGCTTTAAAGGCCAAATCAGTCTTTATAGTAGCAACAAGACCAAATTCCTCAATTTCAAAAGCTGAAAGTTTTCCAATCAATGTATCCCTAGTTACTGATGTATTAGGCATTGTTCTCAACTCATTTATAGCAGTAACTTTCATTTTATATGCCGGTGGAAAACCTCTTAAGACTTTTGAAACAATTTCATCCTCACTCAAGGTTCCTCCACAACATTTGATACCCAAAACAATTTCATTTACTCTTTCCATAAAAACAAAAATCCTTTCATCTTCTTCCATTTTCAGATGTTCATACCTGACTCGGAAGCTTTCAATTTTTGCAATTTTGACTATGGAATCTCCTTCATTTAGTGTTTCCAAATGATCCCAACTAGCTTTAGCAGTAGACCTATCTGATAATCCCATGATTTGTTGATCTGATAATGCACTCAAAAGTGCTTCTCTTGCTTTGCAATCATTTTCTTCATCTTTGGCTAAGGTGGTTGGGGTAGTCTGACCAGCTACAGCAGTAGTATAACCATTCTTAGTAACTTCCTAGATGTCTTTATCGATGCAGTTCAGATGTGTCTCTATTCTGATCTTCCATATCCCATAGTTGGTTCCATTAAGTTTAGGACTGTCCTTCCTGAAATAATTAGTAGACATTGGATCTCCTCAAGTTGTTAAACTTTTGCAAAAGAGGACTAATCTCTGATACCAATTGTTAGGTCCTGGAGACAACTAAGAGGGGGGGGGGGGGTGAATCAGTTGTCTAATAAATTCAAACCAAAAAATTATTAACCAACTTAATGCTTAATACTGGTAAACCAGTTAAGTATGTTGATAGACAGTGTCAACAATAAATTGCTATACCGGTAAGGATTCCACAACACATGATACCAATGTTTGTACGTGGAAACCCTATAAGGGGAAAAACCATGGTGGGAAACCTTACCACAATCAGATGATACTACTATAGATAGTAAGTGTACAAGAGGGGTATGCACATGCAGAAAGGCCAACAGCCTAGAGCTCACTGCTCAATCACAAATGGGAGTCACACTAACTACAGTTGGATGGTTAAATCCAATAAGAATGTACTTCACAAAATAGCATCTTCATATGCTAGATTCAGTACCAGTGTAATGTTGATATGCTTCTATAAAAACCTAACTTCACCTTCAAATGATGTCTTCATGTATACCTATGCTTGATCTCGCATATACCTTCACTCTATTCTTTTTCGCATTCCACACTTGAACTTACAAATAAGATCTTACATTTATACCATACCCTAAGACCACTTTTAGTAGGTCGGCTCTACAAGATATTACAATAAAAACATTTTACAAATAATATAATATCTAATGCAATAACTGATTAAACATGTCAGCTTAATGCATTTACAACAATAATAAAGCATCTCCATAGCGTGCCATGTTGATCTGGAAAAGGTAAACCTACCGGTGTAACCCTAGATAACCTAGACCTATTTGCCGATAAAAGAAAATATAAAAATATGAATATACCAATGATTATTACTTCAAAATAAAGTGTCCACATGATGTCTTTGACATTACCAAGTGTCTTTCATGTCATTCCAAGTATCAGTGAACAATATATCCTATCGGTGAACCATATACCAGTAACTATTGCACAGTTTACTATTTGCCGATGAATGTTGTTGGATCTCCAAAGTAGGTGTATTTAGTAAGTGTTGACATCAATGAAAAAACCATACCAAAATACCAATAAGTTATAATTTATTATTTCAAAATTATTAGTTGGTTCAAAAACACAAATGGCCCACCTGTCATATGACAAACTATTGGAGACTATTTCTAAATAGTAACATTATTGTCCACATTGAAATATTAATCAAACATACTATAAAGAAGCATAAATTATTTGACAAAACAATTGAAGATGACATCATCTTAATATTATTGTACAATTCTATTAGCTAATAGAATAACAAATAAAAGAAATTTGTAGATTTTCAATAAATATAAATGAAAAAAACAACATTAAGAAAAAAGTTAAAATATTTTAATTCTTGCTTCTAATGGGTTTATGCTTGGACATTTTATACTTATGGGTGAATGCATTAGTAATAATCACCAATCACTGCCCAATTATAGACAAACTAGGTTAATGTGCATACCCCTTTTGGAATACATGGATTTTCATTGCATGATTTGATTATATATTTGGTTTATTTTCTATTGTTTTACATTTGCATAATCTATAACAATTATCTTTCATTGAAATGGGTTGTCCCCTATACCAAGATCTAGATCACATCATATATAGATTAACTCATAAAGAAAAGTAACCTTCACTAACATAAAGTAAATTTTAAACTTTTTAATACTCTTTCAATGAATATACATTGAAAACTTTAACTTTTCTCATAAATCAGTAAAGGTGGTTTATTATCCACCCTATTGTGTATACATGTTTAGAAACTTTTCAATGTTTCTTCAATGAATATAGAATAGAAAACTTTTCTAAGAAAGCAATAAAGGTGCTTCATTATCTACATTATTGTGTATTTGAGAATATTTTACAGTTGACTTTTAAATAAGTGGCTAAGCTATCTTGGAAAAGTAAGGTTTTGACAAGATGAGGAAAGGTTGGGGAGGAATCTTTGGCTTACAGTTTAAATTAGAAATTTAGTGATGATGAGGTTCAAGTAATGACAAATTATTAAGAAAAAACTAGTTAATCATAGTAGTGTCCATCATAGTGAAGTATTAATTTTACCAATGTAACCACATTCCAATATAGAAAGGTCAAAGACATAGAACCTGGATAAATGTAGTCTAGAATAGAAAATCGAATTTTGTTCTAGCAACCATCTGTCATAGTAGAGATTATATGATTCTAGTGGTGATCGTAATGTAGTAGCAATTTTTTTTAGGAAACACTTCAAGTTTTTGGAGGATGTGACTTGGCCTATAGTTCACCACCGTGCTTACATAATTCTAATCTAATGTACCTATGCAAAGATATTAGGTATAAATAAGAAAATTATTTGGACTACTTGGGAGCCTACCTCTCATAGACACCTATTTGGTTTATTTCAACATCCACATGCAATAGGATATGTTGGAGTATGGGATTCTTAAGTCTGGATGTTTGTCTTGTGTGCAGGGTATTACGACTACCAACAAAACCCTATGATATGTCCAACACTATTGTTTTGTGTGATCGTGCAATAGAGGAGATAAAGGAAATGATATATTTCCAATATGCCAAGGGTTTTGGAAATAGACATGAATGTAAGGTTGCATTTTTTGGATAGTTGAAATGAATATGAACTTCATAGAGGCTATAAAGGAAAGTTGTAGGGAATTAGAAATACAATAAAAGAGCTTGAAGAAATTCATGGGAGGGAGAATAGATAAAAAATTAGAACTCAAAAAACAAAAGAACTCAATCTTATTAAATAATCCATATATTTATATAATTATAATAATAGTATATAAAGTTAAATTGTCTAATTAACTAACCTAAACTAGATCACTAGACTAAAAAAGAATCCTATTTCCATTTACATTTTAAAAAAATAAAAATTCTATAACTTTTTATCTCTCTCATTTGAAATATAACTTAACATAATTATCTATAAATAAAATTTCAATTAAAAAATCATATTCCATTGACACTTTTTAAAATAATGAATCTAAAAAATACCAAACTTATTAGGTGACCCAAACTACAAAAATAGAGTTGTCTTAGCATGACAAATGTTATGTACTGATGAAAATAGAAAATCTGACAACATTTTATCGTCCATCTTTTTTTTTAAATCTAGCATGGAAACCCACAAAATGTCACCTACTAAAACATTTGTGTCATGTATGCTTCTCTCAGCTAATCACTGGCCATCATGTCTTTGTATGGGGATGGACCATGTTGTCTCATTATGACTTAGCATGTCATTTTACAAGGAGAATAGTTGTTGTCCTAGAGAACTCCCCATAAAAATCTAATCGTATTAGACAATAGAAACCAGAAAATAAAAATATTAAATAATAGGTACAACTTCGTGCCAATCTGTCCATGTAGGGGTGTTAGGATGTACTTTATAGACAAGATTTATAAAATCTTAAGAGGATAAAAATTATAATTGTACTAATCTTTTAAATTTGTACATTTAAATTAGGATGAAATAAAGTCCAGTAGAAGAAGTTTTTTAATAATAACTACTATTAAAAAAGTCCATATGACCACTGAATTCAGCTAAAAAATAATCACCCTCGCATCGTTGTCAATATCAGATATCACTTGATCACAAATTTATTGGACAATCTCATCAACACACATCTTTAAGCACAAATTCTTTGGACAATTTCCTATCCACATAATCCTTTTACCACAAAATTATCGAATGCTTTCTTACATACTGTTTTTGAGCAAAATTCCAAATTCATTGAATTATTTCTTACATATTGTTCTTGAGCAATAATTGAGCACTAATTTAGGGGAATGCTTTTTGTTTGACACACCGATTTCGAGCACAAGTTCATAGAAACATTTCTTTCTCATATACGCATTTGAATAGTAGTTCATTTAGTGTTCTGATGCCCACATGTCCAATTGAGTACAAGTCAACTAAATTCATGGATTCAATCAATGTTGCATCGTCAACTCTAGTTGCAGGAGTTCTCCTACTAATACTCCTCACTTTTCTAAAGATGACGAATAAGAAGAGTTGGGCATTACCCTTACCACCAAGTCCTCTTGGATGACCTTTCATTGGGAACCTCCCTCAACTTGGGGACAAACCCCACCGATCTCTTCCCCTCCTTGCTCATAAATATGGCCCTCTCATGACCATCAGATTGGGCATGCAAACAAAATTTGTTTTGTCATCTCCATCCATGGTAAGAGAAGTACTGAAGAACAATGACCACAACTTCTCAAGTAGGCTAATCAATACAACTACAAGGACATTATACTACCAAGGCACAAGTCTCATATGGAGTCCTAATGGCCCCCATTGGTCCTTGCTTAGAAAGATCTACAACATAGAGATTTTTAGTGCCAAAAGGCTGGATGCTCTGTAGCATTTGAGAAGAGAGGAGTTATTTAAGACTATTGATTTCATCTTGGAGGATTGTAAACAAGAGAATAGCATGAAGATCGATGAAAGATATTTTATGATGTCTCTTAGCCCTGTGGATTAGATGGTTTGCAGCGAACAACTGCTTGAGCCAGGCTCTGCACAAGCTACATAGTTTAAGGGCATGGTGTGGGAAGCCCTCAAGTTGACAGGGATTCTAACCTTATTTGATTCTTTTCATTTTCTAAGGAGGTTTGATCTTCAGGGGATCAGCAGTAAAACTAAGATTTTAGCCCTGCATCTTGATAACATGTATAAAATAATTATTGATGATTGACTATTATAGAGGGCTGATATGCAGTGCATCGGTAATGATGTGAAGGATTTTCTAGATGTAATGTTGGACTTGAGATAAGATGGCAAGCAACTTAGTCTGGAGAACATCAAAGCAATTCTTATGGTAAGCTAGAGTACTTGGAATATTTTTTCTTTCATATTTAGGTTTGACTCTTTTAGGATACTTCTCATGTGAACTTATCTAGTCTGAGAAATCAACTCATTTTTATTCTTTACTTTCTGTTAAAAGAAGTATTTTGAGAGGAAATTATGTGTACAAATTTTGAAGAGAAAGTACTTATTCATATGAGCATGTAAATATATTAAGTCAAAAAAGGTAAATCATAACGAAACTTATATAGAGAAGCTTTTTATTAAAGGAAATTCATATTTTTTGAAATAGATTTTGAAAAGAAAGGATTTATCAATTATATGGGGTCTGGGTGTATAAATATATTAAGTCTATCTGAACTTGTATGGATAGAAGGTTTCTATTAGTAACACTGCCCAAATTCTTGTTTTCGCAGGACATGTTTACTGTAGGGACCAACATAATTTCAGGAACAATTGAATGGACAATGGCAGAGCTTTTGAGAAACCCAATAGTCATGAGGAAAGTCCAAGAAGAGCTAGATGATGTTGTGGGTGTAGAGAGAAGAATGGAGGAGTCATACATTTCAAATCTTCCATATCTCTGAGCAGTAGTGAAGGAAGTGTTGAGATTACACCCTACAACCCCATTAATCTTTAGAAGGTCAGATGTGTCTCATGAGATTGGTGGATTTCTTGTTCTTGAGAATACTCTAGTGATTACAAACATATGGGGCATTGGGAGAGACCCCAGCATATGGAAAGATCCTTCAAATTTTAATCCAAATAAGTTTCTGAAAACCAACATTGATTACAAAGGTCAGGGTTTTGAATTCATACCATTTGGAGGAGGAAGAAGGATATGCATTGGGCTTCCACTGGCACACAGAATGGTTCATTTGGCGGTGGGATCATTGGCCCAAGCCTTCAATTAGTCCATCCCTATGGACAATCAGGCTGATATTGATATGTCTAAGACATTTGGTATGACATTACTAAAAACGGTGCCACTGAGAGCTATTCCTATACCAATAAATGTTAACAAGTTTTAGTGTTAAAAACTACAAAAATTCTTGTGCTTATATTTTTATTTTAAATCTTGAGTTGGTTTAGTGGTAGAGAACTTGTACTCTTCAAAGAGGGGTCAAACACTCAAATACACCTTGTTTGTAGCATAGTTAGGTGCCTCTCACAAGGAATATGGAGTAGTCCCATATTATTATAAGTCACGGGTAGTCTCATATTACTGCAAGTCATGTGTGTCATATGTAGACACATAAACAGGTCACTATAAGCCATATGTAGACCCATAATCAGTTCATCTAGTATTGTGGACTATTAAAGAATCCATTTCCTTTCCATTCTTATGATCTTTGGATGCTAGTTGTAATATTCAAATTCATGAAAAATATTATAAATCTTAGTTTTCATTGGATTATATTTTTGGTTGAGTGTTTTGGAAATAATTACATTTCCAATGAATTAATGGAGGACACATAAAGGGCAATTAAATAGATTCTTTTAGTTAATGTCATATTGGCATATTTTTCAATGAATTCACTAAGGGTTGACATCATAGACAATAAAAGATTCTATTTTCATTTTAATTTATATTTTTGTATCCTTT
Source organism: Cryptomeria japonica (assembly GCF_030272615.1). Lineage (NCBI taxonomy): Eukaryota > Viridiplantae > Streptophyta > Pinopsida > Cupressales > Cupressaceae > Cryptomeria > Cryptomeria japonica. The sequence continues at coordinate 62,358,064 of NC_081408.1, read as the reverse complement.
TTTGTATTTTCTACCTATTGTTGGAATGTTTGAAAGATCAAATATTACAAAAATCATGTAGATGAGATTTTATTCCAAAATATCACATTTCATTAATTATTGTTTTGAGCATAAGATGAAAGGACAAACCTTATCAAATAACTTACATATAGTTTTAAATGATTGTCGATGTGATCTTAAGAACTCCAGTTGCCTTATTAACCCAAACAAGTTACCTAACATAGACTATAAACAATTTCATTTCCATTCATTTATCTGTACTCTTTTCCTTCATAACTATGGTCTTTTCAAATAGTTGCGTGTAGGATAATGTTTCTCCCCTAGTTTTGTTAAAGCATAAATCTAATGGGATTTCTCTCATTTACTCATGAGAATTCAATTTGATTGTGCATCATTTATTTGATCTTTAATTTATTGTTTGAATAGAGAAAAGTCTGTTAGGTCCCAGAGATAACTCAGAGGGGCAAGGGTGAATTAGTTGTCTAATAAATTCAACCAAAATTAACTTAATCAAATCTTAATTCTTAATACTGGTAAACCAAACTTTATTGCCAGTAGACAGTTTTATCAGTTAATTGTAGTACCGGTAAAGATTAAAGCACGAAACAGAAAGCAACAATATCCACAACACATAACATAAATATTTGTATGTGGAAACCCTGTAAGGGGAAAAAACATGGTGGGAAGCCTTACCCACAATCAAATGATACTATTGTAGATAGTATGTGTGTAAAATATGGATTCTGCACATGCAAAAAGGCCAGCTACCTAGAGCTCACCACTCAATCACAAAATGAGAGTCGCACTGACTACAATTAGATGGTTAAATCCAGTGATAATGTACTGCATAAAATAGCATCTTCATATGTTGGATTCAGTACTGGTTTAGTTCTAATTGCCTTCAAAAAAATCTTCCTTCAACCTTCAAATGATGTCTATGTGTATAGCTCTGCTTATTTTCGCATATACCTTATTACAATTCTTTTTTTTTTCAATCGCATATCAATCTCACAAATGAGATTTTAAATTTATACCATAACATAAGACCAATTGAATAGGTCGGCTCACTAAAAGATATTACAATAAAAACAATTACAAATGAACCAATATCCAATGCATGATGTCAGCTCAAATGCATTTATAATAATAATAAATCATCTCCATATCATGTCGTGCTGATCTGGAATAGATATGCTTGTCGGTGTGTATCCTAAACCTATTTGTCGGTAATAGCAAATATGCAAACCCGAATAAGAAAATAACCAAATCACCAAAACCAAGTGATTGAATAATGTCTTTGACATAACCAAGTAGTCTCCAAGTCATTCCAAGTTCTGATGAACAATATAATCTGTCGGCGAACCAAATACCAGTGATTGTGCATAAGTCTCTGACTTGCCGGTGAACATAACCAAAATCTCCTAGTGCTGATAAGTGTTGACAATTGATGACAGGTTTTGACATCAATGACAAAACCATATCAACATATCCAAAATACCAACAATCTCCCCCTTTGGCATTGATGGCAACACAAGATGGAAAAACCATCAAAGTGCCAAAACGGAAATGCCAAAAACGAAAAACCAACAAAAACCAACAATTCTCCCAAAGAGATCATTAACCAATGAAAATAATGTTAGGTCCCAGAGACAACTGAGAGGGGTGGGGGGTGAATCAGTTGTCTAATAAATTTAAACAAAAAACAACTTATCTAGACCAAATGCTTAATACCGGTAAACCAAAATTTTATGTTGGTAGACAGTTTATCAATTAAGTGTAGTACTGGTAAAGATTAATGCATGAAATAAAAAGATAATAACATCCACAACACATAATACCAATATTTGTATGTGGAAATCCTATAAGGGGAAAAACCATGGTGGGAAACCTTACCCAAAATCAGATGATACTACTATAGATAGTATGTGTATACATTTGGGGTCTGCACATGCAAAAAGGCCAAGTGCCTAGAGCTCACTGCTCAAACACAAATAAGAGTCACACTGACTACAATTGGATGATTAAATCCAAAAATGATGTACTGCTCAAAATAGCATCTTCATATGCTGGATTAAGTATCGATGTAGTTTTGATATGTCTTCACAAAAATCTTCCTTCAACATTTAAATGATGTCTGTGTGTATATCTCTACTTATTCTCACATATACCTTCTTACAATTCCTTTCTTCAATCACATATCGATCTTACAAATAAGATCTTATATATATACCATAACCTAGGACCAATTTTAGTAGGTTGGCTCTAAAAGATATTACAATAAAAAAAAATTACAAGTAAATCAATAACTGATAAAACATGTCAGCTTAATGCTTTTACAACAATAATAAATCATCTTCAAAGTGTGTCGTGTTGATCTCGAATAGATAAGCCTGTCGGTGCTTATTCTGGACCTATTTGCCAGTAACAACAAATATGCAATCTCGAATATACCAATGAACAAATCTCCAAGACAAAGTGTCCAAATGATGTCTTCAACAAAACCAAGTGTTCTCCATGTTATTCCTAGTGCAGGTGAACAATATATCCTGCCATTGAACCAGATATCCGTGACTGTGGATAAAGTCACTTGCTTGCCGGTGAACATTGTCAATTCTCCAAAGTGCCAGAGTTGATAAGTGTTAATAGGTGTTGACATCAATGACAAAACCATATCAACATATCCAAAACACCAACAATATCCCCCTTTGGCATTGATGGCAACACAAGATGGAAAAAGCCTCAAAGTGTCAAAACAGAAATGCCAAATACCAAAAACCAACAATCTCCAAAAGCAATTATCACTAGAAATAAAAAATACATAATATCACTCCCCAAAGGATAAAGTCTCTCCCCCTAGGAATAATATGTTGGTATTTTGGTATGGTTTTTTCATTGATGTCTATACCTACTAAACACTTATCAACTATGGCACTTTGGAGAATCAGCAACATTCACCGGCAAGCAAATGACTCATGCACAATCACTACTATCTAGTACACCAGCAAGATATAATGATCACTGGCACTTGGAATGATATGGAAAACACTTGGTAATGTCAAAGACATCATTTGGACATCTTGTCTTAAAGAATTGTTTATTGGTATATTCATATTTTCATATTTGCTATTACCGACAAATAGGTCCAGGTTACAACGACAGGTTTATCTTTTTCAGATCAGCATGACACACTATGGATATGATTAATCATTGTTGTAAATACATTAAGCTGACATGTTCAATCGGTTATTGTGTTAGATATTGTATTATTTGTAAAATGTTTTTATTGTAATATCTTGTAGAGCCGACATACTAAAATTGGTCTTAGGTTATGGTATAAATGTAAGATCTTATTTGTAAGATTAAATGTGGAATGCAAAAAGGGATTTTGTGAAGGTATATGCAAGAATAAGAAGAGCTATACATGCAGACATCATTTGAAGATTGAAGGAGCATTTTTGTGAAAACAATCAGAACTACAACAGTACTGAATCTAGCATATGAAGATGTTGTTTTGTGTAGTACATTCTTATTGGATTTAACCATCCAACTGTAGTCAGTGTGACTCCCATTTTGTGATTGAGCAATGAGCTCTAGGCGCTTCGCCTTTCTGCATGTGCAGACCCCATTTATGTACACTTACTATTTGCAGTAGTATCATCTGATTATGGGTAAGGTTTCCCATTGTGGTTTTTCCCCTTACAGGGTTTCCACGTACAAATATTGGTCTTATGTGTTGTGGATGACTTTGTCTTTATGTTTCATGCACTAATCCTTACTAGTATAGCAATTAACTGTTAAAACTATCTACCGACATATTAAATTGGTTTACTGGTATTAAGAATTAAGTTGGTTAAGTTGTTCTTGGTTTGAATTCACTTGACAACTGATTCACCCCCCCTCTCAGTTGTCTCTAGGACCTAACAATTGGTATCAGAGCCTAGTCCTCTTTTGCAAAAGTTTAATAGCTTGAGGAGATCCAATGTCTACTAACTATTTTAGGAAGGATAGTCCTAAACTTGATGGAACCAATTATGGCATATGGAAGATCGGAATGGAGACACATATAAATTGCATTGGAAAGGACATCTAGGATGTTATAAAGAATGGTTATACTGCTCCTACTCAGAGTCAGCCCACTCCACCCAACTTGACTAAAGATGAAGAAAATGATTGCAAAGAAAGAGAAGCACTTTTGAGCACACTATTAGATCAACAAATCATGGGACTATCAGATAGGTCTACTGCTAAAGCTATTTGGGATCATTTGGAAACACTGAATGAAGGAGATTCCACATTCAAAATTGCAAAACTTGAAAGCTTCTGGGTCAGGTATGAACATCTGAAAATGGAAGAAGATGAAAGGATTTCTGCTTTTATGGAAAGAGTAAATGAGATTGTTTTGGGTATTAAATATTGTGGAGGAAACTTAAGTGAGGATGAAATTATTTCAAAAGTTTTAAGAGGATTGCCACTGGCATATAAAATGAAATTCACTACTATAAATGAGTTAAGAACAATGCCTAATACATCAATAAATAGGGATACATTGATTGGGAAACTTTTAGCTTTTGAAATTGAAGAATTTGGTCTTGTTGCTACTATAAAGAGAGATTTGGCCTTTAAAGCATCAACATCATCTGCTCCATCATTTAAAAAATCTGATTTGAAAGCCTTTTATGCAAGAGAACTTGAAGAAAGCAAGAAAGAAAATGAAGAACTTGAAGAACTTGAAGCACTATTTGCACGGAAAATGCCTAAAGGTCCAGTTGGAAGTAAGTATGAAGGTAAAGCACCCTTTAAATGTTTTAACTACAATAAGATTGGTCATATGGCTTTGAGATTCCCTGATAGACATGCTAGACTAAGAGAAGAAGCTAGAAGAACATACAAGCCTAACCCTGAATATCAGAGATATAGATTTAAGAAGAATAAAGACAAATCTTGTTACATTGCTGATAAAGGTGTGACTAATGATTCTGATGAGGATCCGACAGATAATGGATGGGTTTTTGTTGCTATAATAGAAGATCAACTGACATCTACTGCTCAACTGGTAGAACAGGCCTTGGCAGCTAAAGTTGAAGTAAAGGATGAATGGATTAGTAATTCAGGATGCTCACATCATATGACAGGAGAGAAAGGTAAATTCTTGAACTTTCAAGAATACAATGGAGGCTTAGTGATATTTGGAGATGACAAAGCTTGTTTAATCAAAGGTAAGGGTACAATATCTCTTGATGGTAAGCATAACACTGACAATGTTTACTATGTTGAAGGGTTAAAGCATAATCTTTTGAGTGTTGGTCAATTAGTTGAGAAAGGATTTTAGTTACAATTCAAAAATGGAAAATGCAAAATCATGAATAGAACTAGTTTAGAAATTGCAACTGGTAATCAGACTAGAGGTAATATCTTTCATTTGAATAACAATGAAAAGACATGCTTAATTGCACATATTGATGAAAGTTGGTTATGGCATAAGAGACTCTATCATGTAAACTTTGATTGCATGGTGAAAATCAGTACTACTAAGGCAGTTAGAGATTTACCTAAAATTATCAAACCTCATAATACAGTATGTAAGGAATGTCAATCTGGAAAACAAGTTAGAGCTAGTTTCAAAAGTATTCCAAAAAAATCCAATAATGCTCTTGATTTGATTCACGCTGATTTATGTGGTCCAACTAGAACTAAAAGCTTACAAGGTGATAGATATTTCATGCTAATCATTGATGACTACTCTAGAATGTGTTGGGTTATTTTTCTTAGAGAAAAATCAGAAGCACTTGGAAAGTTTAAATTGTTCAAAGCAATGGTAGAAAATGAAGCTGGTAAGAAAATCAAATGTCTAAGATTAGATCAAGGAGGATAATTTACATCTAAGGAGTTTAATACATTCTGTGAAGTGAATGGAATCAGAGGACAACTATTAGCACCTTGAACACCATAGCAGAATGGAGTTGTTGAAAGGGAAAAAAAAACTATCTTGGATGTAGCAAGAAGTATGTTATCACAAGCAAACCAACCACATGTATATTGGAGAGAGGTAGTGAGTACAACAGTCTATACATTCAAAAAAGATCACATCAAAGGTGAAACCGCTAAGACCCCTCATGAACTATGGTTTGGTAATACTCCTACTCTTAAATATTTTAGAATATTTGGAAGCAAATGTTATATCAGAAGAGATGAGTATATTGGGAAATTTGATCCTAGAAGTGATGAAGGAATATTTCTTGGTTATTCATCTAAGAGCAAGGCATATAGACGTTTTAACAAAAGATTGCAAAAAATTATTGAAAGTACAAACGTAAAGATTGATGAACAATTTAGAGGAACTTCAAGGTATATAGACTCTGAACCAGCAATAGAAATTTTGGCAAATGAACCTACACTGAATCCACTAGTACAGAATGAAGATCTAGTTACCCCGATATCATCTGAGAATTCCACAGTAACCGAGGAACAACAGCAAACAAAGACACCCTAGTATGTAAGATTGAATCATTCTGAAGATCAGATAATTGGAAACAAGTTTAAAGGAGTTATGACAAGAGGAAGATTGGAAAATGAAGAGGTATGTCTTATTTCTCAAATTAAACCATCATCACTTAATGAGGCATGTGAAGATAAATTTTGGATTAAAGCTATGGAAGAAGAATTAGAACAAATTGAGAAAAATAACACTTGGACATTAGTTCCCCGGCCTAAAGATAAAAATGTAATTGGAACCAAATGGGTATTCAGAAACAAACTTAATGAAGATGGTAAGGTTGACAGAAATAGAGAAAGACTAGTGTGTAAGGGATATTATCAGAAGGAAGGAGTTGATTACAATGAAACCTTTGCACCGGTAGCTAGAATTCAGGTAGTCAGATTATTTTTGGCTTTTGCAGCACATAAGAACTACAAAGTATATCAAATGGATATTAAATGTGCATTTTTGAATGGAGATATTGAAGAAGAAGTGTACATTGAACAACCTGATGGATTTTCTTTGACAGGTGACAATCACATGGTTTGCAGGTTAAGAAAAGCTTTGTATGGATTGAAGCAAGCTCCAAGAGCTTGGTATGCAAGATTGGATAAGTATCTTTTGAAGATTGGTTTTACTAAAGGAAATGCAGACAACAATTTATATTATAAAGTGACTAATGATGATATCTTGATTATAGAAGTATTTGTTCATGATATAATCTTTGGAGGAGAAGATGGATTATGTAAAGAATTTTCTATTAAGATGCAGCAAGAATTTGAAATGTCTATGATTGGAGAAATAAAATTCTTTTTAGGATTGCAGATTTCATAGACTGATAAAGGTATATTCTTGAGTCAATCCAAGTACTTAAATGAGTTACTAAAGAAATTTGGGATGGAGAAGTCTAAACCAGTAAGCACACCTATGACAACAAATGACAAATTATCACTAAGGGATGAATCTGCACCTGTTAATCCAACTAGATACAAATCTATGATAGAAGGATTACTATATTTAACACAAACCAGACCTGATATTATGAATGAAATATGTATTGTTTCAAGATTTCAAAGTAATCCTAGAGAAAATCATGAATCAACAGTAAAAAGGATTTTCCGATACTTACAAGGCACTATAAATCTTGGATTATGGTATCCTAGAGATGAAAACTTTGAATTATGTGTATACACAGATGCAAATTGGGCAAGAGATGTGGATGATAGAAAAAGCACCAGCGGTGGAGCAATCTTTCTTGGAAATAGACTAGTTTCATGGTTGAGTAAGAAACAAAGTTGTACATCTTTATCAATAGCAGAATCAGAATATGTTGCAGCAGCAACTAACTTTACATAGGTACTATTGCTTAAGCAAATGTTGAAAGACATAAAGGTAAAATGCAAGGAACCTATTACTATCTATTGTGATAATACTGCAGCAATTGATATATCTAAGAATTCGGTATTACATTCTAAAACTAAACATGTTTCTATCAAACTGAATTTTCTAATAGAAAAAGTTGAAGCAAAGGAAATAAAACTGGTTTATGTGAATACTAAAGAGCAGATTGTAGATATCTTTACTAAACCTCTGCCTAAGGAGACTTTTGAATATCTCAGAGATTAGCTTGGGGTCATACCCCCACTGGTAGAGACTTAGGATGTTGATGATTGACATCAACCGACATAATTAACAAAGAAATCTTTTTTCTAGCTTTGATGGGAAGCTACTTCTCAGGGGGAGTAGTTGGTATACTAAATTGATTGGTATTTTGTATATGAACTTGGCTTTGTTGTAACTTTGGCATTTGATGTTAAAGGGGGAGAGATTGGTATGGAAAAACACAAGTAAAACACATGTTGCTTCCAAGGGGATAGATTGTTGTTTGGGAGAGATTATTACTCTCTGTATCTGTATTTTGATTTCTGGTTATGATCTCTTTTTGGAGATTCTTGGTTTTTGGTATTTGGCATTTTTGTTTTGGCACTTTGATGGTTTTTCCATCTTGTGTTGCCATCAATGCCAAAGGGGGAGATTGTTGGTATTTTGGTATGGTTTTGTCATTGATGTCAACACCTACTAAACACTTATCAACTCTGGCACTTTGGAGAATCAGCAACATTCACTGACAAGCAAATGACTCATGCACAGTCACCAGTATCTGGTACATCGGCAAGATATAATGATCATCGACACTTGGAATGATATGGAAAACACTTGGTAATGTCGAAGACATCATTTGGACATCTTGTCTTAAAGAATTGTTTATTGGTATATTCATATTTGCATATTTGCTATTATCGGCAAATAGGTCCAGGTTACACCGGCAGGTTTATCTTTTCCAGATCAACATGAAATGATATGGAGATGATTAATTATTGTTGTAAATACATTAAGTTGACATGTTCAATTGGTTATTGCATCGAATATTGTATTGTTTGTAAAATATTTTAATTGTAATATCTTGTAGAGATGACCTAATAAAATTGTGTAGTACCCCTACGCTAATCGATTTCTAATCTTGGTTTGACCTTGGTTAGTTTATCATAATATAATGATTATAGTCAGATGTTTTGATTTAGTGCATAGCTAGTAATGTGGTTTTCACACCAGTTTGTATGCAAGTTAATTAATTCTCCTATTTCATGTTATTATCTCGGGCTAACACTTTCATTAAGTTTATATATGTATGCATGTATGACTCTTGGATGCAGGAGATCTCAGGTATAGTACTGCATGAGTGCTAGGTTCATCTTCACCTGGATTCGCAGGTTTTAGTGTACCTCTTTAATCCTTAGAGTTGGATTAGGTGGTCATAAGACCCTAGTTGACCATAGTCATGCTCAAGTGAGCATCGTCAGTCGTCGTCAATATTCCCTTTTTGTTTGGGTTTGCGAGTCATCTGTCCTATTGACTTTCTTGGTTTGCATGTTTGGTGTGTGTGGTTAAATCAAGTGGTTGATCATTAATCTTTAATTGATTTAATGTGTGTTTACGCATTAGTTTATTTGGGGACTAAATCAATAGGCTCCCTCTTTATGTGATTAATCATTATTTGAATTGCTCGATTTAAATTGGGAGCAAGTTCAATTAAATAGTTAATTGTAATGTTAAATTTGATACGCTTATGCTATTAGAAAAAGAAAGTTTTGAATTTAATTGCAATAGAATTAATTGTATTCTTTTGGCTTTTTAAAATAGACAAGTTAAGTTCAGTTGAGTGAGAAAATCAATTTTAAAATGGGAAAAGAAAGTTAAATTATTGATATAGTTTAAATGAATGATTTTTTGTGAATTATTTTAAATAAAAATTTTAAATCCAAAAATGAGATTTTTTGGTCAAACTTTTCCATATAACCTAGACTTTTGGAAAATATTGGGGATTGAATTTTTTGGAGAAAAATATATTTTTGGAAAATATTTTGGATGAAAGATTTGGGGATTTTGGAAGGAGAAGGATTTCTTGAGCTGCAGGTTGGGGCTCTTCATCAGATCCTTTCCAGGAATGCTTATTGAGGTAGGAATTATGGTTACCAATTAGTTATTGTTTAAATTTTTTTTTAAAATGAGCATTGGATGTTCTTCATGCTATTTGGTTTTAATTTCTCCATTGATTGCCCTCAAGATTATGAATCATTGTGGAAATTAGTTGATAATGGCTTATTGCTTGAATTCTTACAAGAAAAAATGAGTTTCTTATGCCCAAAAGAATTAGTTATTTGGAAAGGTTTTTCAATAAATTCTTTCAATTTTGAAAACCTTATACTTGCTAGAAAATTCTCATTTTTAGTCTTTATGAGACTGTTTGTTTAAAAAAAAAAAAAAAAATTATGTGAGATGGGGGTTTGTGTTTTAAAGTTATTTTTGCAAACCAAAGTTATTTTATTAAATCGGTTTTTTTTTTAAATGAAATCAATTTTTTTGATGAATAAAAAAATTAAATATGTTTAGGGGTTTGGAGGGTGAGGAGCGGAGCTCTACCCACCTCCTCCCCTGGGGGAGGCTGTAGCTCACTGCGACCCCCATGGCGGCCGCAGTCTCTGCGTCCCCGCCGTAGGGAGCGGCGACCCCCGTGGTGGCCGTAGGGCGCTGCGTTCCCCACAAGGGAGCCGCAGGTACTGTGCCCACCGCAGTGGCACCACCCGCGGCTAGGGCATGGCAGGCCCCAAACCCCCATGAAAGGGAGGTGGGCCCGACTGCTTTTTCGCCCTTTTTTATTTTGTAGTTTTTCTTTTTAAAATTGTTTTTTTTAAATATTTTTTTTAGTAAATATATATATATATATATATATATATATATATATATTAAAAATATTAAATGTAAATTTTATTTAAGTTTTAATTAAGTTTAAATATGGCGTTTAAATATTAAATTATGATATTTGTAATTGATAAATTGTATAGTGGCAATATACTTTAATAAATTTTCAAATTGTAGTTTATTATTAATGCATATTTTCTAATTAGAAACTTAATTTGTGGTTTTGTTATTATCAATTGCATATATATTTTATTAATTTCGAATTAATAAATATATGATAATTAATATTTAAATTTAGTAATTTTTCTTTATGCATAAGGAAATAATCTATTAAATTGGGAATGGATTATCTATATTGGTTTCTTTAAATATATATTTCCTTGATCTGTATAGTGTATCTTGGTTCTGGAAAAGACAAATTTGTAGGATTTATTTTGAACCAGTATGTCAATGATGTTTTTAATTGGAGATCAAATATCTTATTTAATTGGTTAATGGTTGTCTGATTTTATTCATGTGAAATTGGTTTAAGAACTCATTATGGCTTATTATGTGTGTTCGATGCAATGAACCTTAGAGAGTTAAAAAAACCAAGAACAACCTGTATCTAAATGAAGTAGATAACTACAATCTAACTCAGATCAATTAGAAAATTGGATTGATTTTATTGTTTAAATCAATAGGAAAAAAAAATTGTATTTACCAATGGTTGCTTATGTGAGTTTAATTTTTATATTCGCTTTTGCTTAAGAAATGGCAATTCGTGCTTTATTTGATAGGACCCTATTGTATGGTTGATTTGGGTACCTGTTCCAGTCGTCTGTCTCAAGTATGACTATTGTTTTGTAGGTGTGTCATAATTGGTCATATCCTTTATGCAGATGTCGAATGATGATTTGTGGTTGACCATAGTTGGTCGGGTCTCTAGTTAGAGTACCATCAATAAGTGTTCCTCTTTTGAGTCGTGTTTGACCAAATGGTTGTTCCCTCCATTTTGAACTTTGTTCATCTAACCATGTGTATGTCTTGGTTTTGAGTTCGTTTGAGCATAGTCTAGTGTTGTATGGAAAAGTGGCTTTCGATTGGGGGCCACGCCCGAAGTGGCTGCTGGGTAACCCATCGAAGGTGAGTCTAATAAGTGATAACCTAATAGTAGATTATATTGTTAATCTCTAAGTAAGATAAATTTCCCTCACACATGGGATGAGTGCTAATATAGACTCGACATGCTGTGAGAAGGCCTAAAATGGCAAACCATCACTCTTGTCTTCACGAAAGGATGTGTGGGTCCACATGAGGCTTGGATGGGCCGGAGGTTCAGATTAGGTTGCCAGGGTAACCTAGTGTATGGGGTTAGAACCTATGAAGACCTGCTAGGGTAGCCATACCAGGTTGTGTGATGAAACTTGTCCCTACATTCGCTAGTGTGTGTTGGTGTATGGTCTTGATAGGAGCACTTTTGTGGAGTCATCCTGTTGCTTATACCATTGTGAGTACCTGGGTTCATGTTAGACCTTGGGATTATGATGAATCAGTTTTGTGGATGCTCTAGTGGACCTTTGTATTAGCTTTGATTATGATCAACTGGATCCTGTCCTTTTCAAGGATCATTTATGTATTATTGACTGATCCAGTCGCTTGTATATTGTTTATGTTTCGCCTTGATGGGAGGATTGTAAATTATGAGAACCTCATGTATTCTTAACTTTATTAATTATCAAAGGGGTCTTGCAGTTGAGCAGACCCGGAGATGTAGCCCTTTAGGGGAGAACTCTGAGATCATCTTGGTGTTATGTGATGCTTTTATTTCTTATATTTCATGTTTAGTGTTAGCATGTATGAATGCCATTTTGATCAAATGCATAAGTGGTTTAGATGAGATTTATTGTAGATGCATGTATGCAATCATATTTTAAAATGTAGTAAATTGGATCGTGAAAGAATGTAACTTAGAGTAATGGAATATATTCAGTTGTTGTTAAGGAAATTAAGTATGCATGAAAAGATCTCATATGTTTATGATGAAATTCTAGTGTGTTAGAATATTAGATGCATGGCTTATATTTTAATGAAAAGTATGAATGATGGGTATGAATAAATCTTAATGGATGAACCTTATCTTGTGAATTATATTTCCATCTTTTGAAAGAAATTATCCTTGTATAAGAATCATCTCATTATAAGATAATCAGCTTATTGGATTTAATTGTGTGAGTTAAGTTAAATGTGTAATTAAGTAATCACATTGGGAAACTCTGTAGGTATTAGTTGTTGTCTTCTGCTATGTAATCTAAATTTTGATATCTTGTTGTATCTTAATGTTGTGTTTATCTTTAAAAAAAACAAATTATTGCACTCTATTCTTGTGTTATGGCTTAATCCCTTTGGGGTTTCCTGGCGGGGCATTACAAACTGGTCTTAGGTTATGGTATAAATGTAAGATCTTATTTGTAAGATCAAATGTGGAATGCGAAAAAGGATTTTGTGAAGGTATATGCAAGAATAAGTAGAGATATACATGCAGACATCATTTGAAGATTGAAGGAGGGTTTTTGTGAAGACAATCAGAACTACACCGGTACTGAATCTAGCATATGAAGATGCTATTTTGTGCAGTACATTCTTATTGAATTTAACCATCCGACTGTAGTCAGTGTGACTCCCATTTTGTGATTGAGCAGTGAGCTCTAGGTGCTTGGCCTTTCTGCATGTGCAGACCCCATTTATGTACACTTACTATCTATAGTAGTATCATCTGATTGTGGGTAAGGTTTCCCACTATGGTTTTTCCCCTTACAGGGTTTCCACATACAAATATTGGTTTTATGTGTTGTGGATGACTTTGTCTTTATGTTTCATGCACTAATCCTTACCGGTATAGCAATTAACTGTTAAAACTGTCTACCAGCATATTAAACTGGTTTATTGGTATTAAGCATTAAGTTGGTTAATTTGTTTTGGGTTTGAATTCATTTGACAACTGATTCACCCCCTCCCCCCCCTCAGTTGTCTCTGGGACATAACATAATATGTGTTAACCATGTGTTTTTCCATATCAATCTCTCCCCCTTTGACAGGCAATACAAAAACCAGGTTCAAATACCAAATACCAACCAATTCAGTATACCAACTACTCCCTCTGAGAAGTACCTCTCCTCATCAAAACCAAAATAAAATATTTCTCTATTAATTTTGTCGGTTGATGACAAACATCAACTATCTAAGTCTCTACTGGTGGGGGTATGACCCCAAGATGTTCTCTGAGATACTCAAAAGTTTCTTTAGGCAAAGGCTTAGTGAAAATATCTACAATCTACTCTTAAGTATTCACATAAACCAGTTTTACTTCTTTTGCTTCAACATCCTCCTTTAGAAAATTTAGTTTGATAGAAACATGTTTAGTTTTAGAATTTATTACCAGATTCTTAGATATATCAATTGCTGCAATGTTATCACAATAGATAGTTATAGGTTCCTTGCATTTTACCTTTATGTCTTTCAACATTTTCTTAAGCCATAATACTTGTATACAGTTGGTTGCTACTGCAACATATTCTGATTCTGCTATTGATAAAGATGTGCAACTTTGTTTCTTACTTAACCAAGAAATTAATCTTCTTCCAAGGAAAAATTCTCTGCCAGTGGTTCTTTTTTTGTCATCCACAGCTCTTGCCCAATTTGTTTCTATGTATGCACATAATTCAAAGTTTTGATCTCTAGGATACCATAAGCCAAGATTTGTAGTAACTTGTAAGTACCGGAAAATCCTTTTTACTGCTAATTCATGATTTTCTCTAGGATTATTCTAAAATCTTGAAACAATACATACTGCATTCATAATATTAGGTCTTGTTTGTGTGAAATACAGTAAACCTCCTATCACATATTTGTACCTAGTCGGATTAACAGGTGTAGATTCATCCCTTAGTGATAATTTGTTATTTGTAGTCATAGGTGTGCTTACCGGTTTAGAGTTTTCCATCCCAAATTTCTTTAATAACTCCTTCAAGTGCTTAGATTGACTCAAGAGTATACCTTTATCAGTCTATGAAATTTGCAATCCTAAAAATAATTTTATCTCTCCAATCATAGACATTTCAAATTCTTGTTGCATTTCAATAGAAAAGTCTTTACATAAATCATCTTCTCCTCCAAAGATTATATCATCAAAAAAAACTTCTATAACCAAGATGTCATCATTAGTCACTTTATAGTATAAGTTATTGTCAGCATTACCTTTAGAAAAACAATCTTCAAAAGATATTTATCCAATCTAGGATACCAAGCTCTTGGAGCTTGCTTCAATCCATACAAATATTTCCTTAACCTGCAAACCATATCTTTATTATCTGTCAAAGAAAATCCATCAGGTTGCTCAATGTAAACTTCTTCTTCAAGATCTCCATTAAGAAATGCACATTTAATATCCATTTGATATACTTTGTAGTTCTTGTGTGCTACAAAAGCCAAGAATAATCTAACTACCTCAATTCTAGCTACCGGTGCGAAGGTTTCATTGTAATCAATTCCTTCTTTCTAAGAATATCCCTTACACACTAGTCTTGCTTTATTTCTGATTACCTTACCATCTTCATTGAGTTTGTTTCTAAATACCCATTTTGTTCCAATTTTATTTTTGTCTTTAGGCTGAGGAACTAATGTCCATGTGTTATTGTTTTCAATTTGTTCTAATTCTTCTTCCATAGCTTTAATCTAGTGTTTATCTTCATATGCGTCATTAATTGATGATGGTTCAATTTGAGAAATAAGACATACCTCTTCATTTTCTAGTCTTCCTCTTATCATAACTCCTTGATACTTGTTCCCAATTATCTGATTTTCAGAGTGGTTCAATCTTGCATACTGGGTTGTCTTCGGTTGCTATTGTTCCTCAGTTACAACGAAATTTTTAGATGATACCGGTGTAACTGGATCTTCATTTTGTACCGGTGGGTTCAATGTAGGTTTATTTTTCAGTATCTCTATTGCCGGTTCAGAGTCTATATACCTTGAAGTTCCTCTAGACTGTTCATCAATTTTCACATTTGTACTTCAATAATTTTCTGCAATCTCTTGTTAAAACATCTATATGCTTTGCTTTTAGATGAATAACCAAGAAATATTCCTTCATCACTTATAAGATCAAATTTGCCAATATACTCATCTCCTCTAATATAGCATTTACTTCCAAATATTTTGAAATATTTAAGAGTAGGAGTAATGCCAAACCATAGTTCATGAGGAGTCTTACCAGTTTCACCTTTGATGTGAACTTTGTTGAATGTATAGAATGTTGTTCTTACAACCTCTCTCCAATATACATGTGGTAGATTTGCTTCAGATAACATACTTCTAGCTACATCCAAGATGGTTTTTTTTTTCTTTTCTACAACTCCATTTTGTTGTGGTGTCCGGGGTGCTGATAATTGTCTTCTGATTCCATTTATTTCACATAATGTATTAAATTCCTTAGATGTAAATTCATTTCCTTGATCTGATCTCAGACATTTTATTTTCTTACTGGTTTCATTTTCTACCATTGCTTTGAATAGTTTGAAATTCCCAAGTGCTTCTGATTTTTCTCTAAGAAAAGTAACCCAACACATTCTAGAATAGTCATCAATGATTAGCATGAAATATCTATAACCTTGTAAGCTTTTAGTTCTAGCTGGACCACATAAATCAGTATGAATTAGATCAAGAGAATTATTGGATTTTTCTAAATTACTTTTAAAAGATGCTCTAACTTGTTTTCCAAATTGACATTCCTTACAAACCAGATTGTGAGGTTTGACAATCTTACGTAAATCTCTAATTGCTTTAGTAGTAATAATTTTCACAATGCAATCAAAATTTACATGACAAAGTCTCTTATGCCATAGCCAACTTTCATCAATATGTGCAATCAAGCATGTATTTTCACTATTATTCAAATGAAAGATGTTACCTCTAGTTTGACTACCAGTTGCAATTTCCAAACCAGTTATGTTCATAATTTTGCATTTCCCATTCTTGAATTGTAACTGAAATCTTTTTTCAACTAATTGACCAACACTCAAAAGATTATGTTTTAAACCTTCAACAAAGTAAACATTGTCAGTATTATGCTTACCATAAAGAGATATAGTACCTTTTCCTTTTATCAAAAAAGCTTTATCATCTCCAAATCTTACTAGATCTCCATTATATTCCTGAAAGTTCAAGAATTTACCTTAATCACTAGTCATATGATGTGAACATCCTGAATCAATGATCCATTCATCCTTAACTTGTATTTTAGCTGCTAGGGCCTGCTCTACTAGTTGGATAGTAGGTGTCAGTTGATCTTCTATTATAGCAACAAAAACCCATCCATTGTTTGTCAAATCCTCATCAGAATCATTAGTGACTCCTTCATCAACAAGATAACAAGATTTGTCTTTATTCTTCTTAAATCTATATCTTTAATATTCAAGGTTAGGCTTGTATGTTCTTCTAGCTTCTTCTCTCAATCTAGCATGTCTATCAGGGAATCTTGAAGCCATATGAGCAATCTTATTACATTTAAAACATTTAAAGGGTGCTTTACCTTCATACTTACTTCCAACTGGACCTTTAGGCATTTTCCTTGCAAATAGTGCTTCTAGTTCTTCTAGTTCTTCATTTTCTCTCCTGCTTTCTTCAAGTTCTCTTGCATAAAAGGCTTTCCAATTAGATTTGTCAAATGATGGTGCAGATGATGTTGATGCCCTAAAAGCTAAATCTATCTTTATAGTAGCAACATGACCAAATTCGTCAATTTCAAAAGCTGAAAGTTTTCCAATCAATGTGTCCCTAGTTACTAATGTATTAGGCATTTTTCTTAACTCATTTATAGCAGTATCTTTCATTTTGTATGCCGGTGGAAATCCTCTTAAAATTTTTGAAACAATTTCATCTTCACTTAAAGTTCCTCCACAACATTTAATACCCAAAATAATTTCATTTACTCTCTCCATGAAAGCAAAAATCCTTTCATCTTCTTCCATTTTCAGATTTTCATACCTGACTCGGAAGCTTTCAAGTTTTGCAATTTTGACTATGGAATCTCCTTCATTCAATGTTTCCAAATAGTCCCAAATAGCTTGAGCAATAGATCTATTTGATAATCCCATGATTTGTTGATCTGATAATGCACTCAAAATTGCTTCTCTTGCTTTGCAATCATTTTCTTCATCTTTTCCTAAGGTAGGTGCATTGGGCTGACCTGGAGTAGAAGCAATATAGCCATTCTTTGTAACTTCCTAGATGTCCTTCCCAATGAAAAATAGATGTCTCTCCATCTTGATCTTCCATATTCCATAGTTGGTTCCATCAAGTTTAGGATCGTCCTTCCTGAAATAGTTACAAGACATTGGATCTCTTCAAGCTATTAAACTTCTGGAAAAAGAGGACTAGGCTCTGATACCAATTGTTAGGTCCTGAAGACAACTAAGAGGGGGTGGGTGAATCAGTTGTCTAATAAATTTAAACCAAAAATAGCTTATCTAGACCAAATGCTTAATACCGGTAAACCAAACTTTTATGTCGGTAGACAGTTTATCAGTTAATTGCAGTACCGGTAAAGATTAATGCATGAAACATAAATACAATAACATCCACAACACATAACACCAATATTTGTACGTGGAAACCCTATAAGGGGAAAAACCACAATGGGAAACCTTACCCACAATCAAATGATACTACTATAGATAATATGTGTATACAAATAGGGTTTGCACATGTAGAAAGCCAAAGCGCCTAGAGCTCACTACTCAAACACAAATAGGAGTCACACTGACTACAATTGGATGATTAAATCCAATAATGACATACTGCTCAAAATAGCATCTTCATATGATGGATTCAGTACCGATGTAGTTCTGATATGTCTTCACAAAAATCTTCTTTCAACATTCAAATGATGTTTGTGTGTATAGCTCTGCTTATTCTTGCATATACCTTCTTACAATTCCTTTCTTCAATTGCATATCAATCTTACAAATAAGATCTTACATATATACCATAACCTAAGACCAATTTTAGTAGGTCGGCTCTAAAAGATATTACAATAAAAACAATTTACAAATAAATCAATAACCGATGCAATAACCAATACAACATGTTGGCTTAATGCATTTGCAACAATAATAAATCATCTGCAAAGTGTGTCATGTTGATCTGGAATAGATAAGCCTGTCGGTGCTTATTCTGGACCTATTTGCCGGTAACATCAAATATGCAATCTTGAATATACCAATAAACAAATCTCCAAGACAAAGTGTCCAAATGATGTCTTCAACAAAACCAAGTGTTCTCCATGTTATTCCAAGTGTCGGTGAACAATATATCATGTCGGTGAACTAGATACCGGTGACTGTGCATAAAGTCACTTGCTTGCCGGTGAACATTGCCAATTCTCCAAAGTGCCAAAGTTGATAAGTGTTAATAGGTGTTGACATCAATGACAAAACCATATCAACATATCCAAAATACCAAAAAATACATATACAGAGAGTAATCAATCTCTCCAACAATCTCTCCCCAAGGGATAATGTGTTTCTCATATCAATCTCTCCCCCTTTGACATCAAATGGAAAAGCATTAAAAACCATATTAAATATAAAATACCAACTTATTCAATATACCAACTACTCCCCCTGAGAAGTAGCTCTCCTCATTAAAGCCAGAATAAAATATTTCTCTGTTAATTCTGTTGGTTGATGATAAACATCAACTGTCTAAGTCTCCACGGGTGGGGGTAGGACTCTAAATTGCTCTTTGAGATATTCAAAAGTTTCCTTAGGAAAAGGCTTTGTAAAAATATCTACAATCTGCTCTTTAGTATTCACATAAACCAATTTCACTTCGTTTGCTTCAACATTCTCCTTTAGAAAATTGAATTTGATAGACATGTTTAGTTTTAGAATGAAATACCAAGTTCTTTGATATATCAATTACTGCCATATTATCATAGTAAATAGTTATAGATTCTTTGCATTTTACCTTTATGTCATTCAACATTTGTTTGATCCATAATACATGTGTCCAGTTAGTTACTATTGCAACATATTCTGATTCTACTATTGATAGACTTGTACAACTCTATTTTTTGCTCAACCATGAAATTAGTCTGCTACCAAGAAAAAATGCTCTGCCTGTGGTGCTTTTTCTATCATCCACATCTCCTACCCAATTAGCATTTGTGTATGCACATAACTCAAAATTTTCATCTCTAGGATACCATAAACCAAGATTTGTAGTGCTTTGTAGGTACCGAAAAATCCTTTTCACTACTGATTCATGATTTTCTTTAGGATTACTCTAAAATATTGGAACAATACATATTGCATTCATAATATCAAGTCTTGTTTGTGTCAAATACAGTAAACCTCCTATCAAAGACTTGTATCTAGTTGGATTAACAGGTGTTGATTCATCCTTCAAAGATAATTTATCAGTTGTAGTCATAGGTGTGCTTACCAGTTTAGAATTTTCCATGCCAAATTTCTGTAGTAATTCCTTCAAGTACTTAGATTGACATAGAAATATACCTTTATCAGTCTGTGAAATCTGCAATCCTAAAAACAAATTTATCTCTCTAATCATAGACATTTCAAATTCTTGCTGCATTTTGTTAGAAAAGTCTTTACACAAACCATCTTCTCCTCCAAAGATTATATCATTAACAAAAAATTCAATAACCAAGATGTCATCATTAGTCACTTTGTAGTATAGATTGTTGTTAGTGTTACCTTTAGTGTATTCAAGCTTCAAAAGATATTTGTCCAATATAGCATACCAAGCTCTAGGAGCTTGTTTCAATCCATATAAAGCTCTCCTTAACCTATGAACCATGTCTTTGTTATCTGTAAAATAAAATCCATCAGGTTGTTCAATATAAACTTCTTCTTCAAGATCTCCATTCAGAAATGCATATTTAACATCCATTTGATATACTTTATAGTTCTTGTGTGCTACAAAAGCCAATAAAAGTTCAACTGCCTCAATTCTAGCTATTGGTGCAAAGGTTTCATTGTAATCAATTCCTTCTTTGTGTGAATATCCCTTACACACTAATCTTGCTTTATTTTTTATTACCTTACCATCTTCAATAAGTTTATTTCTAAAAACCCATTTAGTTACAATTACATTTTTGTCTTTAGGCTGGGGAGCTAATGACCAAGTGTTATTCCTTTAAATTTGTTCCAATTCATCTTCTATAGCTTTAATCCAATATTTATCTTCACATGCCTCATTAATTGATGCAGGTTCAATTTGAGAAATAAGACATACCTCTTCATTTTTTGATATTCCTCTAGTCATAACTCCTTGAAGTTTGTTTCCAGTTATTTGATCTTCAGAATGATTCAGTCTTACATATTGGGGTGTTTTTCCTTGCTGCTATTCTTTAGTGACTATTGAATCTCCAAATGATGCAGGTGTAACTGGATCACCATTCTGTACTACTGTATTCATAGTAGGTTCATTTGTGATTATCTCTATTGCCGGTTCAGAGTTTGTGTACCTTGAATTTCCTCTAAACTGTTCATCAATCTTCACAATTGCACTCTCAACAATTTTCTGCAATCTCTTGTTAAAACATCTATATGCCTTGCTCTTAGATGAATAACCAAGAAATATTTCTTCACCACTTCTAGGATCAAATTTTCCAATATACTCATCTCTTCTAATATAGTATTTACTTCCAAATATTCTAAAATATTTTAGAGTAGGAGTATTACCAAACCATAGTTCATGTGGGGTCTTACCGGTTTCACCTCTGATGTGAACTCTGTTGGTAGATGCACACTCCAATGAGAAATTGTATGTGATTGAAGGTTATGGCAACCTTGCAATCCTATGACACCGGCAAAGACATTATACTGACATCAGTAGATCACACTCTACACCGGCACTCAGGACACCAACACCGACACAGAAGAAAGGAAGTATACTGGCACAAAGGCCGACAAGATTTTGTTATATTATATTTTGTTTATTATTGTAAAACTTTGTAAGCCAACTTGGTAAATTGTAAAATGAATCTTATATATAAAAGAGATCATTGTAAACATTTGATATGAGTGATGTAAGCGATAAGGAAAAATATTAAGTAGAGCTATTATGTGAAATATAGGTTAGGTTTATGTAAGAAGCAGAATAGCAAGCAGTATTGGATCAGGCATTATAGATGCTATTGTAAAGTAGTACAAGATATTGGATTTGTATAATCCTCATTGTAAGTCAGTGAGACTTCCCATTGAGCAGTGAGCTCTAGGCAGTTGGCCTTCCTGCATGTGCAGGCCCCTATTGTAAGTAATATTCTCTTATTGGCCAGTGAGTGAATATTGTGAGTCACAAATCCCATCAAGGTTTTTCCCACACCGGGTTTCCTTGTTAAAACCTTGTGTTATGGTGTTTTTTTCATGTGGATGTTCTTAATTCTATTTATTACATTATTTCTCGCATACCGATACACTATTATATTATGTTCTGCATGTTTTAAGTTAAGAAATTCTAAATACTGGTCAGATACTGATTCACCCCCCCTCTCAGTATCTATGGGATTCCTAACAAAATCTATTGAATGTATAAACAATTGTATTGACCTCTTCTCTCCAATATATATGAGGTAGATTTGCTTATGATATCATACTTCTGGCTGCATCCAAGATAGTTTTATTTTTCCTTTCCACAACTCCATTCTGCTGGTGTTTCCGGGGTGTTGATAACTATCTTCTGATCCCATTCACTTCACTGAATGTATTAAATTCCTTAGATGTGAATTCACATCCTTGATCTAATCTCAAACAGTTGATTTTCTTGTCGGTTTCATTTTCTACCATTACCTTGAATAGTTTGAATTTCCCAAATGCTTCAGATTTCTCCCTGAGAAAAGTAACCCAACACATTCTAGAATAGTCATCAATGATTAGCATAAAATACCCATCTCCTTGTATACTTCTAGTTCTTGTTGGACCACATAAATCAATGTGAATTAAATGAAGAACATTGTAAGAGTTCTCTGGAATACTCTTGAAAGTTGGTCTAACTTGCTTTCCAAATTGACATTCCTTACATACCGGATTGTGAGGTTTAACAATCTTAGGTAAATCTCTTACCACCTTAGTAGTACTGATTTTCACAATGCAATCAACATTTACATGACAAAGTCTCTCATGCCATAACCAATTTTCATAAATATGTGCAATCAAACATGCTTTATCATTGTTGTTCAAATGAGAGATATTACCTCTAGTCTGATTACCGGTTGCAATTTCCAAACCAGTTCTGTTTAAGATTTTTCATTTACCATTCTTGAATTGTAAGTGAAATCCTTTCTCAACTAATTGACCAACACTCAAAAGATTATGCTTCAAACCTTCAACATAGTAAACATTATCAGTATTGTGCTTACCATCAAAAGATATAGTGCATTTTGCTTTGATCAAACAAACTTAATCATCTCCAAATCTTACTAGACCTCCATTGTATTCCTGAAAGGTTAAGAATTTACTCTTATCACCAGTCATATGATGTGAACATCCTGAATCAATAATCCATTCATCCTTATCTTCAAGTTTAGCTACCAAATCTTGCTCTACCGGTTGAACAATAGGTGTTGGTTGATCTTCTATTATAGCAACAAAAGCCCATCCATTGACTATCGGATCCTCATCAGAATCATTAGTAACTCATTCATCAACATAATAACAAGATCTATCTCTATTCTTCTTAAACTTGTATTTCTGATAGTCAGGGTTAGGCTTATATGTTCTTTTAGTTTCTTCTCTTAATCTTGCATGTCTATCAGGACATCTAGAATCCATATGACCAATCTTATTATAGTTAAAACATTTAAAGGGTGTTTTACCTTCATACTTACTTCCAATTGGACCTTTAGGCATTTTCCTTGCAAATTGTGCTTCAAGTTCTTCATTTTCTCTCTTGCTTTCTTCAAGTTCTCTTCCATAGAAGGGTTTCCAATCAGATTTATCAGATGATGATGATGATGATGTAGTTGATGATGATGCTTTGAAGGCTAGATTTGTCCTAATAGTAGTAACAGGACCAAATTCCTCAAGCTCAAAAGCTAAAATTTTTCCAACCAAAGTGTCTCTAGATACTGATACATTAGGCATTGTTCTCAATTCATTTATAGCAGTAAATTTCATTTTATATGATAGTGGCAAAGCTCTTACAACTTTAGAAACAATCTCATCTTCACTTAAGGTTCCTCCACAACATTGTATACCCAAAACAATTTCATTTTCTCTTTTCATAAAAGCAAAAATTATTTCTTCTTCTTCCATTTTCAGACTTTCATACCTGACCCAGAAGTATTCAAGTTTTGCAATTTTGACTGTGGAATCTCCTTCATTCAATGTTTCTAGTTTTTTCCCAGATAGCTTTAGTAGTAGATCTGTTTGACAATCCCATGACTTGCTGATCTGATAATGCGCTCAAAAGTGCTTCTCTTGCTTTGCAATCATGTTCCTTATCTTTAGCCAAGTTAGGTGGAGTAGGTTGACCTTGAGTAGGAGCAGTATAGCCATTCTTTGTAACATCCCATATGTCCTTTCCAATGCAATTCAAATGTGTCTTTGTCCTGATCTTCCATATGCCATAGTTAGTTCCATCAATTATTGAACTGTCCTTCCTGAAATAGTTACAATACACTGGATCCCCTCAAGCTATTAAACTTTTGCAAAAAGAGGACTAGGCCCCAAAGACAACTGAGAGGCGGTGGGGGGGGGGGGGGGGCGATGAATCAGTTGTCTAATAAATTCAACCAAAATTAACTTAACCAAAACTTAATGCTTAATACCAATAAACCAAACTTTATTGTTGGTAGATAGTTTTATTAGTTAATTGCATTACCGGTAAAGATTAATGCATGAAATAGAAAGACAACAATATCCACAACACATAACACAAATATTTGTATGTGGAAACCCTGTAAGGGGAAAAACCACGGTGGGAAGCCTTACCCACAATCAAATGATACTACTACAGATAGTATGAGTGTACAATATGGATTATGCACATGCAGAAAGGCTAGTTGCCTAGAGCTCACTACTCAATTACAAAATGAGAGTCACACTGACTACAATTGGATGGTTAAATCCAATGATAATGTATGGCATAAAATAGCATCTTCATATGCTGAATTCAGTAGTGGTTTAGTTCTAATTGCCTTCACAAAAACCCTCCTTCAACCGTCAAATGATGTCTGCGTGTATAGCTCTGCTTATTTTTGCATATACCTTATTATAATTCTATTTTTTTTCAATCACATATCAATCTCACAAATGAGATCTTACATTTATACCATAACCTAAGACCAATTGAATAGGTCAACTCACTAAAAGATATTACAATAAAATTAATTACAAATGAATCAATATCTGATGCATGATGTTGGCTCAAATGCATTTATAATAATAATAAATCATCTGCATATCATGTCATGATGATCTGGAATAGATATGCCTATCGGTGTGTATCCTAGACCTATTTGCCAGTAATAGCAAATATGCAAACCCGAATAAGAAAATAACCAAATCACCAAAACCAAGTGATCAAATAATGTCTTCAACATAACCAAGTAATCTCCAAGTCCTTCCAAGTGTTGGTGAACAATATAATCTATCGATGAACCAAAAACCGGTGATTGTGCATAAGTCTCTGACTTGTCAATGAATATAACCAAAATCTCCAAGTGCTGATAAGTGTTGACAAGTGATGGCAGGTGTTGACATCAATGATAAAACCATATCAACATATCCAAAATACCAACAAAGTCATGGTGAAATGGTTGTGTGATAAGTATTATAGTATGATCAATTTAATGTAATTATGTAATATTATAAATTTGGGTCTTTTTGAATTTGTCATGGTTTATAATGAAATAATTTATACAAAAGAAAAAAGAAAAATAAGTTAGAATTTTGCAAATATTTGAGAATGATAAAAAAATTTCAGAGTAAAAACTTCCAAGTCTTCCAAAAGAACATAATTTGTAATAAGAAGATCATAAACTAACCACTAGTTTTTATATATACTATCTATTCGTTCCTTGAATGCCACCTAAATTTACTTAACTACCTATATAAGACTATATTAATCATCACATAACTTAGGTAAGAGCATATTAAAAGATTAAGGGCATAACCTACCCCCATTCTTCAAAGATGCATTCTCTTTGACACTTATACATTGTGGATGATTTTGCACAAAATCTTTATTTTCTTAAGTAGCATCTTTGATTGAATAGATCTTCCATTTGATCAAATACTTTAAGATTAGCCTCATCATAGCCTTAGTGCTTGTTTGAAGAATTTTTTCAAGATCAAAAAATATTTTACCTTCCTAGTATGTGTTACAACTCTTTGTTGCAAATGCGATGTTGATGGTTTTTATTAATGGTTGTCATTGATGTCAACATATTGTTTTGAGAATTTGTGACTCCAAATATATGCTATGTAGTTGATATTCATGGTTGATTGTTATGATGATAGTGATTTGGATTTCTCCTCTTACCGGATATGGTATTGATTTATTGTATTCATAAGTATCTTGATTTCATTCTTAATAGTGCTCTTTTGGGTCCAATTCAATCCAGAATTGGAGATTGAGTAGTGGCATTTGTGTAGCATATGAGTCATGATTTGGGTCATGTTGATATTTTTTTAGGATAGCATCTAACACAGAATAAAGTTACCAATGGTCACCTTACTCTCTCTTGATCAAGGTTAGGCCCTATGCTAAGATTGCAAAAAACATCAAATGGCTAACTCCAAGGTTCCTTTATGCATGGATGTGACTAAGTTGGCTAATGTGTTTACTATTAATACAAGGGGCCTTACGTATTCTCAAAGAAGATATGACAATTTTATGATTTCAAGGAATTGACTCGCGAAATGATTTATCTTTGAAGGGGTTCATTTTTTAGGATTTTTTGATTTAAAGAATGCAGAAAGTAAAGAGGAAGGGTTGAGAGAGATACACTAAGTCTAATCTAATCCTAAGATCAAAAAGATGGGATTACTTACGCAAAATCAAACCACACTTCGCTTTGCCAACACGACACAACTACACAAAGGCAGTGCAATCTTCAGGGTTGTGAAATAATTTTTCAGATTACCAATGAATGTGATCAATTCAAACAACATCCACCTGATAATCGAAGTTAAGTCCACACATATAATAGGCTCAGACTAACCTTACAAAGTAGGTAACAATTAGATGCAAACAAAAGCTATGAGCTTGGATTTTACAACAGGCAATCCTATCAAATCCCATTCATCCAATAGCTTAAAAGAAAATCTATTTTAAATGAAGAGAGTGAGGCCATGAAAGCCTTAAGGAAACACAATAATACACCAACAATAAAATAATTTATTAAGTGATTTTCATGAAAACTTATAGCAACAATCTTTGAAATCAATCTCTCCTTTACAACTAAGGGGGTTCACCCCTTTATATAGGCTTCAAGCCATGGCTACATTCAAAACCCTAATTGGGGTTTCTCCCTAAAATATTACCCACACATGATGCAACAAGGTGGGAATCAACAATAAATACCCATTATGCCCATATATAATTAATTCCATCTAGTTATAATTAAATACATTCCTGCCAAAAATGGCGTTGGTGCAAGTGCACCTAGATTTCTTGATGAATTTTCACAATTTTGGAGTGAATGATCCTTATTGGGTCAATGAGTGAATAAAAGAATATTAAAAGGTCCAAAAATGTGTTTAAAGGTTATTTGTAGTTTTATTGTCTCTAGTGTTAACTTATTCTCTCATTTTTGGCCAATGTGCCTTTGCAAGCCTAACATGGCATCATATAGAAAAAATATGTAAAACTCCTTGTAAGGCCTCATAAGGCTTTTGGAAATGTTGATTTGATGTTAGGAAAACATACTAGGGGGTTAAGAGTGTGTAGATATGCACAAGTTTGAAAAATGCATTGTGGAGCAAAAGTTGTCATGTTTGATTAACAATATTTTGCAACAATATGAGCAATTTTAAAAAAATGATCAAATCGATGGTTAGAAGTGTTAGGACCAATATGGAAAGCTAACGTACCGAGAGGGGAGGGGTGAATCAGTACTTCAAATCCCTTCTTCAACAATAACTTTACTATTAAGGATAAACCAAAAACTATTGTAACATAACATAAAGCTAAAACAAATAAATAACAATCATACATGATTCACTCCATAACATATATAGTTTGGTTACACATAAACTCTTGGTTAGAGAGAAAAACTGTGGTGGGGATGGCACCCACAACTTCACTACTACAATAATAAAGGTTGCTCGGTTAGCTACATGTTCAGATATTTCCGATAGCTTACTCTATTAGGAGTATCAAGATCATTAGATCTACCTTGCTAAAGGATTTTACAACACTTATTCTAAATGCTGCACCTAGTTAAAGGCTTTACAATTTATAGACTTTGTTAGAGTCTTTTACCCTATTAAAGGTTTCTCTTACAACTCAAAATATTACTATTGGTGTAAATAAATATTCATTTTGGATATTATTACACTTACTTAAGTTAACTTAGGATATTGCATCTCTTCGTAGTTTGGATTTGAGACACTTAGGGAAGTGTGCACATAGGGATAGAGCTTGTAGGAGAAATTCCACCTTTTGTGGTCTTCTTTTGCTATTACACTCCACATTCAATGGGTCATCCACCTCTTGTGGAATATTATATTATTTCTCCTACCTACCCCAAGTATTTCTTACCTACCCTTGTTTCTCATTGGGCCACATGTCATATTTGTGTGCTCATACATCCATATGGCCTTGCCTATATAAGTAGGCCTATATTCATTGTATTGGTTAATCCAGTTGATCATTTGCATATTGATGAGAATATAGTTTGTTCTTATCATTCTATTGTCTCTCTTTTTATGCTTTTCATTGTGCTCTTGATCTTGGCAAAATCCTACATGGTATTAGAGCTATTGGGGCTTCATTGATTAGTTTTTTGGAGACATTTTGAAGGCTTCTATTTTTTGATTTGGAGATCTTCACTTTTTGGGGGCATCGTACAGTGATTTGGACATCACTGTTGAATCCAGGAGGTCGTTTCCATAAATTTTGACTATAAAGTCGACCTATTTTGGTGAGAAATTTTTTTTCCCCATTTTGGCTATTATCGTATGGATTTTGAAAAAAAATTTCAAAAAAAAAATTAAAAATTCGCAAGGGCGATCAAAATTTTCAAAAAAAAAACAAAAAAAAAATATTTTTGGGGGGTCCACAGACCCCCCCCCCCGTGCCCCCTGTACCTACGTGTTGCAGGTTGGAGGTCGTACCCGCCTGCAACACTTGCAATGCCTGCCGGCCCATACTCCTCCGAAGCCCGCCGCCAACCGTCCAGTCCTCCCGACTTCCACTGCACCCCGCTCACCATTGTCGCTGCCATCGGCCACCTCGCTCCCACCGCCGGATTCCCTCAGCTCCCACCCACCGGTCTCCATCCCTTCGGCAGCTCCCTCCATCTCTGGTGCCTCGGCTCCCAGCTGTCGATTACCTCCGGCAATGCCTTCTCTCTACCGGTGCTACAAAACCAATGGAATCCACGCCCACCATGTGGCAAGCAGCCACTGGCCCGCGGTCTGCAGTCTGTACACACAGTCACCATGCCACATAGTCTAGCTGTACACCATGTCACCCACCATGTAGACTGCCACATCAGCCTACCTATATAGTACGGATGACCAGTCACAGAGCCACGTCATTTGTTTTTACAACCAGTCAGCTTGCACAGTCAGCATGTCCATATAGTACGGACGCCATGTAGGGGGATGACATTTTTGTGATGGCCAGATGAGCATCAAATTTGAGATAGTGAATTGCTAATATCAACACCACATCAGTAGCCTTTTGAAATTTTTCAACCCCTCCATTGATCTTTTCAGTTTTGCAATCCAAATTTGAAAGGCCATATCTTGCTCATTTTTGCTCCTTTTTTGGTGAAATGGGCTAAAATTTCATGATCTTCATAGTGGTGTGGTTATTTTCTAATTTTGTTGCATAGGTTTTTTGGAATTTTCAGATTCTCTCAGCTGTACTTGTCCAATCCTCAATTCTACAACTTCAAAGGCCTCGTTTGAGCTCGTACGACCTCCTTTTCATGTGCCATTTTTTTTGAAGTGCATGTTTTTTCATCTACTTTCATAATCTATGATCAGATTTTAGAGATTTTGAGTGGAAATTGTACTTTCAGATATTGGTCTTATTTGGCCTATTAGGTACTTGTAAAGTGCTTGGATCTTAGTTTAGATCTCTTGCATTATTAGTTTGAGTCTCTTTTGGCCTTATCGAGGCAGTTGTAAAATTGTAATCAGAAGTCCACTTTGCCATTTTTTGCAAGTGGCCCATTGTATACGCACTACTTATAAAGTGCCAAATCATAACTTTTGGGGGGGGTTCTTTGATTGAGTGAATTTGGGGGGGTGTCTTGTGTGATAGTGCCTCTCTTTGTGCTCTTTCCATTTTTGTTGCAATGCGTCCTAATAAATTTCCACCTTTAACTCCACATAATTATGCATCATGGAAAATTAAAGTATGGAGTGAATTAATGGAAAAGGGTCTCACACATTACATAGATGGAACAATAACAACACCACTTGATCCTAAGGCTGATCCAAATGCTCAATTAAAATGGCTCACAAATAATTGCATGGCTCTTGGAACTTTGTGCAAGTATGTATCAGATGACCTCATTTTTCACATTGAGAAGTGTAAAACAATCAAAGAGGCTTGGGATATGTTTCAGAAATTGATGGTCAAGTTGAT
This sequence comes from Cryptomeria japonica, assembly GCF_030272615.1. Lineage (NCBI taxonomy): Eukaryota > Viridiplantae > Streptophyta > Pinopsida > Cupressales > Cupressaceae > Cryptomeria > Cryptomeria japonica. The sequence goes on along the minus strand of NC_081408.1, from coordinate 62,327,499 downwards.
GAAATCAGAGGCTATCAGATTGACAATGAGCTCACCAACTTGGATCCCAAGAGTTTTGATACAATCCAAGATTATGTCACCAAAGAAAATGAGCTAAGAGAAAAGCTTAAGGATTGTGGAATTGACAAAAAGGATGCTCAGTTGATATTCAACTTGTTGGACAAGCTTGCACCAGAATATGCAGCATTTGTGTCTAGCTTCCAAACTCATCGTTTGATAGTGGCGAGTTCCTATGTTATGCCTTCATTTGATGCTTTCATAGAAATTTTGATATTGGAACAATCTAAGTTGTTGAACATGGGGCTTCTCAAGTCTTCAAAGTCCAAGGCTTTGGTGGCTAATCAAGGGAATCAAGGAAGTCAAGGCAAAGATTCCAACAAAAAGAAGAAGCACTCCAAGTCTAAGCCACACCAGGAAAAAGGACAATCATCCTCTCCATCACAAAGAAATTTTTCATCCTCTTCCAAGAAGGGGATACCACCTAAGAAGGATAAACCAACTTATGCATATTGTAAGAAGTATGGTCATGATGAGCATCGATGCCATGCAAAGCAAGTTGATGAGTTAACTAATCTTCTCAAGAAAAACAACATCAACTTGCCATCAGCCTACACAAAGAAGGATTCATCTCCTTCCTCTTCCTCATAGTCTAAGGGAAAAGGGCAAGCATTTGTGGCTACAACAGGTTCTTCACAGCAATGGATACTTGACTCGGGTGCCTCATATCACATGGGTTCTACAAAAGAGCAGTTTTCTTCATTGGAGCCATCTAAGGTACCTCACATTTACATAGGTGATGATACACAAGTAGAGGTTGAAGGGAAAGGTTCAGTTGACATGGATGATGGAACATTTGAGAATGTTCTCTATGTTCCTAACTTGTCTACCAACCTTCTCTCCATCTACCAAATCACTCACTATGGGAATGGGAAAAAGGTTGAGTTTACACCAAATTTAGTTGTGGTAAAGGAATTTGATGATGATGCATTGGTAGCAGTGGGACAAGTCAATGACAACTCAAGGCTTTATTCTTTCTCCCACTTTGTGCCAAGTTCACCTTCTAGGGCCTTGCTTACTCATTCCAATTCAGAAAGTAAGCTATGGCATGAGCGGTTTGGTCACCTCAACTACCGCTATCTTCAACAGCTAAGCACTAAACACATGGTCACAGGTCTACCTCGAATCAGTTTTTTAGAGGGTGTATGTTCAGGTTGTTCCATGGGCAAGCATCCTGAAGAGAAGTTTGATAAGGGGAAAGCTTGGAGAGCTTTGGAAGTTCTTCAACTTGTTCACAGTGATGTAGTAGGTCCATTTCCAGCACCTTCATTTAGTAAGGCCCACTATGTTCTCACCTTCATTGATGACTACTCCCACTTCACTTGGGTCTACTTTCTCATTCATAAGAGTGAAGTATTTGATAGATTTCAGGACTTCAAGACTCATGTGGAGAAGCAATCAGGGAAATTGGTCAAGATTCTTCGCACAGATAATGGAAGGGAATATGTGAACAAAAGACTTGAGAATTTTTGTACATTTGAGGGGATTGATCTTCAGCATTCTGTAGCATACACTCCATAGTAGAACAGGGTTGCAGAATGCAAGAATAGAACTCTCAAAGAAATGGCTAGCTGTATGATACATGCACGTTCTCTTGATCCTGCTTTTTGGGCAGAGGCTATCAGTTGTGCCACACACATCCAGAATCGGGTTCCTCACAAAGCTTTGCAAGGTATTACTCCTTTTGAAGCTTGGGCTAGTAGGAAACTGATTGTGAGACATTTCAGAGTCTTTGGGTGTCCAGCATGGGCTCACATACCTCCACAGAAATGCAAGGAATTAGAACCATAGAGTTGACCTTGCATATTTGTTGGATATCCTAAGGGTGTTAAGGCATATAGATTGATGGATCCTGAGACACATGAGGTGTTCATTGAGAGGAGTGTTCACTTTGAGGAAAGCTCTCGTAGCTTAGCCTCTCTACCTCCTCCACCTTCGTCCATTGTGGATAGTTATGTTAGTGATTCAGATGATGAGACTCCTTCAACTCTGAATCGTAAGGTAACACCTCCGCAAGGTCCAGTTGCAATTGAGGAGCCTCATTCTCCACCTCCACCAAGACCTCATTGGGCTCGACAGACACTTGAGTCCATAGGTTCTCTTGTTGGGGATCCTTCAGATACATGGAGAACCTAATCACAACATCAGGATCTTCCTCATGCATTCATTGCTACCGCTTCCGATCCACAGACATTTAGGGAAGCATCAGGGGTTCTTGAGTGGGACCAAGCTATGGAGGAAGAGTATAGTTCCTTGATGAGGAACAACACATGGGATCTAGTCCATCTCCCTAAGGGGAGAAAGATGGTTCGATGTAAGTGGATCTATCAGACCAAGTTTGCAGCGGATGTTAGTGTGGATAAGTATAAGGCTCAGCTTGTTGCAAAAGGTTTCTCGCAGGTTGCAGATGTTGACTATACTGAGACCTTTGCACCTGTAGCTAAGATGAACTCCATTCACTTGACACTTGCTATTGCTGCAGCTCATGGTTGGGCTGTACATCAGATGGATGTGAAGAGTGCTTTTCTTCATGGTGATCTTGATGAGGAGATTTATATGGAGCAGCCACAAGGTTTCATCCAAGATACTTCCTTGGTTTGCAGACTAAGGAAATCTCTCTATGGCCTTAAACAGGCCCCCAGAGCTTGGTACGCCAAGATGGATTCCTTTCTTCTCTCTGCAGGTTTCACCAGGTGTCATTCCGATCTGAATGTCTACATTTTGCGATAGGATGACTCTCATTTGATACTTGTGCTCTATGTTGATGACTTGATCATTACAGGGAGTACTTCATCCATCATTAGCAGGATCAAATCTACTTTGCATGACAGATTTTCTATGACTGACTTGGGTTTTTTGCACTACTTTCTCGGGATAGAGATTTCACAGTCACCTTTTGGGATTACATTATCACAACCCAAGTATGCTCTTGATCTACTTGCCCACTTTCATATGGCTGATTGTAAGCCTGCCCCGACTCCCTTTCTTTCAAGAGTCAAGATTGAGGCTCAGTGTTCTTCTCCACCAGTTGATGCCACTTTGTTTCATCAGCTTGTGGGTAGTCTCATCTACTTGACTCATACATGCCCTAATATTTCATTTACAGTTGGCATGGTTTCCCACTTCATGTAGGACCCACATGAGCTTCATTGGAAAGCCACCAAATGCATCCTTCATTACATCTAGGGTACACATCACTATGGGATTCACTATGCAGCAGGCACAGGACTTTGCTTGGTTGGTTACACAGACTCCGATTGGGCTGGTGATCTTGATGATTGTAAGTCTACTTCTAGTTACAGTTTTCACCTTGGTTCAGGCCCCATTTGTTGGCAGAGCAAGAAGCAACATGCTATTGCTCTCTCTTTGACTGAGGCTGAGTATCAAGGCATTGTTAATGCAGCAACTGAGACCATTTGGCTCCAGCAGATCCTCATAGAGTTTGGATTCACCACTCCACGACCGACAGTTCTACATTGCAACAATCAAAGTGCTATTGCAATCTTGAAGAACCTGGTCTAGCACCAGCGGACCAAACACATCAAGATTCATATGCACTATATCCGAGAGCTCATCCAAGAGCAGGTCATTGATTTGCAGTATTGTCCTACAGTAGAGCAGGTTGCTGACATATTCACCAAACCTTTCACCAAGAGTAAGTTCCAATAGTTGCGAGCTCTCTTGGGGGTGTGGGATGTGTCATTAGGGGGGGTCAGCTGACTTCTTCCTCTCTTATGGGGGGGACCTTTTCCTCTTTGAGGTTTTGTCCTTCTTCTTTGAGAGTCTTTTGTACATTCATCTCTCTTTTGGGGGGGAGTTTTTTCCCACTAGGTTTTCTCCCTTTCTCCATTTGTGAGAGATTGCATTGCATAGTTTTGCTTGCATTTTCATATTGTACATGGGTACCTATCATGGCCTAGTAGCCGGGACCCATCTTGCATTGTTGACTTGAGTCTTCATTCCCCTAAGTTGCACTTAAGGGGGGGTGTTGGTGTAAATAAATATTCATTTTGGATATTATTACACTTACTTAAGTTAACTTAAGATAATGCATCTCTTCATAGTTTGGATTTGAGACACTTAGGGAAGTGTGCACATAGGGATAGAGCTTGTAGGAGAAATTCCACCTTTTGTGGTCTTATTTTGCTGTTACACTCCACATTTGGTGGGTCATCCACCTCTTGTGGAATATTATATTATTTCTCCTACCTACCCCTAGTATTTCTTACCTACCCTTGTTTCTCATTGGGCCACATGTCATATTTGTGTGCTCATACATCCATATGGCCTTGCCTATATAAGCAGGCCTATATTCATTATATTGGTTAATCCAGTTGATCATTTGCATATTGATGAGAATATAGTTTGTTCTTATTATTCTATTGTCTCTCTTTTTATGCTTTTCATTGTGCCCTTGATCTTGGCAAAATCCTACAATTACAATTAAATCTTTACAAATATCTACAACTTCACATTTGAAATGTTATAGCAGATTCTATGTGCTCAAAATGAGATTACCTTGCTTATAACATACCTTGGTAATCCATAGATTAACTCGATAAACCCTTCTATTTACTCTGTTCCTTAACTGTTCTCTAAAATCCTTCTTAGTGACCTCTGTGTCTCTAATGGTCACAATACTCAATGCTTCCTTATCTATTACACATGTCTTGCTTCATACACCTCTCTCTTTGATCCTTAATTCATGTTGTATAAATAGATCTCTTATGTCGGAGATCTGTTCATGCTTTGATCTTACAAACATGATTTATCAAATGAATAACGATACAAAATATTTCATTGGATAGATGACCTCAAAATCATACAAAATCTTTAAGTGCAATTTCCAATGTGATAACGGTTCTTTGTTCCTCGATCTTGTAACATGTTTCCCATGTGTGTCTAGGTTCAATGAATCTGGTAACATGTTTCACTCGGTGTATATCAACTCAGTGTATCCTTTTTGTTGCTCGGTAGACATGGAGTGATACTCAGTAGATAGCTCGGTGTATACTAAGCTCTGTGACTACTTTCTTCTATAATCGACTACTCTATGCTTACCGACTGAATATTTTGGTAGTAGTAACTGACTAAAGTATATAGAATGACTTTGAACCTACAACTAATGGCAACTATAGTAAGTAGTAACAAGAAGTCTAATGTACGGTTGGTTGTGAGTGATTAGGCATATATATCTTAGGATTGATGATAGTCCCAAAGATACTGAGAGGGGGGAATGAATCAATATCTAACCGGTTAACATAATATTTGACCGTATTAAGTATTTTGCATTCCAAAATAGTGTATTGGTAAACAAGAATTAATGTAGTAAATACAAACAGTAAAGATAACATAGAAAGCACACCATAACACAAGATGTTTAATGAGGAAATCCGATGTGGGAAAAACCTTGGTGGGATTTGTGACCCACAATATTCACTCACTAGCCAATGAATGGATATTACTTACAAGAGGGGCCTGCACATGCAGGAAGGCCAACTGCCTAGAGCTCACTAGACAATTACAAAAGGAAGTCTCACTGACTTACAAAATGGATTATGAGAATCCAATATAATGTACTACTACAAAACAACATCTTCTATGCCAGGTTCGGTACCGGTTTAAGCTCATACAATAACCATAAACCCTTCTACAAAATATGCCTTAATATTTTCTCTATATATCCATCATATCCATCATCTATCATGTATCCCAAAATGATCTACAAGATCTCATACTTATATATGAGCCTATTACAATATGCCATGTTGATTTACAAAAAGATATTGCAATTAAATACAAAATATAATAATCAAAATCAAGTTAGATGAGATGTTAGTGAACATTGTTGTCACTGCCAATGAACTGCCTATCAGTGCCGGTGCCTGAAGATATCACAAGGTTGCCGGTAAGTTGCCATCAATGACAACACCTTCAATCACCTTCAATTCTCATTGGAGTGTGCAACGCCAACAATCTCCCCCTTTGGCATTGATGGCAACACTCATGAGAAAAATCCAAAAATTATCCCCAAAATTGAAGTCCAAAAATCTTACCAAAAATGTGTGCTCCCCCTAAGCAGATGGTCTCTTCTAATGACCATTTTTGTCTATCCTACTACTCCCCCTTTGACATCAATGACAAAGGTTGTCAAAATTGTCAAATGAGTGCAGTTTTCAGCTAGAACCTTGTAACCGGTTGGTTACAATCTGTAATAAGTCTGCTAAGACCAAGTTCAAACTCTGAGTAAACCTTTTTCTATCTTTCAAAGTTGCCTTTGTTCTCTGATTAGTACCAGTGAGATGATGCATTTTCTCTTCCGGTGTCTTCTTCCCTTGAATAAGTGCCTCAAAAATATCTTTCCATAGAGAGATGAGGTTATCCAACTTTGGACAGAGTCTGCATTTAAGCTCTTTAGCTTTTTCCTTTAACCTTTCCTTTTCAATTTCTAACTTCTCTAGTTTCTCCTCAAATTCAACAATTTCCTATTCAATAACTGATATAGGTTCAAATGAACCAATGATATTATTAGCTATGTCATTAATCTCCTTTCCACTTTGCTGATTTCCTTATCAATATCCACTATCATATGATTTGTCTTACAAGTGTCTTTGTACAGTTCCTTGAACTCCATAATTGTTTTATTCAGTGCCGGTAAAAGAGTATCAATGTGTTCCGTGTACTTCTTTATTGTTTCACCAAAGAATTTATCTTTCTCCCTATCCATTTTCTCCTTAAATGTTTCTTCATTTATTTGATCTACAATCAGTATATTGTCAGTGATGTATTTAGACAATGTGTCTAACTGACTCAAAGAATCCTTATTATCTAAATTACACTTGGGTGCAATCAATTTAAGAATAGGAATTTTGTCATCTATAGCCTTATAGGCCAATGCATTATAATTTGTAATTTTGTTAATAGAATCCAAGAGCACTTCAGTCACATTGGTAGGTTTGAATTCTTTCATACAAGTACTGGATGAGTGGCCAATTACCTTCGCAATCTCTGTGCTTCCGGTGGGAGCAATCACTTTGCTTGTCTCAACCTCTAGAAGGTCAGTTTGTGTTTGCATTTCTACTAGAAAAGATTTAGGCTTTTCAGTATGTAGTACCCCGACCCTAGTCAGCTTTGTAAAACTGGTTTGACCTTGGTTGACTTTTTTATGTGGCAATCTTGAATGGTTGAATTACCATAAGGTAATGTTTAGTCAGATATTATGATTATTGTGCATATCTATTAATGTGCTTTCGCATTGATTCTCATGTAATTTTAAACTATCCTCCTAATTCTTGTTATTAATCTCGAGCTAACATCTTCATTAAATATATATATGTATGCTTGTCTGACTCTTGGTTGCAGGAGATTGCTGGTACAGTATCGCCTAGGTGTAAGGTTCATCTTCACTTGGATTCGCAAGGTTGAGTATACCTCTTTTGTCCTTAGAATTTGGGTTAGGTGGTCATAAAACCTTCAGTTTACCCTAGTCATACTCAAATGAGCATCGCTTGTGTTCTATCAGTTTCCTTTTCATTTGGGTTTGCGGGTCAGGTAATTGGTTGGCTTACTTGGTTTGCATGCTTGGCGTATGGTAAATAGAGTATTTAACCCTAAGTATTTATTTTGATTTAATGTGTTCATTTACGCATTATTAATTGAGGAATTAAAATAAATTGGTTTCTTTTATGTGATTAATCATTAATTAAAAAGATCGCTCTATTTATGTTTGTAGAGTTTAATTTAATGGTTAATTTTAAATAACGAATTTATTCAGTTTATGCATTTTAAAAAGGAAAGATTTAAATTTATTCGTAATATAAATAATTTAATCTCTTTTGCTGTTTGGAATAGAAAGATTAATTTTAATTATTTAAAAAAATCAATTTTGATTAGAAAAGTGAGTTTTATTCATATTTATTTTATATAGTGTGTAAGATTGATTTTGAGAATTTAATTTAATTAAAAATATTTTTCCCTCATTAATATTGTGAAATGCAACTATTAGCTTTGTTAATTAAAAATTAAATGAGGGAGAAAAGCATTTCTTTTAATTAACTAAATTTATAATCTGAATGCATAAACAATTCAACTATGACTTAATTAATTAATTAATTAAATTAAGTTGCAAGCTGCATGATATTAGAAATATATTTTTATTTAAATTTTAGTGGAAAAATAAATTAGATTAATTGTATTTATTATTTCCTTGAAATTTAAATAAATAAATAATTAAATAAATAAAAGAATAAAAGAATAAATAAATAAATGAATAAAAGAACTAATTGGAATTAAAGTATTGTTTTAATTCTTTATTTAGAAAATTAATTATTTTGCATGAGAAAAGAGAAGAAAGAATAATGATTTTTAATTATTGCATGTTAGTTTATCTTTTGCATAAAATTAGAAAATAAAATAAAATTACTTTTATTCTAAATTTAGGTTTTTGAGAAAAAAACTATTGAACCTAGAATTTTAGTTTAAAAGGGGGAATAGGTCATTATTTTAGATAGATAGGAACAGATCGGGAATTTAGGTGAAGAGATTTATTGGAAGCTTATTGAAAAGGTTAGGGCGCTTCTACAGATATCTTCCAAGAAAGCTATACCAGGTTGGATGAATTCTTAGTTATGGGTTTTTCGTAGATATTTCTATTTTTCTCTATTTGATGTGTGTATAAAATTATTGTCGATTATAAACCCTCTTCTGGTGAATTCAAGTTTTGTTTTAAAATCCATGCCTAGCGTGTTTTTCTAGTTTATGGGAAGAATGTAATTTTGAGAACATTGAGAAAATTATTATAAAAAAAATTATTCTCTCTGGTTTGATTTGGTCTGATAGTCCTTTAAATAAATCTTTGTGGTTTCTTAGAAATAAATTTAATTGTGAATTAAATTTATTGGATTATCTAAATTTAAAAAAAAAAGTGTTTGAAATAAAATTCTGTGAATGAGTTTTATTATATAGAAAAATTTTTAATTCTATGGAAATTCTGTTAAATGAGTTTTATGTATTTGGAAATTAATTTAAAAAAATATATTTAAAAAAAATATATATGATAATATTAAAAAAATAAAATAAAAAAATAAGTAGCAACTACCTACGGTAGCATCTGCTACTAGCAGTAGTACACAGTACTACCGATGGTAGTAGTGCTACTGGATGGTAGTACTAGCTACCGGTGGTAGCATAGGCTACCGTGCGGTAGCATAGGCTACCGTGCGGTAGCTTAGGCTACCATGCCAAGGACAAAGAAAATTTTTAATGTTTTTTCTTAATTTTAATTATTTTCTAACCCTTGTGTGTACTGCAGTATGGTTGTTTCGGGTTTCATACCCAGGGGTTGGGTAAATAAAATTAATTATGTGCTATTTTATATATATGTGTATAAATAGATATATGTATATTTATATGAATATTATGAATATATATATATATTAGATGTGTTTTCTTTATGGTGGTTATTATATTATTTTACTGTTATTTAAATATTGGTTATGAGTTGATATATATACGATGTATAGGTATGCATACAATTATATTATAGTTATAAAATCAGTTTTTAGTTTGAATGTTTCAAAAAAGCTTATAATTTTTATAATTGATAATTATGTTAAATACGTTAGGAGAATTATTTCTATGAGATCTTATTTAACTTATTGGACAAATGGCAAGTTGATTTCTTTGTATTAAATAGTTGTACTTTCTTATTGTCTAGAAAATCTTTGTTTGCAAGTTGTTTATGTTTTGGGCTGTTATAAAAAAAAAAGGTTGCCTATATTAAGATCTGGTGTAGATGGTGTTTGCAGTCAAGCTTAATTTCATTGCAATTCTAGTTGAGTTGTCATTGTGTCCCATGTTTATATGTTTGTTTGGACCCTGTCATTTGGTTGATTTGGGGTACTTGTTTATGTCTTCGATTTCTAGTTTGGTTGTTGCCTTGTGATGGTGTTTTAACTGGTCCTGTCCTTTATGTGGGTGTCGAGTGTTGATTTGTGGTTGACCATAGCAGGTCAGGTCTCTAGTTAGAGTACTATCGGGTAGTGGACCTTGTATTAGCTTTTCATATGTTTAGTTGGATCCGTTTCTTTGTAGGGATCATTTATGTAATTCTTGACCGATGTGGTCGGTTGTTTATTAGTATGATTCACCTCAATGGCAGGAATGTAAATGATGTGGAACTTATGTACCCTAAACTTATTTAATTATTAGAGGGGTCTTGCAGTTGAGGAAACCCGGAGATGTAGCCCTCTAGGGGTGAACTCCGAGATCATTTTGGTGTTATGTGTTGCTTTTGTTCTTATGTTTCATGTTTTAGTGTTAGCATGTATGGATAGCATTTTGATAGAATGTGTAAGTGGATTGGATGAAATTAATTGCAATGCATGTTTTTAGTCATCTCTTTATGTAGTAATGTGGTTCATGAAAGAGTGTAGTTGATTTGAAGAATGTATTCTATAATTGTTAAGGAAATTAAGTATGCAAGGAAAGATCTTGTTAGTTTATGATGAAATTCAAGTGTGTTATTAAATTGGATGCATGACTAAAATTTTAATGAAAAGTATGGACGAAGGGTATGAATAAACCTTAATGGATGAACTTTATCTTGTGATCTATATTTTATCTTGCTGAAATAAATTATCCTTGTTTAAGAATTTTCTCATTATTAAGACAATCAGCTTACTAGATTAATTAGTGTAAGTTAAGTTAAATGTGAAATTAAGTAATTGCGTTGGGAAATGCTTTAGGTGATAGTTGATGTCTTCCGCTGTGTAATATGTACTTTGATATCTTATTGTATCTTTATTGTGTCTTATTTTTAAAAAAAAAATTGTTGCACTCCATCCGTATGTTTTAGCTTTATCCCTTCAGGGTTTCTTGGTGGGGCATTACATAGTAGTTGTTGGTGGCACTGTCTCTATGTGTACCTATGAATCAACCTATTTCTCTGCTTGTGTCTTTGCCTATTTCACAGTGTTGTCAGCCAGTGTTTCTGATTGTTTTTCAGTATTATCCATTGTCGGTTTCTCTGTCTATTTTACTGCATTGTCCACTACCGATGACTCAGTTGGTTTCTCTTTATTCTATGTTGCTGGTATCTCTGACTCTATTGGTTTCTCAATGCTTTCCTCAATAGTATTATCAGTAACCATGTCACTAACCAAGGGATCAATTGTATGCTCAGTTTGTTTTGCCTGAATCCCAATCTCAATATTATCAATCGGTTTCTCAGTGGCAACATCATTTTTTATTTTCATCCGTGTTTTCTTTTTCAACTACAATATTAACCTCTTGAGTGTCTATGTTCATAGTGAACAAAATTCCAAACTTAGGGTTTGTGTCCTCATATGGTGTTTCCACACTCTCAGTAGCCGATGTACGGTCAGACTGTACCGGTGGAGTAACAGAAGGTAGTGGTAGATTATCTATTACTTTTATATTTGTTAGTCCGCCTACCTTGCCTTTTCCCTTGTCTCGACCCTTTTGGTAAACCTTGAATGTTTTTGGTCTTTTAATTTCTTCTTGTTTCTCTTTCTCAACAAAGGAAATGTCCCATTTGTCAGTTGTCTCTTCTAAGATTTCATTTACCCTCTCAGCCATTAGACTTACATGTTACTGTCCACTTTAAAAGACTGTTATGTTTACTTCAATGATCAACTCATCAATTTCCTCAACTAATTTTATAGGATGTACAACAAGTAGTTTCTCAATTTTGATTTTCTTGTCAAGTTCCATAATTGCTAACCTTTTAGCATCTAGCCACCTATATAAATCACTAGGCAAATCATCTACAACCTCTATTAAAACTTTCTTATAAATATCAAGGTGTAAGATGATGCTATTCTCTATAATTTCTTTCTCCTCATTGGTAAATGCATCATACAATTTTCTTACATTGGATAAGTTTACATCATCTATTATCTCATTCAATAGGTTGTCTAGTGGTGGTATAACCTATTTTTCCTTTTTCTTTCTAGGTGTCAGCTTCTTGGCTGGTGGCCTCACTGCTTGTTGTTTCTTCCTTGGTGTTTTATTTTTCTTGGGAGGAGGAGAGGGTATTGGTGAGGGTTTTCTCTTCCTATCTACTCTTTTGGATTCTGCAGGGATTTCACTTTAAGAGGATGTACCAACTGGTGAGAGATGAGCCTCCTGTTGTAGTCCTTCTAAATCACTATCCTTGATACCAGTGATATTTATTATGTTTTCCTTTATTTCTTTGACTTGCTTGGTTGTACTTCTTATATATTTTTCTCTTCTCTTCCTTTGTTTAAGTGTCTGTACAACACTTTCTATTGATTGTGCATTTCCAAAAACCTTTTCTTTCGGTTCTCTAGGGGCTACTAATAAGGCTTTGGCATATGTTTCAATTATGTCCACATCAGCCTCATATCCCATTTTTGTCACCCAAATAGTTCTATGAAGAACGGCCTCCATCCATATCACATCTTTCTTAATTACAAAATAAATTTCCTTTTCATATTTATCTACAATGCTTTCTGGTAACCTTTCCCTTGATTTCTTTTTTTCTTTGAATGTTTGAAAATACTTAGTAATTTTGTTATCCTTATCTATCCCCATACCGGTGAAGATATCTAACAGTTGTTTTCCTACCAGTCTATCAGAACTAAAGTCTTTCTTGCCTATACTTGGAACCTCTTTTGTAAGATACAACATTAAACATACAAGAATATTGCCAAAATTGAAAGTGCTTTTCTTATCTCCTTTGATTTTCTTTAGATTGTCAATCAACTCATCCTTCAACCACTCACATACATCTATCTTAGCATCACTATTGACCATATCATATGCACTTTTAATACATAGACTTGAAACTGAGTTCAATCAGTTTGCATGTGTGGTTTTGTATCTTAAGATCATGCTTATGAATCTAACATTTATATCTTTTACATCATTAACTCTCAGGGATCTGTTGTCATAGGTTGCACCTGCTAAAATCATCATTGTGTTATTAGGAACCTTTTTAGTTTTATCTAGCCTACTGCTGGTGGAGGGTAAGCCATTCACTACCCTAACTACTTTTTTAGTGATTTTATGAATAGAGTCTAGCCAAAAGAATTCACCATGAACTCTGCTAAGCACAATCCTTCGTACTTCTTTAGGAAATTTTGGGATGTCAAGGATTTCCACAAAATCTAAGGTATTTATAACCTTATGTTAGGGTTTCACAACTCCACTTTCATCACAAATAATATTTTTATACATTTTCATGATTTTAGCTTAACCTAATTCCTCAATGTGGCAATGTATGTAAATTCTAGGGTCTTCTGCATATGCAACTCTTTTAGGGATTTTTGAAAAAGCACCTAGGGTATCATCCTATTTTGCTACCACAGAGATAATCTTGAAAATGGGCCTAGGGTGTTTAACTACCTCTATAACAGTAGGGTTTGCAATGAATTATAGAGTAGAGGAGGAAGCCATTGATAAATACCTTAATCTACTTGATAGGTTTGGATGCTTGAAAGAACTTTCTTCACTTCTCGCTAAGGATGCCTTCGCTTAGGTTTTTCATGCTCTTTGAAAGTTTGAATGCTCAGTGAATGAAAAAGAGGGAAAAACACTGATTTATAATGTCTTTTCCTTCAAAAAACATAATAAATGCCTGCCAATTAAGTGAAACTTAACACATTTTCTAGTAAAGAAGAAGTTAATCTTCTCACCATAAACTGAGGGTAAACTTGCATGATCTTCAATTTGTTGAAGTCACATAAACTTGAAACCCTTGAAAAATGTCATTTTGGGGGTCTTACTTGTATAGATGTATCAGACCATCTAACCTCTTGAGTCTTAAAGAGTGTTCAAATGAGTATCTGAATCACCAGAGCTTCTAGAGGGTCCTTTGGAAGGTTTGAGACAAAATGAACAAAAACTGTGAAAGGAGGGCTAAAAGGGGCTCATAGGACTACTAGGCCTTGAATATAGGAACCAAGAAAGTGATAGAGAAATGAAGGGAATCAAACAACAAAACCACATGGTAGGAGTTGTCAAACCATATCAGTCTACTCCTAGTCCCTTGCAAGTGAAGGATAAAGAATTTAACATGTTGGTGGTTGGACTTACTCATGTGAGTCCTAACCTTGATTGAGTAACTAAAGAAAACACACTGATAGAGAGTTCTCCAAAGGAGTTTGTGAGGTTGATGTTTGTTCAAACAAGGATACAAGGGCATAGGACAAACAAGGAATCCCATGATGAGACCTATTTCTAATGTATAAGTCAAATTCCACCTCTTTGTGAGAGTCTCCCTATCAAAGTGGTATAAGAGAAAGTTAAGACTTGGGAAGGAACTAGTTGATGTCAGAGACTGAGTCAGTGGGTGAAAATAGTCTTAGAATGGTGACTAATGTAGAATTAGCCAGAAGAGTAGAGGACCAAGAGGAAGAGAATAGGCTCCTCAAGGAAAAGTTGCAACAGTTGGAGAACAAACTAGGTGAAGTAGAAGACACAACCGAGAAGGTGACTATCAAAGTCAATGAAGAAAAGGGTAAATAAGTGGTAGAGGAGGATGGGACACTTGAACTAGATATTGTCTTGCAAGAATAACCTTTCCTTAGATTCATCAAATCCTTAGGAGGTAAGTCCCTAGAAGGAGTGCTAGTGTTTTGTGGAAAAATGGCACCAGAAGTGGTTATGGAGTGGATTGAAGTGTTAGAGAATCACTTTGAATGTGATGGAATTAGTGAAGCACAAAAGGTGAAGGTAGCCAAATATATATAGAGAGGGGCAGCCTTGACTTGGTGGAAGTTCATCCAAGAGGAAAGACAAAAGGAGGGTAAGAACCCAATTGATACTTGGAAAGGAATGTTAGCCAAAGTGAGAGAAGCCTATATCCCTGAAGACTATGAGATCCAACTACATAAGAGGAGACAAAATTTGAGACAAAGAGAACTAGATGTGAGAAGCAACTCTAAAGAATTTCAAAAGTTGTGTTTGAGATCCAAGGTGGTAGAAGATGAAACCATCAAGGTTGTTAGGTACTTGAAAGGTTTGTGGTGGAATATCCAAGAAGAGTTAAGCTTGTTGTGTCCTAGTACTATCCACAAGTGCTATGAATTGGCACTCAAGGTGGAAGAGAAGAGTAAAAAGAAACAAGTGCAAAGTAATAGAGGTAGAGGTCATAGAGGTAGCTATGGTGGAAGAAGTGTAGACCAAAGATCCCAAGGGGAATCCAAGTTGGTAGAGAAAAGTGGGGATTGCAATAGCAAGAGAAGCTATAGAGGAAGGGGATCTAGCAACTCTAGTGGATTAGGAAGAGGGTCTTATTTTTCCACAATGAAGTGCTACAATTGTCATCAACTTGGACACCTGGCCTATAGATGTCCTAAGAAGTCTTCTTCATCCCAAGGAGGTGAAAGGAGAGTGATTTATATCCAAGAGGATGCAAGAAATGTGAAGACACCAGAAGTGAGCTTAGATTCTGAAGTTGGAGAGAACCTCATGATAAGAAGAGATTTGATCAAAGAACCAGTAAAGGAGGAACCTAGTCAAAGAAGATCATTATTTAGGTTAAAGTGCAAGGTCATGGGTAAGGTTTGTAGAGTGGTGGTGGATTCAGGATCGACTGATAACATAGTGTTAGAAGAAGCACTAAGCAAACTCAAACTGCAAAGAATCCCACATAGTGATCCTTATAGGGTTACTTGGATCAACAAGGGGAAACATGTTTTGGTGAATGAGAAAAATTGGGTGGAGTGCACCATAGGAGGCTACAAAGACAAGATTTTGTGTGATATCTTTCCAATGGATACACTCCACCTACTCCTAGGTAGGCCTTGGCAATTTGATAGGAAAGCAATACACCATGGAGAAAATAATTCCTATACCTTTCAAAAAGATGGAGTTACTTACAAAATTCAGTCCATAGGAGACGAAGAAGAGAGAATATCTAAGGGTTCAAATGTGGTATTAGTTGGTGAGAAGGAGTTCTTAAACACTCTCAAAGAAGGAGAATGAGTGGGGTTTTCACTTGTTGTGAAACCAAAAGAGGAAAACAAGGACAAGAAAGTTTGTATCCTTGATGAAGTGTAGCAAATACTCAATCAGTTCAAGGAGATCATAAGTGGTGGAACACCTGCTACTTTGCCTCCTTAATGAGCCATAAGTCATCAAATTGACTTCATACCCAGAGCCTCATTGCCTAATAAAGAAGCCTACAAAATGACACCGGAGCAGAATAAAGAAGTGGCTAAGAAAAACCAAGAAATTTTGGATAATGGTCCGATAAGGAAGAGCATCATTCCATGTGTAGTTCCCACCATTTTGGCACCAAAGAAGGGAGGTACTTGGAGGCTTTGTATTGACTCAAGAGCCATCAACTAGATTACTATTAGGTATAGGTTTCCCATTCCAAGAATTGAAGATTTGATGGATTGTTTAGGGGGTGATAAGTATTTCACCAAGATAGACCTCAAGAGTAGCTACCACCAAATCAGAATCAAGGAGGGAGATGAGTGGAAGAAAACATTCAAAACCACAAAAGGTCTTTATGAATGGCTTGTTATGCCATTTGGACTCACAAATTTCCCTAGCACATTCATGAGACTCATGAATGAAGTGCTCAAGGATTACATTGGTAAATTTGTTGTTGTTTATCTAGATGACATCTTGATTTTTAGTAAGTTTAAAGAAGAACATCTTAGGCATATAGAGATTGTATTGAATAAATTATATGATGAGCAACTAACTATCAATTTGGAGAAATGTGAGTTCATGAAACATGAGTTGGTATATATTGGGTTTGTAATCTCAAGTGGTGATTTAAAGATGGATACCTCAAAGGTGGAAGCCATAATTAGTTGGCCTACACCTAAAACAACTATGAGATTTTGCCAAGATCTAGAGGCAATGGAAAGCACAAATAAGAGAGAACAAAATAGATGATAGGAAGATGCAAAATGTGATCAACTGGATCATTACAAGATGTTTAATGATTTCCCATTATTGTCCCCATACATAATGTAGATGAGCCTACTTATATAGGCAAGTATAGGGATATGTGAGAATACAAACATGACATGTGGCTCAATAAGAAACAAGAGTAGGTAGGAGAAATAATAAAATATTCCACATGAGGTGGAATGTAACAACAAGATAAGATCAACACCATAAAAGGTGAAAATTCTCCTACACACACTATCTCAATGTGGCACAAACACCCAAGTGTCTCATACCCAAACTACTATTAAATGTATGTACCTAAGTAAACTTAAGTAATGTGTAATAATATCCATTATGAATAACTATTTACACCAACACCCCCCCTTAGGTACAACTTAGGGGAATTCACTAAAGTATACAATGTAACTAAGAAATGCAAGATGGGTCCCGGCTAGATGGTCATGTTAGGTAGCCATGCAAAAATGCAAATGCAATCTCCCATAAATGGAGAAAGAGAGAAAAACCCAATGGGAAAAAACCCTCCCCCAAAAGAGAGATGATGAAAGAACACAATGCTCTCAATGATGAATGAGAAGAACAAAAAATGTCCCCCCCATAAGAGAGAAGAAGAGACCATGAAGCCCTCCCTCAATGTTGAATCTCTTGCAAGGATGGTCCAATGATGATGACCAAAATACCTCCCCATAAGGAAGAAAGAGAGCCTATGTTGTACCAATAATGTCAAAGTGTAACAAAACTAGGTACCAAGTCGATGACGATGAATCACTCACTGCAACAAAACAAAGATTGGACATGGAGACAACCTGCTTTGAGCATCATCTAAATACTCGTAAATGACATAAATACTGGTACAATCCAATTCTCATGCGATCCATGCACAAATTTGTACAATCTAAGTCTCAACTAGAGCCATGCACCAAGTCTCACAGGATATTCCTAATCTACATGTACAAGAGGATTACATCAAGTAGTAAAAACAACAAGATACAAAGAGGTGTGGCACTTTGTGATAGTGCGAGTACAACATTTATCAAGCAAGAGAATACATCATGATTAAATATTCAAATGTGGAAACATGAAAATGATGCCACCAACAAAGAAGTCCTATAGAATATTATAGATGAAGATGCCTCCGAATGGAATTTCAGCAAGAGATATTAATGAACAACTGACCCCCCATAAAAAGATCATGTTGGCACTTGCAAATAATGGAAAAGTAGACTTCTAATTTCAATTTTAAAACTTCTCAAAATGAGATATAAGAGACTTCAACAAATACTACTAGTGATCTAAACTGAGATCCAAGCAAAATACAAATACCAAATAGGCCAAAAAATGACCAAATGTTGAAAGTACAATTTCTACTCAAAATCACTACAAACTAATGGTAGATTATGAAAGTAGACAAAAAATTATGCACTCTCAAAAAGAAAGGCACCTGAAAAGAAGGTTGTATGACCCCAAACGAAGCCTCTTAAGTTGTAAAACTTAGGATTTTACAATTTCAAAACAACCTGTATCCGAAAATTAGAAAAATCCTACACCACTGTATAGACCACAAAATTCTACCCCAAAACAAAAAAAAATTCTCGAATAAAGGAGTCCGAATGAGTGAGATATCACTATTTGACAATTGCCTGCAAAATTATAATTTCTAGAAAATTTCTGCCGCAGCTTCAAACTTCAAATGCCTCTAGATTTGGCCGCTAAAGTCTGATTTGGATGAAAAAAAAGGAAAAATTGACTTTCTTGGGCCTCCTCAATCCAATGGTAACCTCGGATTTGACCCATCAAATTTCAATAATTACCTGCAATAGAAATCTCCAAAATACACAACCCTAAATAACATCAAATTTCTCTCAATTGGCAAACCAATGACACTCTGATGGCTCTGATACCATGTGAGGTTTTTCCAAGATCTAGAGGAAATGGAAAGCACAAATAAGAGAGAATAAAATGGATGATAGGAATAAATTGTATTCTATCAAGATGCAAAATGTGATCAACTCGATAATTACAAGATGTTCAATGATTGCCTATTATTGTCTGTACAAACAATGTAGATGAGCCTACTTATATAGGCAAGGCTAGGGATATGTGAGAACACAAACATGACATGTGGATCAATAAGAAACAAGGGTAGGTAGGAAATAGGTCTGGTTAGGTAGGAGAAATAATTAAATATTCCACATGAGGTGGAATGTAACAACAAGATAAGATCAACACCATAAAAGGTGGAAATTCTTCTACACACACTATCCCAATGTGGCACAAACACCCAAGTGTCTCATACCCAAACTACTATTAAATCCATGTACCTAAGTAAACTTAAGTAAAGTGTAATAATATCCATGATGAATAATTATTTACACCAACAACAAAAAGTGAAGTGAGGAGTTTTCATTGTTTGGCCTAGTTTTACAGGAAGTTCATCAGAGGGTTTAGTGAGATATGTGCACCTATGCTTGATACAATCAAAGGGGGTGTACAGAATAAGTTTCAATAGATAAAATAGGTACATAAGGGATCTGAACTCTTGAAGACAAAGGTGGATACTCAACCTATCCTTGTTCTCCCAATCTTTGAGAAACTCTTCACCATAGAATGTGATGCAAGCAACATAGCGATTGGAGCAGTCCTAAGTCAAGACAATAGACCGATTGCATTTTTTAGTACATCGGTAAGATACTAATTCACCCCCCCCCCCTCTCAGTATCTTTGGGACTATCATTAATCCTAACAATTGGTATCAGAGCTTGGTCCTCTATTTTCAAAAGCTTAACAGCTTGAGGAAGATTCTGACACTAGTACAGATGGAGAACTTAAGAAAGAAATTGGAAGGAGCTCTTGTAGACTATGATTCAAAGAAGTTGAAGAATATCAAACTTAAAGATGATCTAAGGAATGCATAAGAATTCATTCAAGGACTTCAGGAGAATCTTACTATTGCTAGAAATAAAAGAAAATAACTTTATGAGTATGTAGAATGATAATGATGAAAAGGAAACTCTTAATGAGCTTGTGATCAAATTGAAGCAAGAAAATAGTACTATGAGGAGTGAAATGCAAGATATGACTATGATATTTTGTAAAGACATTGAAGACAGGAAGAAGAATGAAGATGACTTGACTAGGAGACCTAATGATGTTGGAAATGCAAATCTAAGACTCAGTCATGAAAATGATATGTTGAAGACAGATCTGATTCACATGCAACATGATAAAACTAAACTTATGAGACAAATGGAAATTCTGGAAAATGAGTTGGCTACTGCAAATCAACATAAAGAGAAATTAAAGAAAAGTTCAAAAGAACTTGATGATATGCTAAAAAGTTAGAAACCTAATGGAGATACTAATGGACTTGGATTTGAAGTTGGAGAAAGTTTCGGCACTACAAACAATCATTATCATAGTAAACCGATAAGACAACCTAATGCTTACACATTCAATGGGAAATGCTTTAACTACAACAATTATGGTCATAGAGAAAATCAGTGTAGATCTAGAAACAATCAAAACATTAATACACCCACTGGTCAATGTTCCAAATGCAACAAAGTTGGTCATAATTCAGAAAACTATAGAATGAATGTGAGATGTTATGTATGTGGAAAATTTGGGCACTTATCTAATCAATGTAGAACACAAACTAGCATAGGATATGGAAAGGCTATTCAGAAGAATAATGTGACTTGTTATGCTTGTAACAAGATTGGACATATTGCAAAATTTTGTAGAAGACTTCACCAAAAAATAATAAAGGACCTAATTTGAAAGGCAAAGAGAAGGTAGATGAGGTAAAGAAAGAATTTTCAAGACAATGGATTAGAAAGACAAATTAGAATGTTGATGAGACTATTCCTTCACCAGTAGAATAGAGTACTACTCCACCGATAAGAGATTCTTCATCCAACTAAGAAGTAACCCTTTGGGAGTATTGCAGCAAGTTGAATATCATGTAGATTACCCTTAGTAGATGGTGAGAATGATAGTTCTGATACTTAACGTAAGTACAGATCCAATAGCCAACAAGATGAGAGGGGGGGTGAATCATACAAACTTAATCATCCATAAAAACATCAGATTCAACCTTGGTAACATATATATCAGTCATATAACCAGAACTGTCAAACATGCAAACTCAAAAGCATATGAACAATATAAACCTCATAACACCAGATTTAACATGGAAACCCAAATAGGGAAAAACCACTATGGGATTTTGGACCCACTAAGAAATATACTCTTCTAGAGTATGCTCAGGTAAAAGCAAATCCTGTTAAAGATTACAAACACTTTGCTAGATGTGACCCGGTTAAGGGATTTCCCTCAGATCTGTTAGGATCTTCACTTTGTTAGAAGTGACCTTGTTAAAGGATTTCAAACACTTAATAAGAATGTCACCTTGCTAGAGGATTTACATATAAGACTATTAAGTCCACTCAGTTAAGAGATTTTCTGCTACTTCTCAAAATAATAGTAATAAAACTATGTTTGCAACTTCACATCTAAAAATGCTAAAGCAAATTCCTATTTGTTCAATATAATTTAGACATAGAACTAATCTTGTCTATCTGTTGGGCATCTATACTCTATTATCAAAATAGGTCTTCAGCTTCTGTGCTCGGTAATCACTATGTAGCATCCCTATGCATACACTTGCCCGCATGCATTGTTTATCAATAGTTTCCTATTTATAAACAATCTTCTAACCACTTAATCTCCTTGATCACATTTCCCATGATCAATCATAGCCATCAGATCTTCAATCTTGTCCAGGTTCAATGTATCATTCAATCTAAAAATGTTTTACCCCACCTTGGAACTTGCATTTTCACCTTGGAACTTGTGTTAGGATATTGTGGTTCAATCAGAGCTATAGATCTTCCTGTCAACCTTTCTTTACCATATTTTCGTTAACAATCTTCATACACGGCTTACCAATCATTTAATTCGCTCCAACTCATCAGCTTCCTTCATTAAATATTACATGTAAACATTTAATGTATTCTGTTATAGCTCGACTGTAACTTGGTAAATACTAAACTTCACTCGGTAGACATTCTGCCTTCATTAACTGATAGCGATAACCCTAGGGTTTACCGACTAGGTTCTTTGCTTAGTCACATAGTGTAGTATTTACCTTTCAAACAATAGCATATGTAGGATATCAAAACAATCTAAACATCATGATCTCATCATTGCTTGACTCGATAATAGTTGCCCATTGAATAACTTATCCCCTTATTCATCATATTCTTTTTGTGTCTTTTACCGACATCTTTATACTCATCAAATCATACTTCTTAAGATATGGCAACATCATACTAAGTTAGAAAATCAATTTCTTGACATCAATGACAAAATAATAATATTAAGACAGTGATCATCCTTAATCAATTATATCCATAGTCATCAATAACCTTCTGAATATCCTTATTGAAATGCCAACAATCTCTCATTGTAATTGGAATGCCAACCTTCTTCTTGTCTGTTATAATGCCAACAATTTGCCCCTTTGGCATTGATGGAAAAACCAATTGATTTGACCTTAATAGATTTAAATTGTTGTGATTCTAAAATGCTGAAATGCTCTCCTTATGTATTCTCCCCCTTTCATAGGTATTCTCCCCCTTTGACAACAATGCCAAAAAGAAAAGAACTAAAATATAATTTGTTCCTATAAGAAGTTATTTCCTGTGAACAACATATTGCAACTTTCCAATCATAGATTAGTAAAGTGTCTCATCAATAGAAGCCGATTCATCATTCTTTGATAGTTTACAGTTGGTAGTCATAGGAGTACTTACTAGTTTTGAATCCTCCATTCCAAATTTCTTCAAGATTTCCTTTATGTACTTGGATTGGGTAATGAAAATCTCATCTTTCATTTGCAGTATCTGTAGACCTATAAAATATTTTATCTCATTGATTAATGACATCTCAAATTCTTTACTCATTTCATTTTTAAAGTTCTTGCATAGAGAGTCATTTCCACTAAAGATAATATCATCAACAAATATGGCTAAGATCAGTATTCCATTTTCATCATTTTTCATGTACATATTTTTGTTTTCGCTTGTCCTTATAAAACCAATTTTAATCAAATAAGAGTGCAATCTCTCATACCATGCTCTAGGTGCTTGTTTCAAACCATATAAAGCTTTGTTCAATTTCCATACCTGATCATTATTTTCTCCTTCAACAAATCCTTCAGGTTGTTCAATGAAAACTTTTTCTTCTAATATACCATTCAGAAATGCAGATTTGACATCCATTTGATATACCTTGAAATTCTTGTAAGCAGCATATGCCAACAATGTTCTTAATCCTTCAAGTCTTGCTACAGGTGCAAAAGTCTCACCATAATCAATTTCTTCTTCTTGGGCATAACCTTTGCAAACTAGTCTTGCTTTGTTCAGAATGACCTCACCTTTTTCATTTAGCTTGTTTCTGAAGATCCACTTTGTATCGATTACATTTTTGTCCTTCGGTCTTGGGACCAGTGTCCATGTCTCATTCTTCTTGATTTGATCAATCTCTTCTGTCATAGCATTTATCTAATCTTCATTGTTAAATGCCTTTTTCACTATTCTCGGTTCAAATTTAGATATCAAACATGTGTTATGTCTCAGTTTGTTCCTTGTCATCACTAGATCATCCTTATCTCCTATAATCTAACTTGGTACATGATGTCTTCTGACATACTTGCTAATACAAGCTTAGTAGGCTCTATATGATCTTCTTCATCACTCGGTAACTGGATATTTTTTGCATTTTCTTCAATAGTTATCTCAGTAGGACTTCTTGGTTGCACATAGACAAATTCTTCATAATCTTCTGGTTCTTTGGAGTTTCCTTCATCATTTCTTTCTACAAATTCATCAATTTTCACATTTGCACTTTCTACTATTTTGTTTGATGATTTGATCAAACATTTAAATGCTTTGCTTCTAGAAGAATAACCTAGAAACATTCCTTCTTCACTTTTTTGATCAAACTTACCATTTCTATCATCTTTGTGAACATAGAATCTACTCCCAAAGATTTTAAAATAACTTACATTAGGTTTCTTGTCATACCAAATTTCATAAGGTGTCTTCAAAGTACCTTTCTTCAATTGAACTTGGTTCAAGGTGTAAACAACTGTGCTTATTGCTTCTCTCCAAAATGTTTGTGGAACTTTCTTTTCAATCATCAAGGTTCTGGCACAATCCATAATAGATCTATTCCTTCTCTTAGCTATCCCATTCTGTTGTGGAGTTCTTAGCGCAGAGACTTGTCTTTTTATACCATGATCATTGCAAAATAAGTTGAACTCATCAGAAGTAAACTCTCCTCCTCTATCTGATCTGAGACATTTCAGTTGTCTTCCTATTTCATTTTCAACTCTAGCCTTGTACCATTTAAATATTTGAAAAGCTTCTGATTTTTCTTTAAAAAACATTACTGACATCAATCTTGAGTAATCATCCACAAATAATATGAAATATTTATCACCATAATAACTCTAAACTTTCTTAGGACCACAAAGATCAATATGCACAAGATCTTAAATTCCCTTAGAAGTGTAGGACTTACTTGTAAAGCTTGATTTTGTCATCTTACCCATCTGGCATCCTCGGCACATAGCAGTCTTAGGTTTTTCAAGACTCGGTAGACCTCTTACTCGGTGCTTCTTACTTATTTTGATCAGATTATCAAAATTAAGATGACAAAACCTTTTATGCCATAACCAGGTATCATCTATCCTTGCATATAGACATTTATTCTGAGTTGAGTCAAGATGAAATGTATTACCTCTTGTTTGTGTGCCGGTAGCAGCTAACTTTCCATGCTTTTCATGAACTTTGACAATTCCTTTTTCAAACTCTATTCGGTAACCTATGTTGTTTAGCTATGCTACACTCAACAAATTGTATTTCAAACCTTCAACCCAATAAACATCATTACATTTAGCATTGTCAAGAAGTGTTATGGATCCTTTACCTCTTACCAGACATGGTGCATCATTACCAAATCTTACATAGCCTCCATCATAATCATCTAATTCAATAAACTTGTGTTTATCACCTCTCATGTGATGTGAGCAACCACTATCTATGATCCAAGAATCATTAGTATTTATATGAGATATTAAAGCTTTTTCTTCATACCTTTCTTCATCTGATCCATCTTTGATAGCCACATAAACAACTTCCTTTATATCAGTTTCGTCTGATTTATCATCATTAGATTCCTCATCAGCTATTAGGCATGTCCTTTTATCTCTTTTCTTGAAGTCTCTTTGTCCTCTGTAATGATTATCCTTTTGTCTGTCATCTTGATAATCTCTCTTAGTATCACAATTGAAACATTTTAAAGGTAGCTTTCCTTTATACTTACCTTTTCCTCTCGGTAGCCTTCTAGCTAATAGTGCTTCAAACTCTTCTTGCTTTCTGATTTCCTCATATAATTTGTGTACCTCCTCCATGTTTTTACAAAATATTTCACTTGCTCCACTGTGATTCACTTCAGATTACTTATACTTTCTATCATTGTAATCATCAGTTTCATCAATATGAAAATAACTTAATGCAGATTCAACTTTATTTACCAATGACCCACTGTTATCAAAGTTACTTAACTCAAATGCATGTAGCTTACCAGTAGTAGCATCTAAAGAAACTGGCATATTGGGTACAAACCTCAATTCATTGATTGCAGAGACTTGGATTGCATAGGCAGGTAGAAGGGTTCTTAACAACTTACTTGTTAAATCCTTTTCTTCAATAGTTCCTCCTACTCCTTTGATTTGATTTACAATCTCTTTTATCTTTTAGTCTTGTGCTATACTGGGTTATGTTCTCACCTTCATTCATCCTCATAGATTCAAGTTGGCCTCTTAAAATATCCACTTTTTCTCTTTGAACATGTTCATCTCCTCCATATATAGATATGAGCTTAGTCCATATTGCCTTTGCATCATTGTAGCCTTCTAGATCATTAAACTCTGAGTCAGTCAATGCAAATGTTATTTCAATCATTGCTTGAATATGTTCTTTCTTTTCCTTTATCTCTTCCATTGTCAATGGATAGGTGTTTGGTGTGATGAAATCATTCTCTAGATAATAGACAACATATTCTCCAATTACTGATAGATGCAGCTTCATCCTTTTTTGCCATGTAGAGAAACTTGACTTATTCAGCTTCGGTGCATCCCTCTTATACATCTTTGGCTCTTTAACTCAAGTGCCTTTAAACTTTCCTTTCAGAGTCCAATGATCTAATACCAATTGATAGTTCTGATACTTAACCTAAGTACAGATCCAATAGCCAACAAGATGAGAGTGGGGAGGTGAATCATACAAACTTAATCATCCATAAAAACATCAGATTCAACCTCGGTAACATATATATCAGTCATATAACCAAAAATATCAAACATGCAAACTCAAAAGCATATGAACAATATAAACCTCATAACACAAGATTTAACGTGGAAACCCAAATAGGGAAAAACCACTGTGGGATTTCAGACCCACTAAGAAATATAATCTTCTAGAGTATGCTCGGTTAAAAGCAAATCATGTTAAAGATTACAAACACATTGCTAGATGTGACCCGGTTAAGGGATTGCCCTCAAATCTATTAGGATCTTCACTTTGTTAGAAGTGACCTTGTTAAAGGATTTCAAACACGCAATAAGAATGTCACCTTGCTAGAGGATTTACATATCAGACTATTAAGTCCACTCGGTTAAGAAATTTTCTGCTACTTCTCAAAATAACAGTAATAAAAATATGTCTGGAATTTCACATATAAAAATGCTAAAGTAGATTCCTATTTGTTCAATACAATTTAGACATAGAACTAATCTTGTCTATTTGTTGGGCATCTATACTCTGTTATCAAAATAGGTCTTCAAGCTTTTATGCTCGGTAATCACTATGTAGCATCCCTGTGCATACACTTGCCTATATGCATTGTTTATCAATAGTTTCCTATTTATAAACAATCTTCTAACCGCTTAATCTCCTTGATCACATTTCCCATGATCAATCATAGCCATTAGATCTTCAATCTTGTCTAGGTTCAATGTATCCTTTGATCTTAAAACATTTTACCCTACCTTGGAACTTGCATTTTTACCTTGGAACATGTGTTAGGGTATTGTGGTTCAATCTGAGCTGTAGATCTTCCTGCCGACCTTTCTCTACCATAGATTCTTTAACAATCTTCATACACGACTTACCAATCATTTAATTCACTCCAGCTCATCAGCTTCCTTCATTAAATATCACATGTAAACATTTAATGCATTTTGTTATAGCTCGGTTGTAACTTGATAAATACTAAACTTCACTCGGTAGACATTCTGCCTTCGTTAACCGATAGCGATAACTTTAGGGTTTACCGACTAGGTTCTTTGCTTAGTAACATAGTGTAGTATTAACCTTTCAAACAATAGCATATGTAGGATATCAAAACAATCTAAACATCATGATCTCATCATTTTTTGACTCGGTAATAGTTTCCCATTGAATAACTTATCCCCTTATTCATCATATTCTTTCTATGTCTTTTAGCGACATCTTTATACTCATCAAATCATACTTCTTAAGATATGGTAACATCATACTGAATTAGAAAATCAATTTTTTGACATCAATGACAAAATAATAATATTAAGATAGTGATCATTAATCAGTTATATCCATAGTCATCAACAACCTTCTGAATATCCTTATTGAAATGCCAACAATCTCTCATTGTAATTGGAATGCCAACCTTCTTCTTGTCTGTTATAATACCAATAGAGAAGATAGATTTCTTCTTTACTGATAGATATGTTAAATCTCTCTTAACTGGTGAGCATTTAATGCGGTTGTTGAAAGAAATTTCATTATAAATCATCAGTTTTTCCCTCTTTTTTGATTCACTGAGCATTCAAACTAGCAGAGAGCACGAAATCTGAGCAAAGGCATTCAAGGCAAAGAAGTGAAGTGATTTCTTTCAAGCACTCAAAACATTATCAAACAGCTTAAGGTATTTTTCAATGGCTTCCTCTTCTGCTCCCAAATTTATTGCAAACCCTATTGTTGTGGAAATTATAAAATGCCCTAGGCCCGTTTTGAAAATTATTCCCAAGCTAGCTAAGAAAGATGATTTCATAGACATATTTTCAAAAATTCTGAAAGGTGTAGCTTATGCTGAAGACCCTAGGATTTACATTCACTACAATATTGAAGAATTAGGTTCTGAGGAAGTGTTAAAAATGTTTAAAATCGTAATTTATGATGAAAATGGCAATGTCAAACCCGAGCCCGAGATTAATGAGACTTTAGGTTTTGTGGAAATATTGAACGTCCTTGAATTTCTGAAGGAAGTAGTGAGAATTGTCCTAAGTAGGGCACATGGAGAATTTCTTTGGTTAGAGTCAGTCTACAAATTCACCTGGCAAGCAATTAGGGTAGTGATAGGTTTACCCTCAACCGGTAGTAGACTAGACAAGACAGAGAAGGTACCTAACAACATAGTCATGACCTTAACCAGAGCAACATTTAATAGTAGATCTTTGAGAGTTAATAACATAAAGGATATCAATGTGAGTTTCATAAGTATGATTTTAGGTTACAAGACTACACATGCTAACAGACTTAATTCAGTTTCTAGTCTTTGCATTAAAATTTCTTATGATATGGTAAATAATAATGAAAAAATAGATGTGTGTGAATGGCTGAAGGATAAACTAGTAGATAACTTGAAAAAGATAAAAGGTGATAAGAAAGGGACATTTCATTTTGGTAATCTTTTGGTATGTCTTATGTTGTATTTCTCAAAATAAATTCATAGTATTGGACATAAAGATTTTGGATATGACATACTAGTAGGCAAATAATTGCAAGAACCTTTCACCGGCATGGGTACTGCTAGGGAAAATAATATAACTGAATATTTCAAATCTTTCCAAGCCAAAATGAAAACTAGAGAGAGACTACCATAGAGTATAGTAGATCAATATGATAAGGAAATCTATTTTGTGATTAAGAAAGATGAAATATGGATGGAAGAAGTTCTTCTTGTTGGCATTATGTGAACCAGTGTGAGCATATAATTACATTGTATGTTGTCATTGATGTCAATATGCTGAAGAGGTGAGAACCGAAATTACACTATGAACTGGTATTTGTGCCAAAGTGAAGCGGTGTGCTTGTTCAAGGTGAACTGACATATGGTTATGGGAATTGGCACATGGAAGCGTTGTATGACTACCGGTTGGTAGTCTCAACTTTAGGGTTTCTGGTTGAAGTGCTTCAAGCCTGTGTGGCTCAACCGGTGACTTTGTGTGATGAGTTAGCATGATAACAAAGAATAGATCATGTTCCCATGTAAGCCTTGTGCGTGTGAAGGATCTTGCATGAAGGATATTGTTCCCATCTACCTCGAGAATATGAGAATTCTGTAAAATGGTGATAATGGGTGATGGGTTATCAGCCACCATAAAATCAATGGAAATGGATGATGGAGAATGTCTTGAGATTGGATCAAGAACTATTGCATTTAATATAGTGTGCTCAATGGTCAAGATTGAACCGTTTGAATTCCTTAACCTAACAGGTTTAGGGTTTAGGGTTTATGCTACTAACCTATCTATTTTCATATAAGGTCGATGTTGTGTCTCTTTCTGAGGTTGTTGGCAAAAGTTGTGTGTGTGTATCCAAGAGAAGGGATACGTGATTCTTACCAGACCAAAAGGAGAGAAGTGTTACCTGCAGAGTGTAAGTGCAAAAGGTGAAGAGGAGCTTAAGCGGATCTGCATTGGCATTGAGTGTTGTTACCAAATCATTGTAATACATATTGATCTCTAACCACCTCAACAGTTGGAAAATCCCTTAACAGGGTAGCCTTAACCAGCTTGCTATAAATACTTTAACAGGGTAATTCAAAGCTATTGAGTTCGAAATCCTTTAGCTATTGAGTTCTTGAAATCCTCTAACAATGTAACCTTTAACAGGGTTTAACCCTTAACCGAGTATTCTAGCCATCCCTTAACCAGGTGATCTCTAACAGGATCGGTTCCTAGCAGAACCTATTATAATGTCTCTAACTGGACAAGGCTCCTAATAGAGTGGACTTCTAAAGAGTTCAAAAATAGCTTGTGAGTATTCATGCCCACAGTGGTTTTTCCTAGTTGGGTTTCCACGTGAAAAATATGTGTGTCATGTGTGATGCTTTTACCTTGTGATGCTTTGCTATTGTTTATCAAGCATATGATGGTTCTGTGTTTTATGCCTGTCAATAAAACATGTTGAACTAGCTATTATTATGATCTGATGATAGATTACCTATTTATGTATAAGGGTGAAGTGGTAGGGTAGTCTTGAGTTGAGTGAAAATCTAAGTGACTAATTGGTTAATGCTTGTCTTAGTCATTCTTAGCTTTACCGGTTGTACTATGTTTCAAACTGGTGTCACTGTTTGCCAGTCATTTGAAATGTCTGCTATCAGATAGGTTTAGGACTGTATTTTTGTCTATACTAATTCACCCTCCCCTCTCAGTACCAGGTTAGTACTATCAGTTCATCATTGAGTTATCAATTGGTATCAGAGCATCCTCCAGGTCCTCTGAGCTATAAGCTTAACCGCTTGAGGTAAAGATCCCAGTCTAATGATGAAGAGGGAAGGTCCAAAGTTTAATAGAGAAAATTTTAGTATATAGAAAGATAGAATGAAGGTATACATCGAAAGCATGAGTTCTCAGCACTGGAGCTATGTTGAGAATGCCTATGTTGCTCCTACTGGTACTCTCACTGATGACCATAAGAGAGAGATGCAAGAGAATGGGCAAGTCATGGAAGCCCTAATTAGTAGTTTATCTAACATTGAGTTTATTGATATTCAGGATAAGATAAATCCCAAAGAGGTATGGGATACTCTTGAAAATATCTATGGCAGTGATGAGCATGTAAAACAAGCTAAAGAAGAAAGCCTTAGAGGGAAGTTTGAAGACATGCAGATGGTTGAAGGTGAGACCATTCAACAATATGGAATAAGAATCAAAACTGTTGTTGGAGATATCAAGAGTGCAGGTGGTAAAATAGAAGATTCCATTGTGGTAAGCAAAGTCCTGAGATTCCTATTGCCGATCTATGCAATAAGAGTTGCTGCTATTTAGGAGCTAAGATCAATAGACAAGACTAAGGTATCCCTAGACTCCATCATTGCAAAGTTGACAGCCTATGAGCTAAATAGTTTCGATGGCAGTGTTCAAAATACTGAATCAACTTTTAAAGCTTCTCTAGTACCATCTAGAAAAGGAAAAGAAGTTAGCACTAGTGGTAAACCAAGATAGGGTAGAGAAATGGATGATGAGGAGATTCTGATAGCATTTGAAGCTCTCCTTTTCAGGAAACTTCCTAAAGGAACCGGCAAATATAGAGATAAGCTACCTTTGAAATGCTTTTCTTGTAACCAGATAGGACATATTGTTGTAAACTATCCTAATGGCGACAACAAGGACAAACCAGAAAGGTTCAAGAAATTCAAAGGAGGAAACTGGAGAAACTGTTTTGTGGTAGTTGATGAAGGTGTCATAGATGAAGAATCAGAGGATGAAGAAAATGAAGATATTGTGTTTGTTGCTGTCAAAGAAGATGTGTCAGACAAGAAGGCTCTTTTCTCTCAGTTTGATAATTCCAATGAGTGGATCATTGACAGTGGCCATTCTCACCATATGACTGGTGACCAAAGCAATTTTATATCCTTGGAGGAGTATGATGGTGGTGTGGTTCACTTTGCCAATGATGCACCATGCATGGTCAAAGGCAGAGGGTCCATCTCTCTGAATGGAAAGAGTATTGCTGACAATGTGTATTGGGTTGATGGTCCTAGACACAACCTTCTGAGTGTTGCCCAACTGAATGATAGTGGCCTCACTCTAGAATTCAAGAATGGAGTTTGTAGAATCAAAGGAAAGAATGGTGAATTGGTGGCCACCGGCATGCAAACCAAAGGTAACCTATTTCATCTAAATGCAAATATAAGTGCATGTCTTATGGCTAAATTTTATGATAGCTGGATATGGCATAGGAGACTCTGCCATGTAAACTTTGATAACATTGTGAAGGCTAGTAAGATCAAGGTAGTTAGAGGGTTGCTGGTGCTAAGAAAACTAGATAATACCTTGTGCAGAGAGTGTCAATTGGGGAAAATGTCTTCCTCAACCTTTAAAGGTAAATCTTTCACTGCTGAAAACTTGCTTGATCTTGTGCATACTGATTTGTGTGGTCCTATGAAAACTAGAAGTGTGTAGGGTGATTGGTACTTCATGATTCTCACCGATGACTGCTCAAGAATGATGTGGTCACATTCTTGAAAGACAAGTCTAAAGCCTTTGTAAAGTTCAAAGCTTTCAGAGCATTAGTGGAGACAAAAAGTGGTAAAAGGATCAAGTGCTTGAGAACTGATCAAGGAGGGGAATTCACTTTTAGTGAATTCAAAAAGTACTGTGAAGAACATGGCATCAAGAGGCAATTGTCTGCCCCCCGAACTCCACAGTAGAATGGCCTAGCAGAGAGGAATAACCAGAGAGTGGTTAAAGCAGCTAGAACCATGTTGATTCAAGGAAAGGTAGCTCACACCTTTTGGAGAGAAGCGGTGAGCACTGTAGTCTACACAATGAATCGGGTACTCATTAAAAAAGGTAAGGATAAAACTCCTTATGAGTATTGGACCGATAAGACACCTGTGGTCAACTACTTTAGAGTGTTTGGTAGCAAATGTTACATCAAGAGGAGTGAACACTAGAGCAAATTTGATGCGAAATGTGATGAGGGAATATTCCTAGGATATTCCACCAAGAGAAAAGCTCTCAAGTGTTTCAACAATAGGACTTAGAGAATTATTGAAAGCATCAATGTAAGAGTTGATGAAACCTCTAAGAAAACTAAGGAAATTGGTAGTGAGCAAGCGGTAAATGAACTAGTCGCAACCTTCTGGGAACCGGTTGATAGCCAACCAAGTACTAGTAACAATGTTTTTAAACCGACAAATGTAGATGCTGATACTGATGGAGATCATGATGAAGAAGAAAAGAAAGAGGAATCTATCAAGACCATTCCTCAATATGTCAAATTGAGTCATGATCCTAAGCAAATCATAGGAGATAAGGATGCAGGAATCCTTACAAGAAGAAAGGTCAGAGAAAACTCTTGTATGATCTTTGAATTTGAGCCTAAATCATTCAAAGAGGCACATAAGGATGAAGACTGGATCAAGGTAATGGAAGAGGAACTTGACCAGATAGAGAAAAATGGTACATGGTCTTTGGTACCCAGACCAGAGCACAAAAATGTCATTGGTAATAAATGAGTTTTCAGAAATAAGATAAATGAGGATGGCATAGTGATTAGGAACAAAGCCAGATTAGTGTGCAAAGGATATGCTCAAGAAGAAGGAGAAGACTATGGAGAAACCTTTTCTCCTATAGCCAGATTGGAAGGAGTCCATATGCTTCTTGCATATGCAGCTTTTAAAGGTTTCAAAGTATATCAAATGGATATAAAATCTGCATTCCTAAATGGTGTACTTGAAGAGGAGGTGTATATTGAGCAACCAGATGGGTTTGCCCTATCTAAAGACAGTGACATGGTATGTAGGCTACATAAAGCCTTATATGGACTAAAGTAGGAACCTAGGGCATGGTATGAATGTCTACATTCTCATCTTATGAAGATTGGATTTGAGAGAACAAGTGAAGATAGTAATATCTACTTGAAGTCTGAAGGAGATCAGATCCTGAGCTGTGAGGTATTTTTTGATGACAGTATCTTTCGTGGAGATGACAAGATGAGTCATGAGTTTGTAGATGAGATGAAGAAAGAGTTTGAAATGTCACTCATAGGGGAGATTAAATTCTTCATTATACTACAGATCCAACAAATGATGGATGGAATCTTTATCACTCAGTCCAAGTATGTCAAAGAGGTGTTGAAGACCTTTGGCATGGAAGATAGCAAACCAGTTGGTACTCCGATGGTGACCGGTTATAAACTATCTAAAGAAGATGCCTCAGAATTGGTTGATGAGAAGGAATACCAATCAATGATTGGTAATTTGTATTATGTAGTGCATAGTAGACCAGATATTGCCCATGTAGTGGGCATTACTACAAGATTCCAGAAAAGCCCAAGAGAATCTCACTTGGTTGCAATCAAGTGGATTCTTAGGTATCTGAAGGGAACTGTTGACTATGGATTGTGGTATTCTTATAGCAAGGATTTCAACTTGAAAGTATACACAGATGCTAATTGGGTAGGCAATATAGATGACCAAAAAAGCACAACCAACGGTGCATTCTTTCTTGATGGTAGACTGATCTCATGGATGAGTAAGAAGCAGGGTTGTATCTCTCAATCTATAGTGAAAGTAGTGTATGTTGTAGCTTTCATGAATTTCACTCAGTCAATTTGGATGAAGCATGTATTAAATGGCTTCAAAGTTATTGTATCTGAATTGGTAAGTATATTTTGTGACAATACTAGTGCAATTAATATCTCCAAGAATCCGGTTTTACATTCTACAACCAAGCACTTTGAGCTTAAGTATCATTTCTTAAGGGAAAAGGTTCAGAACAAAGAGATTGCACTGGAACATGTTTTTAGTAAGGAGCAGTTAGCAGACATATTCAACAAGCCTCTCCCAAAGACTACATTTATGTACTTAAGAGGTGAATTAGGGGTGTTACCCTTTGAGGAGGTAAACTAAAATCATATTCTCCACATCAGTCAGGTATTGCATAGTCAAATTTATTTTGGATTGATGTGTTGAAGGATGCTACTCCTCAGGGAGAGTAGCATAATGGAACAGGGAAGCTTGTGCCTCCACTTTGGCATTGTTGTCAAAGGGGGAGAAGATGTGAAGCGGAGAAGATATTTGCAAAAATTGGGGGAGAAGATGTGAAGCAGAGAGATATATTTGTATATTGCTATCAATTCCACAGGGGGAGATTGTTGGCATTATGTGAACCGGTATGAGGACATAATGACATTGTATGTTGTCATTGATGTCAATATGCTGAAGAGGTGAGAACCGACATTACACTATAAACTGACATTTGTGCCAAAGTGAAGCGGTGTTCTTATTCAAGGTGAACTGGCATATGGTTATGGGAACTAACACATGGAAGCATTGTATGACTACCGGTTGGTAGTCTCAACTTTAGGGTTTTTGGTTGAAGTGCTTCAAACCTGTGTGGCTCAATTGGTGACTTTGTGTGATGAGTTAGCATGATAACAAAGAATAGATCATGTTGCCACATAAGCCTTGTGTGCATGAAGGATCTTGCATGAAGGAGATTGTTCCCATCTACCTTAGGAATGTGAGAAGTCTATAAAATGGTGATAATGGGTGATGGGTTATCAACCGCCATAAAATTGGTAGAAATGGATGATGGAGAATGTCTTGAGATTGGATCAAGAACTGTTGCATTTAATATAGTGTGCTCAATGGTCAGGATTGAACCATTTGAATTCCTTAACCTAACAGGTTTAGGGTTTAGGGTTTATACTACTAACCTATCTGTTTTCCTATAAGGTCGATGTTGTGTCTCTTTTTGAGGTTGTTGGCAAAAGTTGTGTGTGTGTATACAAGAGAAGGGATACGTGATTCTTGCCAGACCAAAAGGAGAGAAGTGTTACCTACAGAGTGTAAGTGCAGAAGGTGAAGAGGAGTTTAAGTGGATCTGTATTGGCATTGAGTGTTGTTACTAGATCATTGTAATACCTATTGATCTCTAACCACCTCAACAGTTGGAAAATCCCTTAACAGGGTAGCCTTAATTGGCTTGCTGTAAATCCTTTAATAGGGTAATTCAAAGCTATTGAGTTTGAAATCCTTTAGCTATTGAGTTCTTGAAATCCTCTAACAAGGTAACCTTTAATAGGTTTTAACCCTTAACTGGGTATTCCAGCCATCCCTTAGCTGGGTGATCTCTAATAGGATCGGTTCCTAGCAGAACCTATTGTAATGTCTCTAACTAGACAAGGCTCCTAACAGAGCGGACTTCTAAAGAGTTCAAAAATAGCTTGTGGGCATTCATCCCCACCATGTTTTTTCCTAGTTAGGTTTCCATATGAAAATATGTGTGTCATGTGTGATTCTTTTATCTTTTGATGCTTTGCTATTGTCTGTCAAGCATATGATGGTTATGTGTTTTATGCCTGTCAATAAAACATGTTGAACTAGTTGTTATTATGATCTGATGATAGATTACATGTTTATGTATAAGGTTGAAATGGTAGGGTAGTCTTGAGTTGAGTGAAAAGCTAAGTGAGTAACTGGTTAATGCTTGTCTTAGTCATTCTTAGCTTTACCGGTTGCACTCTGTTTCAAACTGGTGTTACTATTTGCTAGTCATTTGAAGTGTCTACTATCAGACAAGTTTAGGACTGTATTTTTATCTATACTAATTCACCTCCCCCGCCCTCTTAGTACCGAGTTAGTACTATCAGTTCATCATTGAGTTATCACTTCCTAGAACTATATGGGTAACTGAAATGGGTTATGAGGCTAATGTGAATATCATTGAGACTTATGCTAAAGCCCTGTTAGAAGAACCTAGAGAACCAATAGAAAAAGTTTTTGGTAGTGCAGAAACAATTGAGAGTGGTGTACAAATAATGAAACAAAGAAAGATAAGAGAAAAGTATATAAGGAATGCATCAAAATAGGTAAAGGAAATAAAATAAAATGTTATGAACCTTACTAGAATAAAGGAAAGTGAACTAGAAGGATTGCAACTAGAGGCACATATTTCACTAGTTGGTACATCATCTGACAATGAGATACCTGCTAAATTCAAGAGAGTTGATAGGAAGAGAAAACCCTCACTGATACCCTCTCCTTCACCCAAGAAAAAATAACTTTGAGGAAGAAGAAGCAAGCAGTAAGACAATTGAAAAAGAAGTTAGCACCCAAGAAAAAATAGAAATAGGTTATACCACTTTTGGATAATTTACTGAGTGAAATCACTAATGATGGTAACTTGGAAAATGTGAGAAAATTGTATAACACATTCATTGATTTAGAAAAGGAAAGTATTGAAAATAGTATAATTCTACATTTGGACATATACAAGAAATTTTTAATTGAAGTTTTAGATGACTTACCAAATGATCAGTATAGAAGGTTAGATGCAAAGAGGATTGCAGTAATGGAGTTGGACAAGAAACTGAAGGTTGAAAAACTTCTACCTATACATCCAGTTAACTCTAAAGAGGAGATTGATGAATTAATTTGTGAAGCTAGCAGATCAGTTTTTGGTAGCGGTCACTAGCAAGTAAGCTTAATGGTTGGTAGAGTTAATGAAATTGCAGAAGAAATGACTAATAAATGGGATATCTTTTTTGTAAAAAAGGAAAAATAGGAAGAATTAAATAGACCTAAGAAAACATTTAAGGTATATCAGAAGGACAAGGACAAAGGGAAAGGTAAAGCTGGTGGAATACCAAACATCAAAATAATTGACAACTTATCACCACCCTTGGATACTACACCGATACATACTGATGATACACCGGCTACTAAAAATATGGACATAACACATGATGACACTAACCATGAATCAAAAATTATATTCACCATGAATGTTGATACTCAGGAATTGAACATTGTTGTGGACAAGGGAAACACAAAGGCACAAAATGATATTGCTGATAGTGGAAACATTGCTGAGAAACCGACATAAAATGTTGAGGTTGAAATACAAGCAAAGAAAACAAAGCTTACAGAGAAACCTTTGGACAGTGAAATGAATACTAATAGTATACATGTTGGAACTAAGAAACCTACAGAGACATAGACAGAGATATTGGCAGCTGATAACATAGAGAAACCAACAGAGAAACCAACAGAGGCACAGGTACATATTGAGATAGTAAAATCGGTAATCACTGAGAAACCCAAACCATTACTAGCTGAAATGGAAACTCAAACGGATCCACCAGAGGTTGATACAAGCAAATTGGTTACTAATACAAGAAGCATTGAAATAATAAAGGCAATTGGTCAGACATCTGAATTCAGACCTACTAATGTGACAGAGGTACTTCTGGACTCTATTAAGAACATAATTGACTGTAATGCATTGGCCTACAAGGAAATTGATGATACAATACCTATTCTTAAGATGATTGCACCGAAATGTAATATAGATCATGTAAAGGATTCTTTAGGTCAATTAGACACATTGTCTAAATTTATTGCTAGAAATGTAATAACAGTTGATAAAGTAAATGAGGACACATTCAAAGATAAAATGAAAAAAGAAAAAGAAAAATTCTTTGAGGATACAATAAAGAAGTGCAATGAATATATTAACACACTTTTACTAGCACTAAATACAATAATTTTGGAATATAAGGAACTATACTGAGAAACATGCAAGCCACATCTGTTGACTCAGGACATTGGAAAAGAAATAAGAAGAGTACAGAAGGAAATTGAAGATATAGTTGATAATATTATTGGTTCATCCGAACCTATATTAGTTATTGAGAAAGAAATAGCAAGATTTGAGGAAAAGTTGGAGAAATTTGAGAAGGAAAAAGCAAGGATCAAGGCAAATGCCAGAGAGCTTAAGTATAAACTTAGTCCTAAATTGGATAACCTTATCTCTCTGAGAAATGAGATCTCTAAGGCACTAATTCAAGGGAAAATATCACCAGAAGAGCATATGCATCATCTCACTGGAACGATCCAACAAACTGAGGCAACCATGAATGATAGCAACACATTCATGTAGAGTTTAAATTTGGTTTTGGCTAATATATTTCAGATTGTAACCAACCAGTTACAAACCTTAAGGTGAAATTTTGCACTCATTTGATAATTTTTGACAACCTTTGTCATTGATGTCAAAGGGGGAGTAGTGGACAAAGAAAATGGCTATTCAGAGGAGATCATCTGCTCAGGGGGAGCACATATTTTTGGTAAATTTTTGGACTTCACTTTTTGGAACAGTTTTTGGATTTTTCTCATGAGTGTTGCCATCAACGCCAAAGGGGGAGATTGTTGGCATTATACACTCTAATGAGAATTGATGGTGTTTTCATTGATGGCAACCTTGTCGCAACCTTGTGGCATTCATCTAGTAAACCACCGGCAGACACCGACATCGATATACACTTCACTGCCAATGACAACAATGCATACCAACACCCCAGCCGACAGGAATAAACTTTTGTTTATTGTATTTAATTGTAATTATCTTTTGTAAAGCCGACATGGCATATTGTAATAGACTCATATATGTATGAGATCTTGTAAATCATTTTGAGATATGATAGATGGGATAGGAATGAGCGAATAAGAAGGAAGATATATGCGAATGCATAAGGAAGATTTT
Organism: Cryptomeria japonica; assembly: GCF_030272615.1. Lineage (NCBI taxonomy): Eukaryota > Viridiplantae > Streptophyta > Pinopsida > Cupressales > Cupressaceae > Cryptomeria > Cryptomeria japonica. Next base: position 62,288,135 of record NC_081408.1, on the reverse strand, counting down.
GTATAAGGCTTATTGTTATAGTATGAGCTTAAACCGGTACTGAACTTGGCATAGTTGATCCTATTTGAAGCAGTATATTGTATTGGATTCTCATAATCCATTTTCTAAGTCAGCGAGACTTCCATTTTCTAGATTGAGAAGTGAGCTCTAGGCAGTTGGCCTTCCTGCATGTGCAGGCCCCTCATTGTAAGTAATATTTATTCATTGGCCAGTGAGTGAATATTGTGGGTCACAAATCCCACCAAGTTTTTTCCCACATTGGGTTTCCTCATTAAACATCTTGTGTTATCATGTGTTTTCTATGTTGTCTTTTTTGTTCTTATTTATTGCATTAATTATTATTTACTAGTACACAGTTCTGGAATGCAAAATACTTAATAAGGTTAAATATTTTGTACACCAGTTAGATATTGATTCACCCCCCCATCTTAGTATCTTTGGGACTCTCATTAATCCTAACAGTCCTAAGTCAAGACAATAGACTGGTTCCATTTTTAGTGAAAAACTCAATGAAGCCAAGAAAAGGTATTCTTCATATGATTTGGAATTATATGCACTTGTTCAATCACTTAGGAAATGGACGCATTACTTATTACCTAAATAATTTGTGGTTTATATTGATAATAAAGTTCTTAGTTTCCTCAACTCCCAAGGAAAGTTGAATCATAGGCTCATCAAATGGGTAGAGTATTTGCAATCTTATACTTTTACCATTAAACATAAGAAAGGTCAATGTAATAAGGTTTTTGATGAATTAAGTAGAAGGTTGCTAATAGTTCAAGAAGTGCAGCTCAAGAGAATTGGAGTTGATAGTTTTAAAGGGCTATACCAAGATGATGAAGATTTTGTTGCAATCTACAAGGCTTGCCAAGAGTTTAAGAATCACTTTCATAGTGAATATGAAGATTTTACTTGGCAAGATGGTATTTTATTTAAAGGAGGAAAAATTTGTGTGCCAAGAGGGTCCATGCAAGAAAACTTGATGCAAGAAAAGCACAATGGTTTCTTAAGTAGTCATTTTCGGGTTGAATAAAACGTTGGAGCTTGTTCAAAGATTCTACTATTGGCCAAAGATGCAAAGGGAAATCAGAAAGTATGTTAAACAATATGTTGTTTATTAAAAGGAAAAGGGAAACTCTTCTAATTCTGGAATCTATCAGCCATTACCTATTCCAAACCGGCCATGGGAGTGTGTAAGTATGGATTTTGTTGTTGGTTTACCCAAGACCAAAACTAGATTTGATAACATCTATGTTGTAGTAGATAGATTCAGTAAAATGACCCATTTTATTCCATGTAAGGTGAATCATGATGCTAGCCATATTTCTCATTTGTTTCTCAAGAAATTCATTAGGATTCATGGTTTTCCAATTAACATAGTGTCAAATAGAGATACCAAATTCATTGGTCATTTTTGGAAAACTTTGTGGCATAGATTAGGTACTAACTTATCTTTTAGCTCAGCATACCATCCCCAAATAGATGGCCAAATAGAGGTGGTAAATAGGACACTTGGGAACCTTCTTATATGTTTAACAAATGAGTATGGACAATCTTGGGATCCGATCATCCATCAAGCTAAATTTTCTTATAATGACAATGTGAATAGATCAACCAGTAAGAGCCCTTTTGAGGTATTTTATGGGATTCATCCAAGAGGTGTGTTGGAGATTTGATACCTTGGAAGTATGGATCAAAGGAGTGGAAATGTTGTTTATATGGCTCAGTCCATGAAGGAGATTCATGAGCAAGTTAGGCAGGCTTTACAAGACAACTCTCAAAGGATCAAGGACAAAGTGGATGAAAAGAGGAAGAATGTGCAATTTTCTATTGGTGACCTAGTAATGGTCCACTTGAACAAAGAAAAGATTAAAAAAGGGGTCCCTAGCAAGCTTCAAATGAGGAGGATTGGATGTTGTAAGGTCTTGGCTAAGTATGGGCAAAGTGTTTACAAAATTGATCTACCTGGGGACATAGATTTGTCTCCTATTTTTATTGTTGCAAACTTCGTGTAGTACAAAGGCACACTTCCAAAGGAATGAAATAGATTCTTAGATGTCTCTCAGTCACTTTCAGACCTTCCTTTTCCACCTCCAACCATGCTACAAGCCAAGAAGGTGTCAGATTAAAGAATTCTCAAGAAGACCAGGCACACCACCTACATGGAGCATTTGGTTCAATAGCAACATTTTCCAAAATTTGAGGCCACTTGGGTACCTGAAACAGACTTTCCAAAGTTTGGAATTCATCTCTCTTTGTTGCCTCAAGGAATCACTTGACTTATTTCTCATTGGGGGAGTATGGTGCAGGAGCACCTAGATTTCTTGATGAATTTTCACAATATTGGAGTGAATGATCCTCATTGTGTCAATGAGTGAATAAAGGACTATTAAAAGGTCCAAAAGTGTGTTTTAAGGTTAATTGTAGTTTGATTTTCTCTAGTGTTAACTTATTCTCTCATTTTTGGCCAATGTGCCTTTATAAGCTGAAAATGGCATCATATAGAAAAATTGTGTAAAACTCCTTGTAAGGACTCATAAGGCTTTTTGAAATGTTGGTTTGATGTTAGGAAACCATCCTAGGGGGTTAAGAGTGTGTAGATATCCACAAGTTTCAAAAATTCATTGTGGAGCAAAAGTTGTCATGTTTGCTTGACAAAATTTTGCAACAATATAACCAATTTTTGAAAAATGCTTAAATCGGTGGTTAGAATCCTAATGAGTGGTTGGTTTTGAGTGAGTAGGCATATATAAGGCCTTTCAAATAAAATTAAATGGGTTGGAAGATAAAACAATGAATTTCATAATACACAACATGAAGCAATTTCCTAATTCTCACAAAAACTTGTTAAATTGCTTATAGCAGTCTATACTAGATGGATTAATTTTGGTATTATTCTTTCATGGTGGTCTAGTATTCACTATTGTGGTTATTTAAAATTATTTGTTCTCCTTCATCATGTAGGTTTAGTTGGTGTATTTTAAATCTTTATTGTTTTCACTGCTCTTAGCCTGCAAAAAGGATTTAAGAACCTAAAAATGGCTCTAACTTGAATTCCCATTGTGTTTTCTCTATGGTCCTTGGGATTAAAGTAATGGACTCTCTGTAAAGTCTAAATAATCAATGTAGAGTCCTATAAGTTGCATTGGATCAATTTCCTATCATGTCCTAGGTGAGCTCTACCATAGCCCGATTAGGGAATATGACTGCTATTTTTATTATTGAGTGCAGGGATGGTAAAATTTGATTGAGCCAAGTTATTGGCATGGAAGATGGTTGTCTTACAGAACCTCAGTGTTAGTATGAAGGTTTGACAAGGAGTGGAATCCTATAACACCCATTGTTGAAGTCACATATACCTTAAACCCTTGAAAAATACCATTTTGGGGGTCCTACATGTATGGACATATCAGACCATCTACCCTCCCGAATCTTAAAGAGTGTCCAAATGGGTATCCAAATCACCAGAGCTTCTACAGGGTCCTTTGGAAGGTTTTAAAGAAAATGAGTAAAAAGCGTGAAAGGAGGGCTAAAAGGGGCTCACAGGGATACTAGGCTTTGAATATAAAAACCAAGAAAGCAATAGAGAAATGAAGGGAATTAAAAAACAAAACCACATGGTAGGAGTTGTCAAACCATCTCAGACTCCTCCTAGTTGCCTGCAAGTGAAGGATAAAGAATTTGACATGATGGTTGTTGGAATTACTCCTGTGAGTCCTAACCTTGATTGAGTAACTAGAGAAAACACACTGATAGAGATTTCTCCAAAGGAGTTTGTGAGGTTGATTTTGCTTCAAACAAGGAGAAAAGGGCATATGACAAACAAGAAAGCCCACAATGAGACCTAGTTCTAATGTATAAGTCAAATTCCACTTCTTTGTGAGAGTCTCCCTATTAAAGTGGTATCAAAGCAAGTTAAGACTTGGGAAGGAGCTAGTTGATGTCAGAGACTAAGTCAGTGGGTGAAAATAGTCTGAGAATGGTGACTAATGTAGAATTAGCCAAAAGAGTAGAGGATGAAGAGGAAGAGAATAGGCTCCTCAGGGAAAAGTTGCAACAATTGGAGAACAAACTAGGTGAAGTCGAAGAAAAAACCAAGAAGGTGACTATCAAAGTCAATGAAGAAAAGGGTAAAGAAGTGGTAGAGGAGGATGACACACCTGAACTAGATCTTATCTTGTCAGAAGAACCTTTCCTTAGAGCCATCAAAGCCTTAGGAGGTAAGTCTGTAGAAGGAGTTCCACTTTTTTGTTGAAAAATGGAACCACATGTGGTTATGGAGCAGATTGAAGGGTAAGAGAATCACTTTGAATGTGATGAAATTAGTGAAGCACAAAAGGTGAAGGTAGCCAAATCTAGATTGAGAGGAGCAACCTTGACTTGGTAGAATTTCATCCAAGAGGAAAGACAAAAGGAGGGTAAGAACCCAATTGCCACTTGGAAAGGAATGTTAGCCAAAGTGAGAGAAGCCTATATCCCTGAAGACTATGACATCAAACTACACAAGAGGAGACAAAATTTGAGACAAAGAGAACTAGATGTGAGCAGTGAAACTGAAGAATTTCAGAAGTTGTGTTTGAGATCCAAGGTGGTAAAAGATGAAACCATCAAGGTTGCTAGGTACTTGAATGGTTTGTGGTGGAATATCAAAGAAGAGTTAATCTTGTTATGTCCTAGTACTATCCACAAGTGTTATCAATTGGCACTCAAGGTGGAAGAGAAGACTAAAAAGAAACAAGAGCAAAGTAATAGAGGCAAAGGTAGGGGAAGAGATGGCAGAGGTCATAGAGGTAGCTATGGTGGAAGAGGTGTAGACCAAACATCCCAAGGGGAATCCAAGTTGGTAGTGAAAAGTGGGGATTCCAATAGCAAGAGCAGCTATAGTGGAAGGGGATCTAGCAACTCTAGTAGAGGAAGGTCTAGTGGATCATGAAGAGGGTCCTATTTTTCCACAATGAAGAATTTTCTTGAAGTTTTTGAACTTTCGTTGCTCAAGAGAAGATTTTTCATCAATTGTGCACATTTCCTATTTTTTAGGGAAATTTTCAAATTAGGGTTCCAAGGTTTAGGAGAGAGAAAATTCTTTGATGAATCCAAATCTATCATCATTTTGAAATTCAGATGATTTTTGATGCTCGAAAATGAATTTTTGAAAAAATTTCCTGGGGGGAAATTTCTTGTTTAGTTCATCCTTGATTCTTTCCTTGCCTTAGAAATTTTATCTTTCAATTCAACATTGGGTGTGATTTCTTCCTTACTTGGAATTCTTTCTAGAAGGAAGGAATTTCTAATACTTAGCCAATTTTTCGCCTTTCCTGGAATTCTATCATGAAGGAAGGAATTTCCATCACTTATCTAAATTTTCACCTTTCCTATTTTTTAGGAACTTTAAAAAAATAGAGTTTCGAGACCCAAGAGAGAAATAATTCCCTCATGAATCCAAATCTGTAAAAAAATTGAAATTTGGATGAGATTTGATACCCAAAAATGGATATTTTAATTTTTTCCCGAGGTGAATTTTCCTTTCCAATTCATCCTTAACCCCCTGAATTTCTATGCCTTAGAAATTTTTTCCATTTTTACTTGGGCATGGAAAATTCACTATGTGATGGAATTCTCATTTTTGCTTGATAACTCCATTTCAGAGAAACTACTCTCCTTGGGTGTTAAATCACTTTGAGGGAGAAAATCACTCTCCTTGGGCATTAAATCACCCTGAGGGAGGAATTTTCAATTTATTCATCTTTCCTTGGCACTAGGGTTTTAGCACTTTTTCCTTGCCTTGGGCACTAATTTCACTTGAGCAAGGAAATGTTGTTCTCTATCATTTTCCATGGCAGTGTCATTTTGGCACCCTTCTCCTTTCCTGGGCATTGTTTTCACCTTGTGATGGAATTTTCAATGTTTTGGATTTTCCATGAACCTTTGATTTTATCACCTTGACTCCTCCTTGGGCACAATTTTTCTTGAGCAAGGAATTTCAAGTTATTTTTAACATTTCCATGGCATGATTGATTTGGTGCCCAACCTCTAACTTGGGCACCAATTTCACTAGGTCAAGGAATTTCATGATTTTGCAGTTTCTAGAGCTATCCCCATTCAACACTCTTCTTGCTTCTTGGGTGCTATTTTCATATGGTCAAGGAATTTGATGTTTTTCTCACTCAGACTTAGTTGATTTTGATCATTTCTGTATCAAGATGTCATTTTGAGGAATTGAAGTGATTTTCTAGTTGATTTTGATCATTTTCGTATCAAGATGTCAAATTCTATAATGGATGCCCATCCTTAGCCATTTTTTGATCTATTTAGCCTACCTTTTTACTTTTTCGGATTTAGGGTTGTTCAGGAATACTCAGTCTCAGTGTTTGCCTATGGAGAACCTGCTACAAATAGACTTTCCATAAATAGAAAGTGTTTCAAGATGTTAGAGTTAGGGAAAAATAGGACATAGAGACACTTACTAAAATAGAAATTTACTAAAAATAGTAAGTTCAATTTTTGGCAAAATTAGACCAATCTGGGAAGCAATGAAATCCCTAAAAAATAGGAACTTTCTAAAAATAGGAAGTTGCTTAAAATTCACTCAAATTTCACATGTAATATCCTCAGAGGGTTCTAATTCCAATGCAATGCTCAGTTTTTGCAAAGCCCTAGAGGAAAGGCCTCAAATTCAAGTTTGAAGGTGAATGCCCTTAAACAAACAAAACAAGCTCCAGACTTAGCCAAATTTGCTCAAACGAGCTACAAACTTCATCAAATTGACCCCCAAATACTTGCAAACTCAAAGAAATGATGAGACTCTCATGAAAAGACCCAAAAACTAAAAACAAAAGACCAAGAGGGCCTAAAAAGAAGGGGGTCCTCATTTGAAATGGGGAGATATGTGAAAATTTCACAATGGGTCCAATATTTGTGATGGATGTAACATATTTATTTGACCAATGAAGTGCATTGTGGTATGGTCTACTTCTCAATCCTTCCCACCACCAGAATGTTTAGTGATGACCTATTTTGAATCTTTGTTTACTCAACTTAGAAGATTATGTTTATTAGAAATAGTATATATAAGAAGATGATCTGATTGCATTGATGTATGGAAGATGTGTGAGACTGAAAAGGAAAATCTGATTGATATTGATATGTGAAGTGTGTTATTGAGAGACACAAGAAGCAGTTCTAACAATGCAGTTTATACTTTAGTGGTGGATTCTCTTTTCTTTCTTTTTCCTTTGCTAGTAAGCATTTTTGAGCAGCGAGCCCTTCATCAGTGAGCCTTTCTAGGTAGTGAGCCACCCTTTGTAAAAATAACCTTAATTGGTGTCACCTTAACATATTTTATATATTGAGAATTTTCTTTGTAGTTTTTCCCTTCTTAGATTTTCCACATCATATCTGGTGTTCTTTATGTGATCTATTTTATGTATGTATTTTCATGTTATATCTATTCTATTTAATTCTTTTGTTTATTTTGGATTGGTGAAAGAGCTAAACAAAGGTATAAGTTGTCAACTAATTCACCCTCCCTCTCAGTTGCCTGCATATTTAACAATTGGTATCAGAGCTTTGATTCCTTGGAAAAGAGCTTAACCACTTGAGGTAGATCCTAATCTGATGACACACAAATTAACCATTCCTATCTTTGAAGGATCTGACTATGGTTTCTAGAAAGTGAAGATGAGAGGTTACCCAATCTACTTGGGCTACAACATGTGGAAAAAGGTGGCAATTAAGTATGTACAACTGAGAAATGATCCTACCACTCTAGATGAAATTCAAGCATATGAAGAAAATGAAAAGGTGAGGTATGCTATCTTTAGTGCTTTATCAAAGACTGAATTGACAAAGGTTGTTTCATTGAATACTATTGATGAGGTTTGGGAAAAGTTGAAGAATATCTATGAAGGGAATGCCAAAGTCAAATTATCAAAGAAGGTAACAACTAAGCACAAATATGAGAACATGAAGATGGAAGAAGGAGAAGATATAACAAGATATTTTCATAAGGTTGACAATGCAATAAATGAAATCAGAGAACTTTGTGACACCTTATTAGATGAACACATAATTGAGAAGATTCTAATCTCTCTACCAGAAAGCTATAGTGATAAGATCTCTACTACTAAAGAAACTTATGATCCAAAGAAGTTTACTAGGGAGCAACTATATGGCACCTTGTTTGCATTTGAGATAAGGAAGTTTGGAAAAGATAGCAAAATTTGAGACTTCCTTTAAAGCCTCTAAGGAAGATCTGGAAGATGAAATCTTAGATGAAATGGAAGTAAACTTTTGAAGAAGATTGAAGAAAGGTATCAGTAAATATAAAGGTATGTTACCTCTTAAATGTTTTATATGTGTAAATATTGGTCATATAGCTACTAGATGTCTTAAAAAAGGATCAAGACTAAAACTAAAGGAAAATAAAGGGAAGTTTAATGATAAAGATTATTATGTTAAAGATGGTGTTGGCATTTTAGATGATGAATCAGACTATGAAGATGGTGACTATATGTTTTTGGTAGAAAAATATGTACCTAAGATTAATGTTTCTAATACTATTGCTACTATTTTACATGTTAGAAGAGATAGAAATGAATGACTAATTGATAGTGGATGCTCAAATCATATGACTGGTGATAAGAGTAACTTCATAAAGCTTGAAAAGTATGATGGTGGTTCTGATAGATTTGGAGATGATTAGACAACACAAATTGTAGGAATTGACTCTATTACTATTGATGGAAAGCATAATACTGACAATGTTTACTATGTGGAGGGTTTACATTATAATCTCGAGTGTTGGGAAAATGTGCGAAAATGTCTATAATGTTGTTTTTTAGAATGATGGTTGTGAGATATGGAAGGAATCTAGAATTATTACTGCGGTAGGGAAAAAGATTGGTGTAAATATGTATCACCTAGAAGGAGCTACAAGACACTATTTGTTATCTCAAATCAATGATAATAGGCTCAAGAACCAGAGGATGTGTCATATCAAATTTGATAATTTGGTAAAGATCAATTCATCAAGTACAATAAGAGACTTACCGAGGTTGACCAAATCGGATAACAAAATTTTGAAAGAATGTCAACAAGGAAAGAAGACAAGAGAAACACTCAAAGAAAAGGAACACTCATCTACCAGATTGTCAGAATTAGTGCATACAGACTTATGTGGTTCCACTATAAAAGGGAGTATACAAGGTGACAAGTATTTCATGTTAGTAATTGATGATTATTCTCAAATACCATCAACTACATTTTTGATAGAGAAGTTAGAAGCATTAGAAAAATTCAAGATATTCAAAACTAGGTCGTTGAGAATGAATCTCATAGAAAGATTAAGCATTTGATGTTTGATAGAGGATAATTTATCTCTAATGTATTTAACAATTTATTTGAGAAACATGGTATTAGAAGACACTTATTTTCCCTGAGGACACCACAATAGAATGACATAGTAGATAGGATGAATATAAAAATACATGAGGACTACTAAAAGTTTACTAGAGATAAGAAATTCACACAACAATCTACACTCTTGATAGAATTCTATACCAGAAGAGATCTGGAAAGACATCACATGAGCTATGGCATGATATAACTCCAACTATAAAATATTTCAAGGTATTTGGAAGCAAGTGCTATATCTAGAGAGATAAAGATAATCTTGGAAAATTGAACAACAGATCAAATGAAGGTATATTCCTAGGATATTCTACAAACAACAAGGAATATTGGTGTTACAACAAAAGACTAAACAAGATTGTTGAAAGTGCAATTGTGAAGGTTGATGAAGACATTTCAAGAGATTCAGAAAAACTGACAGGATCTGAATCTGATGAGCCAGCTAACAGAAAAAAGAAAGAGGAAACCAAAGAAGAAGAGAAAGAAAAGGAAATTCAAGATGCCGACATCTTCATCTAAAAATCCAAGGTATGTACTAAAGAATCACTCAGTAGACCAAATTATTGGAGATAAGATCAAAGGAACTATCACAAGAAGAAAAGCAACTAAAGAGCAAGTTCTATTATGTTTACTATCTGAGACTACACCCAAAAAAGTAGAAGAAGCATGCAATGATCAAAATTGGATTAAGGCAATGAAAGAAGAATTCGATCAAATTAAGAAGAATCGGACATGGGAATTAGATTATAGACTAGTAGGAAAGAATGTAATTGGAGCAAAATAGGTATTTCAAAACAAGTTGGATGAGGATGAAAAGGTTGTGAGAAATGAAGAAAGATTGGTTTGGAAAGGTTATACACATGTTGAACGAATTGACTTTGAGGATACATATGTAGTTGTTGCTTGAATCGAAGCTATTGGGATGTTTTTGGCTTTTGCAACATTTAAGGATTTCAAGGTTTATCATATGGATGTAAAGTCAACATTTTTTAATGGAGAACTAAAAGAAGTTTACATTAAGCAATTGGAAGGATTTAAGTTGACAGATGATCTAAATATTGTTTGTAGATTGAAGAAGGCCCTCTATGGATTGAAACAAGCCCCTACAACTTGTTATGGAAGGATAGATAAGTATTTTATTGATCAAGGTTTTTAGAAGGGATCTGCTAATAGTAATGTTTACTTCAAAACTGTCTCAAGTAAAATCTTGTTGGCCATTTGGTGGAATTGATTATGTGTTGCATTGAAGTTTTGTCATTGATGTCAACACTATTTGTTTGGATGCTTTACCTGCACCCTTCTAGTTCTGGTAGGTTGAGTGGTTTCTGGTTAACTTGGATCCAACATGATCTGGTAGACTCTGATATAATATGGTAATGGAATTGGCTTGTTCATGATACTCATACTCATATTTGGGCAGTTGGTTTTGGTCTTGAGATTGGATGTTATCCTTCTTTCTTAGAACCTTGGTTTTTGGTTCTAGCGAGGGTTTCACTGATAGAGATTTTGGTGGAGATCTTTGATGAATTGCACAAGTGGTGTTGGTGCATCTTCTGATGGAGTTTCAAGATTTTGTTGGTAATCATGTTCGAGACTTGGCATTTGGAGATCATTGTTGAAGCATGTGGAACTATACTTTGTCTCGATTGATCTAGGTTATGGACCGACATTAATTTAACATGTGGATAGGACCTATTGTTGTATTTATAGGATGTCTTATGTGTTGTTATTACTTATTTGGTCCAAGGCTGACATGGTTTGTAATTATGTAATCAGTTTATTGTTTGGTGGATGACCTGATTGTTTATGGTCAAGGATTTGTATAAATAGATGTAAGATCTCATTGTAGATCATCATGGTTAATGAAAAAGGTCATGGTTAAGGAATGTAATGTGCGAATAATGTAATATCATTCAGGTAGAGGAGTTGGTCGATCATTGTAGATAGAATTGGGTTTGTGTGAAAGGATTTAGTTGTCTAGTATTGAGCTTAAATGGAACTGTACTCAGGCTAGGAGATGCTATCTTTTGCAATTCAATACTTCTCTGGATTATATTCTAGATTTATATGTAGTCAGTGAGGCTCCTTTTATGATGAGCAGTGTGCTCTAGGATGTTAGCCTTCCTACAAGTGCAAGCCCCTTCATTGTTATTTACATACTTACTACAGAATTATTATCCGACTATGTGTAGGCTTCCCACTGTGGTTTTTCCCTTTACCAGGTTTTCCACGTACAAATCTTGGTATTGTGTGGATGGATTTTATTATGTGATTATTGTTTATGCTTAATAGATTAACTACTACTCCAGTATTATTGTTTTGGGTTCTGGTATTCATGTTTAAATTGCTAATCCTTCTGGTAATCTATGACAATTGATTCACCCCCCTCTCAATTGTCTTCCGGTTATCTGAACTATCTAACAATTGGTATCAGAGTTTTGGTCCTCTCTACAGAAAGCTTAACCGCTTGAGGAAGATCCTATGGTGACTAATTGTTCAAGTTCATCCTATTCTTCTGGAGCTATCTTTCAAAGGGATATACTGAGGCTTGAAGGAACAAATTACATAGTATGGAAGATTCAGATGGAGACTCATTTGAGATGTCTTGGAAAGGAGATTTGGGAGATCACACAGAATGGTGTTACACCCTATAATCTAGGATTTGGCAATCCTCCTCCCACTAACTTGGACAAGGAGCTTGAGAATGATTATAGAGAAAGAGAAGCCCTCTTGTGTGCACTTTTTGATCAACAAATAATGTGATTAACAGACAAATCATCTCAAAAGGCTATATGGGATAAGTTGCAGACTCTTAATGTAGGTGACCCTATAGTGAAGATTGCTAAACTTGATGGCTACCGGGTGAGATATGAAAACCTAAAGATGGAAGAAGATGAAAGGATTACTACATTCATGGAAAGGGTAAATGGGATTGTTATGGGAATTCAATGTTGTGGTGGAACTCTAAGTGAAGATGAAATTATTTCTAAAGTCCTAAGAGCCCTACCACCAGCTTACAAAATGAAGGCTACTACTATCAATGAGTTGAGAACAATGTCTAATACATATGTCAATAGAGATACTTTGGTTGGGAAACTATCTTCTTTTGAGCTTGAGGAATTTGGACCTTCTGGAGCTCTGAAGACTGAACCTGCTTTTCATGCATCTACATCTACAACTGATAAGCAAGACTGGAAAGCTTTATATACAAAATAATTAGAAGATATGAAGAGAGAAGATGATGAGTTTGAGCAACTTGAAGCACTATTTGCTAGAAGAGTACCGAAAGGATTGATGGGAAGTAATTATGAAGGGAAAGCACCTTTTAAATGTTTTGCATGCAGTGAGATTGGTCATTTTGCATCTCGATGTCCTAAAAGGAATTCAAGAATTAAAGAAAGAGTTAAAAGATCATTTAAGCCTAACCCTGGATATCAGAACAAGTATAGATTCAAGAAAAATAGAGACAAATCATGCTACATAGTGGATGAGGAAGGAATTACTGATTTAGATGATGAATCGACAAAAGACTCTACTAGTGGATCTGACAATGGGAAGGAATGGGTGTTCCTGGCTATCAAGGAAGATGATCCGACACTAGAAGAGAATGTACTTGAAGAGAAGGAACTTTCTGCTAAAATTGAGGAAAAGGATGAATGGGTAATTGGTAGTGGTTGTTAACATCATATGACTGGAGATAAAGGGAATTTTCTATCTTTGCAAGAATTTGATGGTGGACTAGTTAGATTTGGAGATGAGAAGGCATGTATGATCAAGGGAAAAGGAACTATATCATTGGATAGTAAGAACAATACTGACAATGTTTATTATGTTGAAGGTTTGAAGCATAATCCTTTGAGTGTAGGACAATTGGTAGATAAGGGATTTCAATTACAGTTCAAGGATAGAAAATGCAAAATCATTACTAGATCTGGCTTAGAGATTGCAACCGGTACACAGACAAAAGGTAATATATTTAATTTGAATGCCAATGAGAAGACATGTTTTATTACATAGATTGATGAGAGTTAGCTATGACATAAAAAGTTGTGTCATGTGAATTTTGATTACATTGTGAAGATCAGTTCAACTAAGGCTGTTAGATATATACCTAAGATTATGAAGCCCTATAATCTGGTATGTAAATAATTTCAAATGGGTAAATAGGTTAGAACCTCTTTTAGGAGTATACAAGATAAATCAAATGATGTTCTTGATCTTATTCATACTGATTTGTGTGGCCCTGCTAGAGTTAAAAGTTTTCATGGTGATAGATATTTCATGCTAATCATTAATGATTATTCTAGAATGATGTGGGTTACTTTTTTGAGAGAAAAATCTGAAGTATTTGAAAAGTTTAAAATCTTTAAGGCTAAAGTGGAAACTGAGACAGGAATGAAGATTAAATGTTTGAGATCAGATCATGGTGGAGAATTCACATCCAGTGAGTTTAATAACTTTTGTGACAAGCATGGTATAAGAAGACAATTTTCTACTCCCCATACACCTCAGTAAAATGGAGTTGTGGAAAGGAAAAATAAAACTATCTTGGATGTTGCTACAACAATGATGATGGAAGTAAATCTACCTCATATCTACTAGAGAGAAGCAGTGAGTATAGTGGTTGCTTGGTCAAGTGAGAAGCAAGATTATGTGTCTTTATCTACAATTGTAGTTGAATATATCACAAGAGCTTCATGTTGTGCTTAGATATTATGCATGAGGCATACTTTGAAGGGTACTAGTGTATTATTTAATGAACCCAGCTCAATAATGTGTGATAACACTAGTGAAATAAACATTCCTAAGAACCATGTACAACATTCTAGAACAAAGCATATATACATTCGATATCACTTCTTGAGGGTAAAGGAGTTGGACATTAAAGTAAAGATTAAGTATGTACCTACAAAAGAGAAGATTGTAGATATCTTCACTAAAGCATTGTGTAAGGGTACTTTTGAGTATCTCCAAAAAAAGTTAGGGGTATTGGCCCTTCCTAGTTTGAACTGATGTACATTTGGATGTGTATTAGTCTAGTGAACTACTTGAATATTCTTATTCGGAGTAATGGATGGACTCTTCCTCGTAGGGAGAGAAAAGTGAGTTTTATAAGGGAGTTGTGCTCGCCTTTGTCCTTGAAGTCAAAGGGGGAGAGATGTAAAGAGATGTAGAGATGTGATTTGTAGAGATACTGAGTAAGTTTGTAGAGTTATATGTTTTTTATTTATGGATGTTGCTATCAATGAAAAAGGAGGAGATTGTTGTAAATGTGATGTTGATGGTTGTGATTAATGGTTGTCATTGATGTCAACATATTGTTTTGAGAATTGGTGACTCAAAAGACGGGTTCTTGGAATGTTTGGTGCTCTAGAAGAGGTGCTATAATTGATATTCAGTGTTGATTGTTGTAATGATGGTGATTCATATTTCTCCTCTTACTGAATATGGTATTGATTGATTGTATTCATGAGTATTTTGGTTTCATTCTTATTTTTGTTAAGTTGGGTAGTGCTATTTTGGGTCATATTTGATTCAAAATTAGAGATTGAGTAGCGGAATTTGTGTATCATATGAGTCATGATTTGGATTTGATATTTGTGATGGATGTAACATGTAGTTTTTACCAATCAAGTGCATTGTGATTGGTCCAATTCTCATTGATTCCCACCACCAAATTTTTTAGTGAGGACCTATTTTGAATCTCTATTCAGCCAACTTAGAAGATTATATGATTCTATTGATATATGTCTAGGGTCATAAAATTGTGACCCTAGCAATTTTTTACCACATTAGGGGCCTCATGCATGCGAAATTGAATCCCTGAGCTTTTTCAGAGACCGAAGATTGCTCAACCCTCAAAAACTATATCTCCCTTGCCCTCTACATTGGCCTAACTACATCCTTTCCTAGAAAAAAGGGCAGGACAGGGGTATGGTGCCCTTGTCCTAAGAGGATAGGGGTGTGGTGCCCCTATCCCCTACCCTATTCTGGGGTAGGACCTTCCAAATTCTACATTGAAGGATGTGTAGTAAGTGGGAAACCTTCCCCGATGTTGGCTTGTGATGAAACTCAATCTATTAACCCTAATTGATAATTTTAAAAGTTCCATTTACCCTCCCATTCACATAATGAAAAACTTTCATAAGGTTAAATTCAAGCATTCAAGAGAATTCAAACATCCCTTTCAAGCATTGAGCATCTCAAGTCTCCCTTCAAGGCTAGGTTTTTCATTCAAGTCAAGGATTCAACCATTGAAGAGGAGATCCATTTCAACATTCAACTCCATACAAGCAATTCTATCAACATTTCTATCGCAACCTCCCTTAAAGTGATTTACATTTCAGTCTTTCATTTACATTTACTTGCAAGTACTTTCTTTCATTACTTGGTTAATTCCAAATCTAGGGTTTGACCTGAAGGTAAACCCTCAATCCCAACACCTTTTCCTGTCTTTTCAGTGTGTAGGTTGCAGGTGCATAGATGTACTTTTGTATTTTGACTACATTTGTAGAGGCAGAAAAACCCTTTTCATTTCCTAGATTTTTTAGAGGACCGTGTACACTTTCGCCACGGTTTGGACAACTTTTTCTCAAATTCGCAGGGTGACTTCATCTCGACATATTATTGCCAGATCTAGGTACACAACTTCATCCCATGCTTCGATCTCAAGTTATAATTAGTTCTTTGTCACTTTGTTGAATACACAATTCAATCAATTCCTTTCCATTCAAAGAAGAGGGGTTTGTTTATCATTCTTATAGCATTTCATTCAAAATTCAATCTTCTTCTTTGGAGGTTGAATCTAGTGAATTTTCCCCCTCTTCCAATGTAATTCATGAAAAGTGTTTGAAGGGAATTCCGTAGTGAAAATCTCATCTCTCCTTGGAGGGAAAGGGTAGCTTTCCTCTAGATCTCTCATTCACACATTTTTCACCAAAATGATGTCTTGCATGCTTTCCTTTGAACAAAATTGTGTATTTTTCATTTACAAGTTTAATTTTCTACAAACTTAGTGGTTAATTCATTAAAAACCCTAGTTTTTAAAATTAGAATTGAACCTGTGCTCTGTAATAAAATTGCTTCATGTTATCTTAGATCTGAAAATTGTTGTGTTTGTCAAATTCAATTTCCTCATTATCTTGTTCAATTTGCAAATCAAATTTACAAAAGTAGGTGGTTAATTGTTAAAAGCCTAATTTTCAAAAATCATCTTGAACTTGTGCAAAAATTGAATTTCCATTAAATTTTCAACTATGTGACTGTTTTCAAACTTGTCTTCATTCCTACAATTCAAATTTTCAATTTCACTCCTTTTTCCAAAATTAAGTGGTTAGGTCATCAAACCCTAATTTTCAAATTTAATTGGATTTTATGCAAATTTCAATCAATTTCTTTCAAATTCATATTTTTAGACATTTTCCAAGGTGTCCCTATCCATTAGGTTTGACCTTTTTCAAATTTACAATTCAATTCCTCTCTTTTTTCAAAACCCTAGTAGGGTCCTATTTTCACATTTCAACCTTAATGTTGCTTATCTAGAGATAGTTAAATTCGCCAATTTTTTGGGGTTAGCTTTAAAATCATCATAATATTCATCCCTGAAAATTTTGGAAAAAGTTGGTCAGACCATGTGCATTCCCGCCACGGTCCTCGACCTTTTTCCTAGAATTTTGGCAAATTGTTATGATTGTATTTAATAGCCTAAATCCAGAAGATTGGCTAATTTTGTTGATTTTTGATCCCTCTAGAATCGAAAATACCTCCAAAATTCAGCATTTCAAGTTTGAAGAAATTTTTTAAAATTAAGAGGTTAATTATAATCTTCCCTAACTTTAAAAATTATGATTTTGTAAATTTTAATATTAAGTGGTATCCCCTTGGTCCTAATTTTAAAATTCCAATTTCCTTTGATTTATTAAAAAATTATTTTTGGAAATTGTGTCATTTTCTTCCTCCAACAAAGGTCAAATTGTTTAATCATTATTTGCTTAAATTTTGCATTACTCAATTTTGTAAGCTTTGTTCATATAATTCAAAATTCAATTTTTTCCTCTAGTGCATGATTTTTACCACCATTAGTCCTACCTATACTATTCCTGTTAGACAAAGCATTAGAATTAAGGCCTCCCAATGTTTAGTTACTAAGGAGATAGAGCCTAATTTGGGTGACTTCTTTAATGAGGATAATGCTAATTCTTTCCATCCTAATCATGTGCCTATTTATCTCATTGATGAGTCCCATGATGAAGAAGAAGCTTTAACTAGAGTCTTTATAGATCAAATTTCAAAATTGGACAATCAATCTGATAACTTTCAACAATGGATGTCCCAAGAATACCCTAATAGCGAATCTCTTCCATTAATTAAAGGCCTTAAATGCATGATTCGAAGTGATGAGAATGGAATTTATATATTGTGTGGCAGTGCACACATTTTCTATTCTAATATCGTGCCAATAAAGAGTTGTGCTAAAACCCTAGGTTATTCACAACCTTCAAAACAAGTCAATCCTTCTATTCCTTTGATTACTCCTATGACTAGTGTTCCTACTTTTACCTCAAACATCATGACTACATCAACTCAAAAATATCATTCCTACAACCATTGGTCATGGGGGAAATCCCTCTTCTTCATTCAATCCTGCATCGTCTTCAATAAGAGTTTCTTTTATCCCTCAACCAATCAATGTGACACAAGGGGGCAATTCCTTCAATAATTTTGTTCCTCCTGTAAGTGTCCCATTTCCTACCCAATCATCTCCTATGCCTACTTATCATAATGTCCCACCATCTTATTCTCACTGGTCCATACCTTCCTACAATAACATCACACCACCTTCTCAATCAACTATGTCTAACATCAATTCTTCTACTGAAGCAACAATTAATAATCTTGCTCAAACCATGTTTTCCTTACAAAAACAAATTGCTTCCATGAGTTAATCCAAGTTTAGTGTGCCCACCTTTGATGATGCAAGCCCACTTGTTCTTGATATTGTTAAAGTCATTCCATCCAAGCTTGTGGAGGTCCCTCAATTGGAACTATATAATGGAAAAGGTGATCCTCTTATGCATGTTAAAACATTTCAAGCCTTGTGTACTGATTTTGTGTATGATCAAAGATTGCTTGCAAAACTGTCTACAAGAACACTAAGAGATAAGGCTTTACAATGGTATTGCTCTTTTCCTTCTTATTCTACCACTTCCTTTCAACAATTAGCAAATTCTTTTATCCAACAATTTTGAAACAACATTGGTCCTAAAATCATTTTGACTAACTTAATGCATTGTAAACAAGGTGTTAAAGGAAAAGTGACTAATTTTATTGGTAGATATAAGCATTTGTGTGCTCAAATTTATTTTCCTATTCCTGATAATGATATTCAAAGAATTTTCATTTTTAATTTTCCAAAAGATATTAGGGAAAAGCTTCTTTTGTCTAAGTTTACTTCATTTCTGTAGTTATGTGCAACACTCCACAATTATCAACTGGCTATGAGTCAAATGGAGCAATCCACTCCTATGGCTCTGAGTGATAAGGGGGAGAGTGTTCAACAACCATTTGCGAAGTTCAAACCAGCAAAAAGATTAATCAATTTCAATTATACAATCAACAACAACAATGTGAATTCTACAATAGGTGTGCCTCCTATTTCTAATTTTTTCAAAAGAGAAAGACAATTTACTCACTTGAATGAATCTTTACATAGTATTATGTCTCATTTGCTGCAAATAAATGTTATCAAACTTCCTCCTATAAAACCAATTGACCCTTCTAAGGTATCATCCCCTTATTTTGATAACAATTCCTCTTGTCGATTTCATCATCAGCCTTGTCATGATACTGAGAAATATTTTGCATTGAAAAGTAAGATTCAAGATTTTATTGATAATGATAGTATATTTGTGGTAGGTGTGAATGACAAGGGAAACAAATCAGTAGCTCCTCCTAATCAAAATATTAATATTTTCATTGATTCCTTTCCTTCTCATACATCTAACATGATTGAGACTATGCATACTTCTTTCTCTTCTGAGGTATTCACTTCTATGGCTCCGAATTTGGTGAATATGGTAGAGAAGAAAGGTACACCTAAGAATCCTTGTATTTCATTTGACCCTAGTGAGACCATTAAAGCACCTGATGGCCCTTTATACATAGTTGCAAAGGTTAAGGATATACCTTTCCATGGTGCCCTTATTGATCCTTCTTGCATGGCCAATGTCATAACTAAAGAGTATCTTTTCACTTTACGATTATATAAACCAATATATGATGATTCTAATGTAGTTGTGAAGTTATTTGATGGATTCTCTTATCCTACCATTGGTTCTATCACTCTTCCTATTAATTTCATACTAAATCTTTGGATATCAACTTTGTTATCATTCCTTCTTCCAAGCAATTTTGTATGAAGTTGGGCTATCCTTGTCTATCTTCCATGAAAGATATTGCTTCTCCAATCTATAAGTGTTTAAAATTTCCTCACAATGACAAAGTCATAACTATGAACCATCCAAAAGAAGCCCTAGTGTTCCTATATATTTCTTTTGTCCTAAACAATTTCAATCTCTTCCATCAAGGAGCAATGCTCTTTTCCAATCTTATAAAAAATGGAAGAAAGATATGATATTATCCTTAAGTTAGCCTAGATCCCTGACACTTGACATTCCTATCATTCTTGAAGATGAAATTCTTCCGCTCATGGATAGAACTAGTCTTCCTCCTAAGGAAGATCCTCAACCTATTCCAATGGATGTGTCTATGCCTTCTCCTAACAAACAAAATAATGTTCTTCCTAAGGTTAGACCTGTACCTGCTCCTCATGATGGACTTAGTCTCCTTCATACACCTAACACTCCTTTATATGGTGTAGTTTCACCTCCTTCCTCTTATAGAGAGAATAGGCCTGCTTCACCCCTTGTTCAACCTAAGAGACCTCAACCTAAACCTTCAATTATCAAAGAGGAAAACATTCCCAATTCAACAAATGTTCCACCTCCTTCTCAGCCTTCAACTAGGACTCGCGAAAATCATTGTGCTAGAGAACACTTACAAAGATGTCATGTTTTACCTCATGAAGTTGTTCCTCAAACCATTAAATCTCCTAGAAATAAAATAGTTGACATGATTCCCTTTTCTCCTATACAGGATGTTGAACCTAAATCTCCTAAACATAAGTTGCAAAAAACATATGATGGTTTTACTACTATTCATGTGAAAGATCCTCTTTCTATAAATCTTGATGAGGAAATAGGTGAAAATGATATTCATGATGGAAATACAACTCCTATTGCTTCTGATAGTGATTATGAATATGCTTGACAAGAATTTATCAGCTAGATTTTCAAAAGCCCTAATCTTATCTCCTAGAGCCGAATAACTTGACTTACCACATGAGCATAGTCCATTTGTTGTGCTCGATGTTGCTCCTTTGGCATGTTTCCCACTTTCCTAAAATAGTGATCACCAAGATCAAGAGGTGGATGTCATGCTAGATTAGCAACATTAGCACCATAGATCTTCTTTCCCTCTCCTTTCTTGCTCTTTTGTGACCATTCTTCTATGTGTATCCCTATTCTTCTAGTATTTCCTTAATATCTATTTGAGGACAATGAAAAGCATTGAGATCTTTTCTTGGTCTCTTTCATGTTGACTCAAAAGACTCTTTTCTTCCCTTTCTTCTAAGGAAGTTTCCTTTCTTTAAGGAATGATGATTACTATATGCATATACATATATGATATACATGAGTTATCATATAGCAAAATAACACCGAGGAAAGCAAAACTACCTCATGTTTTGTGTTCATTATCCTTGGGTTTATTCCTCAATTGGGGGCTAAATCCTTGTAATAACATGCTCCCACTCTTTCTCTATCTTAGGTGTATCCTACCTTAAAGCAATCACTCTCGATAAGGTGTGTTTGATCTCTTTAATGTGGGGGCATACACTTTACCTATATTCTCCTTATTGATACTTAAAGTTACTTAGTGAACTCAGTTTTGCTTTGTAACCTTTGGTATCATTGATTTCATGACTCATAGTGAGGGGAACCTTGCTACTTGCAGTAATGGTTTACCCCTTCTCGATCTTCCCTTTTACTTTCTCAATTGAAGTTGTAAGATCCTAAGTCCATTGTGGGCTTGAAACATCTTGCCTCCTTGACATGGTAGAAGTCTTTCAATCTTTTTTCCTTGTACTTTACCGACAGTATTGGCATACACTCATACTCCCGCTAAAGTGGGGTCTAAATGCAGTGTCATAAAATTGTGACCCTAGCAATTTTTGACCATATTAGGGTCCTCACGCATGCAAAATCTAATCCCCAAGCTAGATCGGAGACCAGAGGCTGCTCAACCCCTTAAAACTACATCTCCCTTACCCTCTGCACTACCCGAACTACATCATGTCCTAGAAAAAAGGGTAGGAAAGGAGCATGGTGCCCCTTTCCTAGGAGGACAAGGGTGTAGTTCCCCTATCCCTTGCCCTATTTTGGGGTAGTACCTTCCAAGGTTTGCATTGAAGGTTGTGCAATAAGAGGGAAACCTTCCTGGATGTTGGCCTGCAATGAAACTCGGTCTATTAACCCTAATTGACAAGTTTAAAAGTTGTATTTACCCTCCCATTCACATAAGCAAAAACTTTCATAAGGTTAAATTCAAGAATTCAAGAGAATTCAAGCATTCAAACATCCCTTTCAAGCATTGAGAATCTCAAGTCTCCCTTCAAGGCTAGGTGTTGCATTCAATTCAAGTATTCAACCATTGAAGAGGAGATATGTTTCAATATTCAACTTCATACAAGAAATTCTATCAACATTTTTATCACAACCTCACTTGAGGTTTATATTTTTGTCTTTCATTTACATTTACTTGCAAGTACATTCTTTCATTACTTGGTTATTTCAAAAATTGGGGTTTGACCTGAAGGCAAACCCCCAATCCCAACCCCTTTTCCTCTTTTTTATGTGTGTAGATTGTAGGTGCGCAACTGTACTTGTGTTAGAAGTGTTGATGATAGGAAAAATACAAGTGGTGGAGCATTCTTTCTTGGCTCCTAGTTGGTTTCTTGGTCAAGTAAGAAGCAAGATTTTGTGTCTTTATCTACAACTGAAGATAAATATATCGTAATAGCTTCATGTTGCACTCAGATATTATGGATGAAGCATACTTTGAAGGGTATCAGTGTATTGTTTAATGAACCCATCTCAATAATGTATGATAACACTAGTGAAATAAACATTTCTAAGAACCCCATACAACATTCCAAAATAAAGCATATATATATTTGATATCACTTCTTGAGGGTAAAGGAGTTGGACAACAAAGTAAAGATTGAGTATGAACCTACAAAAGAAAAGATTGCAAATATCTTCACTAAAGCATTGTGTAAGGATACTTTTGAATATCTCCAACAAAAGTTAGGGGTATTTCCCCTTCCTAATTTGAACTGATGTAGATTTGGATGTGTATTAGTCTAGTGAACTACTTGAATATTCATATTTGGAGTAATGAATGGATTCTTCCTCTTAGGGAGAGAAAAGTGAGTTTTATAAGGGAGTTGTGCTCGCCTTTGTCCTTGATGTCAAAGGGGGAGAGATGTAATGAGATATAGAGATATGATTTGCAGAGATACTAAGTAAGTTTGCAAAGTTATGTGTTTGTTGTTGATGGATTTTTCTACCAATGAAAAAGGGGGAGATTGTTGCAAATGTGATGTTGATGGTTGTGATTAATGGTTGTTGTTGATGTCAACATATTGTTTTGAGAATTAGTGACTCGAAAGATGTGTTCCTAGAATGTTTGGTGCTCTGGAAGATGTGCTACAAGTGATATCCAGTGTTGATTGTTGTAACGATGGTGATTCAGATTTCTCATCTTACTAAATATGGTATTGATTGATTCTATTCATGAGTATTTTGGTTTCATTCTTATTTTTGTTAGGTTGGGTAGTGCTAGTTTGGGTCATGTTTGATCCAAAATTAGAGATTGAGTAGCGCAATTTGTGTAGTATATGAGTCATGATTTGTGTCTGATATTTGTGATGGATGTAACATGTTTTTACCAATGAAGTGCATTGTGGTATGGTCTAATTCTCATTCCTTCCCACGACCAAAATGTTTAGTGAGGACCTATTTTGAATCTCTATTTGGCCAACTTAGAAGATTATCTAATTGTGTTGATATATGTGTAGTGTCAAAAAATGTTGACCCTAGCAATATTTAATGACATTAGGGTCCTCACAAATGCGAAATCAAATCCCCAAGTGTGATCAGAGACTGGAGACTGCTCAACCCCTAAACAACTGCATCTCCCTTGCCCTCTGCACTGCCTGAACTGCATCTTGTACTCCTAGAAAAAAGGACTGGATGAGGGAATGGCACCCCTATCCTAGGAGGAAAGGGGTGTGGTGCCCCTTTCCCTTGCCCTATTTTGGGGTAGGACCTTTTGGAGTCTTCATTGAAGGCTTTTCAGTAAGGAGGAAACCTTCCCTGATGTCGACCTGTGGTGAAACCCAGTTTATTAACCCTAATTGTCAACTTTAAAAGTTGCATTTACTCTTCCATTCGCATAATGAAAAAACTTTCATAAGGTGAAATTAAAGCTTTCAAGAGAATTCAAACATCCCTTTCAAGCATTGAGCATCTCAAGTCTTCCTTTAAGGCTAGGTATTTCATTCAAGTCAAGGATTCAACCATTGAAGAGGAGATTTGTTTCAACATTCAAAACCATACAAGCAATTCTATCAACATTTCTATCACAATCTCCCTTGAGGTGATTTACATTTCAGTCTTTCATTTACATTTACTTGCAAATACTTTCTTTCATTACTTGGTTAATTCCAAAACTGGGGTTTAACCTGAAGGCAAACCCCTAATCCCAACCCCTTTTCCTCTCTTATCTATGTGTAGGTTGCAGGTGCGTAGCTATACTTTCAGATTTGGAATCCATTTGCAGAGGCAGAAAAACCCTTTTCATTTCCAGGAATTTTTAGAGGATCGTGTATACTTTCACCACAGCCTGGACAACTTTTTTTCAAATTCATAGGGCAACTTCGTCTCGACATATTATTGTCAGATCTAGGTACACAACTTCATCCCACACTTCTATCTTGAGTTATAGTCAGTTCTTTGTTAGTTTTCTTAATACACAATTCAATCAATTCCTTTCCATTTCAAGAAGAGGGGTTTGTTTATCATTCTCATAGTATTTCATTCAGAATTCAATCTTCTTCTTTGGAGGTTGAATCTAGTGAATTTTCTCCCTCTTCCAATGTAATGTGAAAAGTGTTTGAAGGGAAATCTGTAGTGAAACTCTCATGTCTCCTTTGAGGGAAAGGGTAGGTTTCATCTAGATCTTTCATTCACACATTTTTCACCATAATTACAATATGGAAGTTGTGCAAAACTAAAATGGAAAATCCAATTGATGTTGATATGTGAAGTGTGTTGTTCAGAGGCATTGGAAGCAGTTTTGACATTGTAGTTTATATTTTAGTCATGGATTCTTTTTTCTTTCTTCCTCCTTCGATAGTGAGGGAAGTGAACCCTTCAACAATGAGCCTTTCTAGGAAGTAAATCCTTTGATGGTGAGCCATCCTGGGTAGTAGGTCTTTCTGGCAATAAGCCACCCTTTGTAAAAAATCACCTTAAATGGTGTCACATTGATCAGTGTTATGTATTGAGAACTAAGATTCTCTATGGTTTTTCCATTCTTTGGTTTTCCACATCATATTTGGTGTTCTTTGTGTGATCTATTTTGTGTATATATTTTCATGTTATATCTATTCTATTTAATTCTCTTGGTCATTCTATATTCATGAAAGAAGTAAGGAAAGGTTTAAGTTATCAACTAATTCACCCCACCTCTCAATTGCTTGAATATTTAACACTCCTTTATCTATTAACCTTCCTAAAACATGAAAAACTAGATGTATTTGTTGAAATAGGTAACTCTAATTTGTATGCTACACTACAAATCCTCTGCAACACCTTTTATGAACCATAATATTTGAGTGCATACTTGTTATCTTTTGAGTGTTGTTTCAATGAAATTTGTTGATATGGCTATGATCACAAAACCTAATCTCCCACTTAAACATCTATATTTATTATACTAAATAAAAAACCATATCTATGACATATTTGTGTTCATGTCTTCCTATGATTAATTAAGAGACTTTTCATCTATATGGTTACCTTGTTTTTTCTTTCCACATAAAAATATAAGATGACAATTATGTTCCTTGGTTTAATTTTTGTAGATATAAGAGAATACCGAATCAAATACCGAATCAAATTAAGGGTTTATGGCTTGTGATGAAAGTGTCATGAAATATACTTTAATAGATGAAATATTATAAAAATGGATATATTAGGTGGTTTTGTGATGCAAGAGCATTGGACTGGCGATCAACAACAAACAAAAATATTATTGATTTTTTTTCTTCAATTCTAGATTTGTTTTGACATCTCTATGTTAAGCTAGTTAAAATATCACCTCTACCTTTTTCTTATCAACATCATCCAGAAACATTTTTGGATTGAATATTGATGGTTCACCTTGGACTAGTCATCAAACATAGAAGATACATGCACAAAAGGCAGAAAGGAGGAGGACAGACACATGAGATAAGGAAAATGAATCAACAAACTAGAATTGCAGCCTAATAAAGTTTAATAAGTTTATAAAAAAGGAAGACAAAGTGGAAGCTACGAAAGAGAGAAAAGAATAGAGGTTGTGTACTAAGGGAAGGGAATTGGCCAAGAAGAGAGACCTGGGTTGTGTCCAACTGAAGGTGGGTCGCCCTCCATAAGAGAAGATGCATCGATGAGGATTATTGCAAAGATACATAGAGAGAGAGAGAGAGAGAGAGAGAGAGAGAGAGAGAGAGAGAGAGAGAGAGAGAGAGAGAGAGAGAGAGAGAGAGAGAGAGATGAAGCTTCATAGAAATAATAGAAAGAGAGCATAGGGAATTGGAGTTTGGCCAAAGAGGTGCAATCTAAGTATTAATTTGGAAGTAGAGAGTCGGTAAATTTTTCTTGTGTATGAGTTTTGTAGTTTGAATGCTAGAGGGAGTACCTGTTGTGTCATTTTATTATGCAAAAGAGGGGATGACATAAAATCAAGAGAATTATGAAACAATGGGAGGGGAAATTTAGGTCATTAGGAAATGAAACAAGGATGGGATGTGAGAATGAAAGCGAAATGCATAGGCGTAAGGCATACATAGAGGGTTCAATATAGTAAAAATAAAAATTAAAGTGAAGAGAATAAAGGGCTTATAGGTATGTAAGAAGAAGTAATAATTCTTTAAGGTAATATAGCAATGAGATGTAATTTTTTCTATTCATGATTTTGAATAGCTGAACGTGAATTTTGTAGATTGTCCCTCAAAATGATATGGGACATGCCCAACTTTTATATTATAATATTATATGTGCCTGAGAGATAGTGCATATGTGAAAATATAAAAGTAATAAGATGACCACTTAAAAAAATGTTGATTAGAAATGACTAATTAATCCATAGAAACTATTAACAAAATTCTCAAAGTCTTTACTATAAAAGCAGGATTGTCATTATGTAGTAATTTTATTGTATTATACAAATAAATAAGTTACAATAAAAGAAATTCAATCAAGAAAAATATAAATAAATGAGATACAAAGGTTATACTAGATCAAATATAAAAGGTATACAAGGGTAAACATTGTTGTGCAAGGCTAACAAAAGAATCCCAAAAGTCGATTGAGAACATTACAATAAAACTTGTCAATCACCAAATAAATTCCAACACACATTTCTACTAACAATCTACCAAAGCCTTGCTAAGATATATTAAAAAAATAGTAACATTAATAATAAAAGAAACAAAATAATCTATAACAACTTTCTAGAATTGTGAATGTTTTGCATAGTACATTGAAGACATAGCATAACCTTGCTAATCAATTTGAATAGGGCAGACTTGGAGATTAATCTAGCTTCTTCTTCTTCTTTATTAATGTGACCGGTGACATTGGTATGATACGCTCTTTGGATCTACATGAACACTTTTCACCTAAAGCTATGAACTAGTGAGGCCACAAACGGGGGACAACATCCCCACATATCACTTATCCAAAACCATGAGCACAATGAGCCAATGAAGACACAGGGCCTTACGAGCACAATTTCCCAACAAATATTTGAAACTTGGTGACCACTTCACCAACAAAGTGCTTTAATCGTGACACTACATGTACGAAGACAAGAGAAATTAAGAGAATTATGAAGTTATGGGTGGGGAAAGATGAAGTTTAGGTCATAGGAAATGAAAGAAGGATGGGATGTGAGAATGAAAATGAAATGCATAGGGTCAAAGGGATACATTGAGGGTTAAAAGCAGTAAAAATAAAAATAAAATTGAAGAGAATAAATTGCTTATAGGTAGGTAGGAAGAAGTAATAATTCTTTAAGGCAATATAATGATGAGAGCTATTTTTTTCTATTCATGATTTTTAATAACTCAAGGTGGATTTTTCGAATTGTTCCTCAAAATGGTATAGGACATGCCCAACCTTTATATTATAACATTATATGTGCATGAGAGATAG
The DNA here is from genome assembly GCF_030272615.1 of Cryptomeria japonica. Taxonomy (NCBI): domain Eukaryota; kingdom Viridiplantae; phylum Streptophyta; class Pinopsida; order Cupressales; family Cupressaceae; genus Cryptomeria; species Cryptomeria japonica. The sequence goes on along the minus strand of NC_081408.1, from coordinate 62,260,125 downwards.
TGCATGTGTAGAAATATAAAAGTAATAATATGACCACTTTACAAAATGTTGATTAGAAATAACTAACTAATCCATATAAACTATTAACAAAATTCTCTAACTCTTTATTTTAAAAGAAGGATTTTCATTGTGTTGTAATTTTATTGTATTGGAGAAAGAAAAAAGTTACAATAAAAGAGATACAAACAAGAAAAATATGAGTAAATGAGATACAAAGGTTATACAAAACCAAATAGAAAAAGTATACAAGGTTAAGCATTGTTGTACAAGGCTAACAAAAGGATCCAAAGAATCAATTGAGAACATTGCAATACAACTTATTAATCACCAAATAAATTACAACATATTTCTACTAACAATCTACCAAATCCTGGCTAAAATTCATAAAAAAATTGTAACATCAATTATAAAAGAAACAAAATAATCTCTACCAACTTTCTAGAATTGTGAATGTTTTGTATAGTACATTGAAGACATATAGGATAACCTTGCTAATCAATTTGAATAGGGTAGACTTGGAGATTGATCTAGCTTAAGTTATAAGCACAATTTTTATTTTTCTTTGACACATTTTATAGAAAGGTGAAAAATGATGCAATTTAAAAAAATATGTCAAAATAAATCAATTTTGAGTGCCATCCCCACATATTTGTTGTCTATTTTGCAGGCTCCCCCTAAAGTTACTAAGGACATTAAGATTTCCCTTAGATCCTTTCTTTAGAATGATAACTTGGGAGGTAGAAAGAGGATTCCTCTTCTTGTTTGGGACAATATTTGTCATCCCAAAGAGCTGGATGGTGCGGGTATTCGTGATTTAGCTGTTCAGAATAAGACTCTAGGGATGAAACTGGTGTGGAAATTATATGCAGACCCTTTAAGAAAATGGGCTTCCATCATGCTTGCTAAGTATTTAAGGGGAGCTTCTAGAGAAAGGATTTTTACTACCACATCTCTTCCGAAGGGCTCTGCATTCTGGAACTTTTTTGTTTCTTGTAGGAGGGTCATTTTACCACATTTATCTTGGGTTGTTCATAATGGGAAGAAGGCTTGGTTCTGGAATGAAGTCTGGAATGGGTATCCTACTCTTTCAGCTATCCAAGATTGGTCCCCTTTACCTGGCATTTTATCGGATCTTTGGGGGACTTTTGTTGCAAATTATTTTGATAATGTTTCTACAGGTCCATGTTTAGTGGCTAAATTGAAGAATATTCCTCCCTTGCCTATTGATGACAACCTCAGACTTGCTTTTATGGAATAACTTCACAAAAGACCTCCTATCTTTCAGGATAAGGAGGATTCTTTGGTTTGGACTAAGAGTTCGTCAGGTGCATATTTAGTAAAGGATGGTTATAATTCTTCATCTTAGATTTCTTCATCCTCTCTCTGCTGGCCTACTAAGCTATTTTGGCATCCGACTTGTCTTCCTAAGGAAGGGTCCTTTGCTTGGTTGGCAGTCCAGGATAAAGTTCTTCCTGGGATGTAATTGGATAGGCTTGGGATTACAATAGTATTCCCTTGTGTTTTTTGTGGATATTGTATGGAATCCATGGACCATCTTTTTCTACTTTGTCCATTTTCTTGTGAGTGTTGGTATTGGCTTTTTGGCATGCTTGGTTGGTCTTCTACTCTTTGTCCCAATCTATTTTTTCAATTTATGGTTTGGCCCTTATTGTTCTACTCTTCTTTTTATTCATCTCTTTGGGTTGTGGCTCCATCACTGGTGATTTGGAATCTCTGGATTGAAAGGAATTCTAGGATCTTTATATATAAATCTTCTACTCTGGTAGATGTGATTGGTAAAATTCAATCCTCCATGTGTGAGGTGGTGCTTTCTTACATCCATAAAAAGTTAGATCATCTCAGGTCTTTTTCTCATTGGGATAATTGGGTCACTTGGAAATGGTCTTCGCTTCGTCTGATTCCTTCTCATGGGGCTATATTAGCTGGGCTATCTTCTCTTGTTAAACATAAGATGGCCAAATGGAGGCCCGTCCCCATGTCTTCATTCAATCTATAGTTTGATGGGGCTTCTAAGGGTAATCCAGGAAGGTTTAGTATTGGAGTGGTCATTTTTTATCATTCTTCTAAGATCATCAAAGTTGTGGGAAAATACATTGGTCAGAGTACTAATAATGTTGTGGAGTTTTAGGCTCTATCCTTTGGGCTTGATCTCACTATCTCTTTGAATATTAAATATATTGTTATTAAAGGTGACTCAATGGTGGTTTTTCCGGTAGTTATTGCCAAAAAATGTCTCTCTTGGCATTTACAGTATTTCTTAGATCACATTCTTGCGCAATTAAAGTGCTTTTGCACTTTCTCTATCTCTCATTATTTCAGGGAGATCAATGTCATTGCTGATTTTTTGGCTAATAAGGCTATTGCTGAGGGTGTTGATTTCTTAGAGGTTTTTCCTTCAGACATACCAGTCTCTTGCATGAAACTTCTTTCTTAGCAATATTTCTTTTTAGAAGCCTCCCTTATTTTCCATGCTGGATGTAGTTTGTTTTCATAAGTATTTGCAATAAGGGTGTTTCTCTTCATGACAATATCTTCATTGTTGATATTTCCAGTTAGAATTTCCAATGGAGTAGGGAGATTGTTGTGGCTTCTCCTGCCATAGTGATATCCTCTTTATGGTGTTGTCTTCTCCCTTCTCCTTGTTGGGTGTGATTTTTACTTCCCTATATGGCTATAGGGAGGATGTTGTCTTGCCTTATGGCAACATCTTTTTTGTAGCTATATCGGGCAGTATCTCCTCATTGAGTATGGAGGGTGATGGGACAACTTTGGATTGGCTTGTATTTTTACATTCCTATGAGTTATTTGTGTCTTTTTGGTGTTAGAGGGGCCTTTTGTTTACCATATGCATGTCTTGTTTGGCCGTTTGTTTGTTCACCTGTGGTTACCTTGTTGGTGGGTGTCTCGGTCTCCTTTTGATGACATATCTTGGTTACTATGTGGATTGGTATCAGGTACTAACCAAACCTACTCATTGCATGATAGGCATTGTTTACATTCAATATAATTATATCTATTTGATCCTCTGCATTATTTGGTAATCATTATCCTTCATGGTCTGGGCTTGGTGCCTTTCAAGTGGGGATTTTGTATCATGATGAATTGAGTTGGCTCCTTCATTCTTTAATCATCTAGCATTGTGTTTGGTCTTATGTTTTGGGAGTTGCATATTTTATGATTGGGGGTGTTGTGAGGCATGAGTATGTTTCATCATCTGTTGAGAAGCTTCTTGCTCGCTGCCTTTTCTTGTAGTGGAGGGCTAATCATGATTTGGTTATATCTTCCTCTTTTATATCCTTGGTGGCGTGCAGTCATGGTATCTATTCTTTCTATGCATTTATTTTTACTAACACAAAATCCTCTATTTGTTGTGGAGAGTTCTTGTCAAAATTGGTGGCTGGTGGCTTTTTTTGAGGAATTGGAAAGAGCAGTTTGTATGGTGTTGCAGATAGTTTCTTATTCTGTTGTTATTTCTTTGGTTGTTGCTTTGGATTATCTTATGGATCGGTCTTATCCTACTTCCTAATGGTTTTCATCATCCTTCTTTGCTTCTTATCTGGATTAGCATATGTTTTCTCACCATTTTTGTGTTGGCTAGATCACTTATTCTTGGTTCTCTTCTGGTTTTGAGTTTTGTTCTTTTAAGAGCTTTGGACTCATGTGTTGTGTAGATAGGATGGCTATGGGTTGTTGGCATTGGTTATGGTTGGACACCACTGGCTCTATTTTGAGATGTTCTCTTCTATTCTGGATCTTACAACTTCCTTTGTATCTAATGCAGTTGGCTATGTATCTGGGGGGTTTATTTGGGGTGCCTATGGGCTTTTGTAATGGGTAGATAGGCTTATGTTTGCTTGAGAAATACCGAAGGGTTTTCTTACTGGTTCTTTCCCTTCAGTTCTCTTTGAACCAGACACCTATAAAAAAACTCAATATTTAATATAATTTTAGTGGTTTCATCCACTTTTATAAAAAAAAAGAAAAAAAGCTTTATAATTACAATTGTTAGATGAAATTGTAGAATTAATGAAAATAAATGTACATATTGTGTGCGGGAAAAGCGGGTCAATGAAACTTTAAATGTGAAAAATGAAGCTCAAAGAGACTTATCCATAGACCCACATGACTTCTTGGTGCAAGCTATAGAGCCATGAAGGATGACTCAACTTCCCAAGGTTGGTTACATGGTTCTCTATCTCACAAGGTCCCTCAAACCAATGTCTTTGCTCTCAGCTCATTGAGCAAAGTGGTTTAGGGAGGACAAATGCAAGAATGAGGGATGCTTTGGTTGATTTTAACATGAGAATGCATCCTATCTATGCATGATTCTATAAATGCAACAAACTAGATTACAAGATGACAAGATTTGTATAAAAACTATCCTAATATGCTATCTTAGTTGTATGATTTAAGCTAATGATAAAGGAATTATTCTAAGATGTTTATTAGATTAATTTCTATTGCAAAGAGAGAGTAGATGTGCTAAAATTGAGCATAAGTATGATACTAAAAGCTTTCATGGATCCTTCAAATGGAGGAGGGAGAGCTCTATTTATAGTGAAAATAGGGCAATGGATGGCCAGTATTGAAAGAGTTTGTCAAAGGTCAAGATTGAAATTTTATCAATCCATGTTTGCAATTTTCACCAATAAAATGGTGACAATTGTCAACATAAGAATGGTTGAGAGGGGAGGGTGGAAATATTAAATGCCTGAGAAGACCTCATGGTTACCCTAGGTGGTAAGGGTTAAGGTTAGGTTAGGATTATCCAATGGATAAACCTTTTACCCAAAGGAGAAACTCTTGTGCAAGGGTTAAAGGGATACCTATGGTCAAAGAAATGAATTCTTGATGAGACCCTTGGGTTAGATGAGGGTTAAGTTAGTCAAAAAGTCTCTAACCATGCAAGAGGGTTGAGTTAACCATTAATGGTTTGGAAGAATTTCAAAGTTAAGTTGTTGAAGCCTTTAATGGTTTTCAAAGACTTTGAGGGTTTGAGAAGTGATTTCCCCTTGCTTAGGGATGTGACAATATTTAGGAGATGGGTTAGGCTAATTTAGAAGAGATTAGAAGAATCTAGAAGGGGGTTAGGAAGAGGGTTAGGATGCAAGTGGGAGATGTAGGATTTTGCAAGTGGATGAGGAATAAAAGGATTTAATTAAAATAAAATATTTTATTTCAATTTGGTTGCAATTTGGGAAATTGAATAAATTAGATTTATTCAATTTGGGGCAAACTATTAATTAAATATAAATTTAATTAAAAGTAGAGAGAAGGGGTTTAATTGAATAAATGATTTATTCAATTTAAATGACATAAGTGAATTTAACTAAGTAATTTGAATAATTTACTTAATAAAATAGAAGAATGTAGGTAATTTAATTAAATTAAATTTAACTAAATAGAGGAATGAACATAAAATATTCATTTAGGAATATGGTCATTTTTATACGTCTACATTTTGCCCCTCTTTGAAGTGACGTGTGTGCACATGTTAATTCAAAGAAAATGATGTGTCGTCAATATTTGATTATGATCAGTGTGATGTTGTTTTAAGATTTTCATGTCATGCCCTAGATTTGATAAGTGATGCCCCATATTTGATAAATGATGTTTGATAATTCCCCCTCGGGAGATGAATCAAAATTTGGAAAATTTAATTTAATTTGATAATTTTGTTTCCATTTAAAATTTTGTCAATGTGGAATGTGAAAAGTTTATTCATCTTCTGATAAATAATGTTTGTTAGGGTTAGACGGAGACCATGAGCAAGCTACATGCCCCATCTCCAAACCCTAATTTTAAGTCACCCTATAAAAGGGGAAAGTCATTGTTTTGTCTCATTTGTGCTTGTTGATCTTGGAGAGAGAGACTTTTGGAGAGAAAGACAAAATGTCAGTTCCCTTCTCTTCTCATCGATTCGAGCATGTTCAGAGGTATCGAAGGCCTACCACGTATGGACCACCAATAAGTCAACATTTTTGACCCCTTTTTGATTTTTGATTTTGTCATTTTTGATGATGTTTTTAATTTTGTCATGTGGATTTTACATTGTAGTGCATATGATAAATTTCATAGCACGTAGGGTTTGTCAAGTTAGGTAGCATCCGAAAGATATAGGGTAGCGCATAGGTCAACTAGATTAGCGCATAGTAGTAATTTAGTGCATTAGGTGCATAGGGTAGTGCATGGGGTAAAACGGGTAGCGCATCGGATAGACCTAGCACATAGGGGAATGAGGAGGTTGCATGGGTAGGGCTAGATAGCACGTAGATGTACCCTAGCGCATAGGGTTAGATAGGTAGCGCAAAAGTGGGATAGGGTAGCACATGGGCTATTTTAGCTCATAGGGTAGATTGGATGGCACATTAGAAGAAAAAGGGAGCGCGTAGGGTTTGTCTAGCACATAGGGTAGGTCGGGTGGTGCATGAAGAATATAGGCTAGTGCATGAGTATATGTTAGTGTGCAGACAAGTTTGCTTAGCACATAGGGAAAATTTTGGTGGTAAAGTGTAATTTTTTGGATGAAGAAAATTGGTAGGTTGAGGTTAGTTTTGTTAGGATAGGTGCAAATTGTCCATCTGTGTGTTTGCTATCATAAGTTGTCCAATATGAGTTCCGACATAACTTGATTGGATTTGTGATGTTTCAAGTTATTTATAGATTTGATGTGGACTTAGATATGATGCGAAACTTGATTTAGATTTGTTCAAATTTTTCAAGTTTTCTGGATATGAATGTGTTGGATATGAATTATGAAGCTTGATTTGTGTTACAAGCTGATATGGAACTTGAGTTGTGTTACAAGTTGATATGATTTGAAAACTTGAGTTGTATTACAAGTTGATATGATTTGATGGATTGATATGATGTGAAACTTGATTTAGATTTGTTCAAAGTTTTCAAGTTTTGGATATGAATGTGATTTTGATATCTATGTTTTGATGAGGAAACTGATATTGGATGTGTTTTGCTTTTTGACAGGAGCGTCTTGGAGTGGTGCAGTTGTGTGAGCATTTTCCTAGACCGTGGGCATTGATACCATAATTGACACAGGTTGACAGAGACATTATTGATATGTGTGGCCTGACCTCCTTATTAGATATGCCTTGGTTTATTGTGAACCGGGGGTTATTGACAGTGTTGGCTGAGAGGTGGCACAATGACATGAACACCTTTCATTTAGCTACAGGCAAGATTATAGTGATGCCAGAGGATTGTTACCAGATTCTTCAGATTCCTATGGTAGGTTCATTGTTACCCTATGAGCAGTTAGAGGAGGGTGGGATAGAGGCATTGCACTGGATCTTTCAGGATGACACAGTGTGTGGATATGAGATCCCTTTGTAGGAGTTATTAGATTTGGATTATGCTCCTCTTCCATCAGTACTGGCAGGTTTCATATGTGGGTTCTTATGTCTCAACCGGAGGTCGAAGGGACTGTCCGTAGGATGGGGATTGGTTCTCAAGGAGATGGTGACATAGGGTCGCTGATTTGCCTGGCCCACTTATACATGGATTTACATGAGGTGGTATATTTGGGGTATGGTAGTTTATTAGCAGGAGTAACAATGTTATAGGTATGGTGTTGGGAGCATATTCCTGCAACCAGGCCACTGGTGGACAGAGATAGGCCTGTCGGGTGCACGTATGCATATGGATATCGAGGGATAGTTGTCTAGCATAAGCTAGGCAAGCTAGAGCATTGGAGGAGGGTTCTAGATGATATTGATATGGTCTTCTAGTGACCATATACAGGTTGTGAGGTATGGCCAAAGGATGGGATGGAGATGCCTTATATTTTCATGACCCAATATCTGATAGGGCGGACACCCTTTTCTATTGAGAGATTTCTAGTCACTCGAGTTTTGTGAAAGTATGGACAACAGTAGGGGATACCACAGGGGACCTTCTTATATGCTTAGCAGAGGCAGGATATACTAGATTGGGGACCCACTCTTGATAGTGCAGCGGTAGTAGAGGAGTTCTTTCAACTAGCTGGATCGATATGGGTCTACACCCCTGAGATATTAGATGCAAGCATGACAGAGGAGTTTGCCAGATTGTTTGTAGCTTGTGTAGTGGCCAGGATATCAGATCCGGTAGAGATGCATCCCTCTTTTGACGATGATTTGGAGGAGGGAGGTGGTGATGGAGGATTTGATGATGGGGGAGATGTTGGAAGAGAGGGTTGAGGTTGACGAGGGAGAGGAGATCAAGGGAGGATAGGAGACAGAGGTAGAGGTGGAGGGGATAGAGGGATTTAGGTGGAGAGAGTGGTACAACAAGCTATGATGGATAGAGGGAGAGGAGGCTTGGTGATTATGGAGGGGGGTGAGGAGAGAGTAGGGGAGGTGATAGCAGCAGTGGGAAGGGCTGATGAGTTGAGATAGCTGGCTCAGAGGAGGAGGACTGATGTGTTACCCCCACCAGTACCAAGGTCAGGGGGAAGGAAGGATGGGGAGTACTTTTTCCCAGGTGCCCCTTCAGATTCAGATCCTAACTCATCGGGAGGATGCATAGATTAGGGCCCTATAGCTGTCAGTACAATAGTTGCAGGCACAGCTATTGACACAACAGTGACAAATCACATAGCTGACCATGGAGTGAGATACAGCTTTAGAGTAGTTGGGTCGAGCTGAGGCTCGAGCAAAGGTTTTGGAGAGAGCGACGGCAGGTGGCCCGATGAGAGACACCTTGAGAGAGCTGGCTTCAAGAGTCAGGGAGGCAGAGTACTACAAGAGACACTATGAGGACACGGTGCCTAGGGAGTGCCGAGTTCCGAGCTATACAGCCTCGAGATTGAGCCGATCTTGAGAGATGAGGTCAAGGACAAAGAGCAGGGGCATGACAGGGCCTATTCGGTAGGATCCACCTGGAGATCTAGGTGTTGGGACATCTGATGTGAGACCATCACCATCTAGAGATAGTCATACCTGAGAGACGTTGTCTCTATTGTATTTTGATTATTTTGTTGTTTTGGGCACAGACATGACATATTTTGTACATTTGATCATTTTTGATATATATATATATATATATGAGACACCATTTTCTTTGATCCGCATGTGATGTGTTATGGATGATGCTTTTTATATGATGATGCAATGCTTATGTGATTTTATATATGATGAATATGATGTGATAATGCAGGATGTATGAGATGTATCTTTGAAAATGAGACGTAGGATATGATATGATGTGAGATGTATCTTGAAAATGAGATGCATGATATGCAACTAATTGTTTTGAGCATCCTCATTCTGCATTGTTTATCCTTGTATAGCGACATGTTGTTTTTCTTTCTTTGTAGTGTCATCATTGAGCATGGATTTGTTTGGGATATGTTGAAAATTTATACAAGCATAATGGTATAATTGAACCATAATGACCTGAGAAAAATGTACATGATTTTTTATTTTGCAAGATGGCATAAGCGTCAAGGTATAATTGAACTAGGATGACCCGAATGTTGCTTGCAGAAAAACAGACAAGATTAAACCATTTGAATGTGCAAAGTGGAATCATGTCTTCAGTGATGTGCTATGAATCACATCTTGAGACAAGTCTTTGTACAGTACAAGTGATTGCCTCATAGACAAAAGACTAAAGAGATATTGGAGTCCCTATTACTTTCTCTAGCTCAATGCATCATTGAGAAAATGTAGAGGATCCAATAGTTCAAAAGGAGTTCAAATAAAAAAATAGTCAAAACTTTATGCAAGATGCAAACATTTGTTACTTCATAAAATCATCCATCATGTGTTGTGAATCCATTAAATGTATCTATGTTTTATTCTCCTCATGTTTTGTTGAATTTTTGTTTTGATGTGATTTACCTAGTCTGTTGTAATGTGGGATATGTTGATAGGACAGGATGCAAATTGATATTTCCCCTAGCTAAATGTATTGCCCAATGTGGATATGTACAATGATTACCAAGCCATGGTGGGATATGATGAAATGATTTGTGATAAACAAGGATAGTGACTACGCTAAGTATGTCCTAGATAACACTTAGTTTGATAAAGGTGTTGGTCAATGGCCAATAGTACTTGGATGCATGGATACAAAATTTTGATAAGAATAGATGGAGGACCCGTCCTCTCACAATAGCGCTTGTTTGCCAGGTTTTCACTATTTGTTTTTATTATATCTTTTTCTTTACTTTTTCTAATTTTTTTTATTTTTGTGTATTTTTACTTTTTCCATGCATTTAGACTGCTCAAGTGTAGTATTTCTTCAAATGGATGTTATTGGTGGGTTCGTCGAGCACATCTCCTTCTGAGGTAGTTAGTTGATAAGCGCCTGATCCATAGGCTGAGATGATGACATAGGGGCCTAACCAGTTAGGTTCAAACTTCCCTTTCTTTTCCCAAACCTATTGATTTCTAGGATTTTCTTTGAGTACTAGATCACCTATTTTGAAGTTTCTAGGGATGGTCTTGTGGTTGTAGCTTTTGCACATACGTTGCTGATATGCTTTGAGATGAGTGTAGGCACATTGGTGTCTTTCATCTAGAAGTTCAAGTTCTTGCAATCGGTTAACTCGATATTCTTCATCTGGGATTAAGCCTTTTAAAGAGACTCTGAGAGATGGAATTTATACCTCTAGGGGTAAAATTGCTTCTGATCCATACACCAATGAATATGGTGTAGCTCCTATTGGTGTGCGGATGCTAGTTCTATATGCCCAAAGTGCTGGATTGAGTTGTACATGCCAATCTTTGCCTACATCATTGACTGTCTTCTTTAAAATTTTCAATATCATTTTGTTGGATGCTTCTGCCTGACCATTTCCCTGTGGGTAGTATGGTGTAGAGAAACGATGTTGTATTTTGAATTTTTCACATAGTTCTCAGAAATCTTGGTTTTTGAAAGGTCGTCCATTATCTGTGATGATGGAACTGGGAATTCCATATCTATAGATCAGATAATTAAGGATAAAAGAAGCAATTTGTTTCCTAGTCACTGTGGTCATGGGGACTGCTTCAATCCACTTGGTAAAGTACTCTGTTGTAGTGATAATGAACTTGTGCCCATTTGAAGATGAGGGATTAATTTTGCCGACCAAGTCTAGTCCCCACTGACAAAAGTGCCAGGATGTTGTGAATGGCTGCAATTCCTATGTTGGTGCATGTATAAGATTGCCATGGATTTGGCATTTAGGACACTTTTTTGCAAAGTGATAAGAATATTTTTCTATTGTTGGCCAGTAATATCCCATTCTTAGAAGCTTTTTAGCAAGAGTAGTAACACTGGAATGTGTGCCATAGATACCTTTGTGAAGCTCATGTAAAGCAGAGTCAGATTCATTATGATCAAGGCAATGAAGAAGAGTACCATCTAGACCTCGATGGTAGAAAGTATCAGCAGTAAGGGTATAACAGGTAGCTTGTCAGATAAAGTTACATTTTTGGTTTTGGGACAAGTAAATGGGTAGGATATTGGTCTTAAGATACTCATATATCATTCCATAAAAGGGGAAGTCTGAACTAGTTAAGGCATAGATGACCTGGGATGCAGAATTGTCAAAGGCTGGGGAAAATAGTTGCTCTACCAAGAATTCATAACGAGACTGTTGCTCTGGAATTTGCAGGAGTGAAGCAATAGTAGCCATTGCATCGGCTGCTCTATTGTCCAACCTTGGTATTTGTGTGAAGCTGATGTGTACAAGTACTATTTCAAGTCATCCACCATTCTTTTGTAGGGTAACAACTTGTCATCTTTCATTTGATAGTCATCATTGATTTGATTGATAACCAGTTGTGAATCTCCATAGACCTTTAGTTCTGTGATTTTCCATTCTACAACTATCTTGATTCCTATGACCAATGCTTCATACTCAACAACGTTATTTGTGCATGGAAACATGAGTCTATAGGATCTTGGTATGGTGTGTCCTTCTGGAGTGATGAATAAAATGCCGGCACCTGAGCCGTGTTGGGTAAATGATCCATCAAAGTATAGAGTCCATTGTTTTGTAGAGATAGCAAGAACGTCCCTATCTAGAAATTTGATCTCCATTGGTTGTTTACCAGGTAGTGGTGCTTCTGCTAGTTGATATGCTATTACTTGTCTCTTGATAGTTGTTCACTCCATATAGTGGATATCAAATTCACTGCGAATCATGATCCATTTAGCCAATTAGCTTATAAGAGCTGCTTTGCTGAGTAAATATTTGAGAGGATCAATTTTTGAAGCTAGCTTAATTGTGTGAGCTAGCATGCAGTGGAAGAATTTTTGAGAGGCGAAGACCACAGCTAAACAGGCTTTCTCAATAAAGGTGTAATTTAGCTCATAGTCGTTCAATGTCCTGCTAATGTAGTATATTGCTCATTCCTTTCCTTGTTGATCTTCTTGTGCTAATAGTGCCCCGAATGATTTATCAGTTGTCGAAATGTAGAGAATAAGTGGCTTTCCTACTATCGGTGGTACCAAAACTGGTGGGTTCATCAGATATTGCTTGATTTGATAGAAGGATTCGACACACTTGGCTTCCCATCTAAACGGTAAATTTTTATGTAGAAAATGATTAAATGGGAGACTTTTATCTACTAGTTGAGTGATGAATTGCCTAATTAATTGGAGTTGTCCTTGTAGCGACTTGAGCTAGCTAATATTCTTTGGTGGTGGCATCTCCATCATGGCTTGTACCTTTAGCTGAAACTATGTAACCAAGTAATTTGCCTGATGTAACCCCGAAGACACACTTCTTAGGGTTGAGCCTAACTTGGAAATTTTCCAATCATTCAAAAATATTTTCTAAGATTCTTAGATGTTCTGTTCTGGTGAAGGATTTAGCTAGTAAATCATTCACATATTCTTCCATGAAGGTATTCATCATATCATGAAAGATTGTTGTCATTTCTCATTGATAAGTTGCTCCTACATTCTTTAAGCCAAAAGGCATGACATTCCAATAATATGTTCCCCAAGGATAGGTGAATGTTATTTTATCTTGATCCTCTAGAGCGATCTTGATTTGGTTATATCCTGAAAAACCGTCCATTAGTGATAACATTGCATGGCCTGCTATGAGGTCTACAATTATGTCAATACTTGGTAAAGGAAAGTCATCCTTTAGATAGGCGTTGTTGACATCTCTAAAATCTATGCATATTCTGATACTACCATTTGATTTTGAAATTGGTACAATCTTGGACATCCATTTTGCATAGTCGATGGGTCAGATAAATCTGACATCTAATAGTTTCTTTAGTTCAGCTTTGACCATGACTACCACATGTGGATTCATCTTTCGTAGTTTTTTCTTAACCAATTTAGCTCCTGGAGCCATAGACAAGTGATGCATGATTAATTGTGGATCAATCTCAGGCATATCTGCATATGCCCAAGCAAAGTTGATTTGCTTTTCTTTGAAAAATTTGATAAATTCTGACCTTTCTGCTTTTGTCAGAGATTCTGCAAGGTGTATATTTTTGGTTGCCTCTATAGTACCAATGTTGATTGATTGAGTGGGCTCAATCAATATGGGTGATTGCTCATGATAATGCTGAGGAAGAGTGTCAATTCTCCCCTCTTTAGGTGCCTTAAAAAGGTTTTCACCCTTAGATGCATCCTTTATTTTTACTTTTTTGTGATCTAGAGCTGCCATTGACTGGTTTTTAGCATCAGATCCTTTATTTGGTTTATTTTTGCAACTGAGAGATGTGGCACCATCCTGATTACAAAAATCGCTATTCCATTCATTGGTAGAGTCTGTTTCTAGGTTGACGGTACATAAGTAATGGATAATGGATTCATTATTCAAAAAAATTGGTATATCATGAATTTCAGGTTCGTCCCAGTCTATGAGGTCCAAAAAGACAAGTGGTAAGGAATGGTTTGGTGGATCAAGTTCTACTATTGTAAGTGTTAGGATAAAGGTTTCATTGTGATTGGTTTGGGTGTAAAAGAAGTCCAGGATTCCGTCGAGGTCTTTGATGGTATCATCTTCCATATAGACTTGTTCATAATGTTTCTGCTCACTTTCCTTAGTGTCATAGATATTTTGTGGTCCAAATTCAAGTAGTCTAATTTTTGTGCTATGTTCTTCTTGAAAAAGTGATATAGAACTAGTATTTTCAGCGGTATCTTCAGTAGCATTTGAGTAACTACCCCATTCATATTCATTGGAATCAATCTCCAAGGTATCATCCCAAATATTTTTAGTGCTATGAATAGGTATGTTGAATGGTGAAAATAGATCTTTGATAATTGATACTATTTTGCTAGTTTTCTCTGATTCTACGTCAGATCGTGCTTCTATTCTTTGCATTTGTTCATAGACTATTTCTTCTCAGGGAGGAATGATGTTGCCCTAAGTTGATTCTGCTTTATTGGATATTTGTTCTTGAATATGATTGACTTCTATAGATGTTGTCTTCTTGTGAATGATGGACTCCCCTTGATGTTGCTTCCTTTCATGATGTTCATGTTCCTTACGAATTGTCTCTACTGACTCAAATAGTGCTTCTTGCTAGGATTCTTCTTTGTACTTCTTCTTTGCTTTCCACTGAGGTTTTTGATATTTGTGTGGTATCTTCTTTGGTAATAGAGTGAATTCAAAGCCTAATCCTTTTTTGTCTTTACTAAATTGTGAAGGAGGATCCAATGGTTCTGTGTCACCTTCCTGATGCTTACCAATAGGTCCTTTGCCATTGTATCCCATTTGCTACATGATTAAGTAGCCTTTTCCATATAGGTGTGTGGGTATAGCTATTTCCACAGTAGCTACTCTATCTTCTTCCTCATCTTTGTATAGCCAACTAAGGATATCCTTTTCCTCGAATTCATGTGCTAATGTGCCGAGTTGAATGAATGTGCCATCGAACCTGGTGATGGGCCAAGTTGCTTGATGTGTTGATGTGGGTAAGCTAGTCAAACACATGGGTTCCAAAGAGTATTCCCCCATGCCTTGTTCTTTGATTTTCATTTGCTACTTGAAATCTCTAGGTAATGATTTCAACTTCTCTTGTTGAAGATCTGGTGCTGAGGAATTTTGTTTCTCTCTATTATGTGGAACCAAACTATCCTAGGCTGCCCCCATTGCATTACAATGTTGAAATGGATTGTGATCAGTAGATATAGAAACCTCCTGCCCATTATAAGGGAATTTGACACACTAGTGATATGTATAAGGCACTACTTGCATTTCATGTATCCAGGGTCGACCTAATAAGATATTGTATGTGAGGTCTATGTCTAAGACCTAGCACATAGTATCTCTTTGTATCGGTTTGACTTGGATCAGCAACACCATTGTTCCTTTAGAGGATCTTTCTTCATCATCATATGCCTTTATAGTAATCTTTTTGCATGGATCAATAGACTCCTCTCAGAAGCCTAATGCATGGATAAGTTTTAAGGTACACATATTAAGTCTAGCTCCTCCATCTATTAATACTCATTTTACTCGGTGTTTATAGACTATGACTTCAATATGGAGAGGAGTATTATGTGGATGACTCAACCAGATTTTATCATGCTCAGAAAAAGTGAGATTATGAGGCCCTATCATATGAGCAACCATGGCTTGAAATTTATCAACATCTAGATCTTGAGGTACATTCATTTCTAATAGCGCTTGCTCTAATATGTCTTTGTTGTTTGGTGAAAGTTTCAGTAGCTCTAGTATAGATATTTGAGTAGGAGTTTTGCGTAGTTGGCTGACTAGATCATATTGAATTTTGGGTATAGTGTTTGATGTTGACGTATGTCCCTTTAAGACATATTTTTGAGCTCTGGTTGTTACGTTGATAGATTCATGATCACTTTGATCTCGGATTGTGATGACATTGACTTGATTGTCCTTAGCTGATATATGATTGATGGTGTTATTGTAGATGTGATTGATACGAGCTCCACATGTATCGTTCGAGCTTCAAGCTCCATCCTTGTTGTAATTTGGAAGAGGATTCTTAAAGGCTTCATGGTCACCATTAGTCTTGAGACCATCCACCGTTAAATCACCTCTATCAATCATGTCTTGAACAATGTTTTTCAGTCTCATGCAATCATTTGTTTGATGAGCTTTGTTGCGATGAAAATCACAAAAGTGCGAGTCATTCCACCAAGGTGGTTTGATTTGTGGTTCATAGTTGCTGATTGCTGGTAAAGAGATAATTTTGTTTGCCAGGAGTTCTCTGAATGCTGACTCCAGTGATTGTGCTAGTGGTGGGTAGACACGTTTTTGAAAATTGTTGGTGTTACCTCATGAATTGTTATTAGGTCCTCGATTTGCATGATTTTTTTGAGCATTGTTGGTGTTGGGTTGACCTTGATTGGTATTTGGTGTGCAAGTGTTAGTTTCTGGGTTAGCACCTTTGGGATTCTTTGTAGCTTGAGGATTTCCTGATAATGTGAGCATGGGTTGCTTGGATTTTGGATCATGTGATTCATTGCCTCCTTCATTTCCATTGTTTTTGTTTCTGGTCCAAAATCTGGATTTGTCTAAGTTGTTGTAGTTTGATGAACTTGTTCCTTCTTTGAAGAATTTTAGTGTTCCCTTCTTGACACGTGCTTCTTCTACTTGAATGCCATTCTCAATAAATTTAGCGAAAGAGGGTATGCATTGGAGTTTGAGCCTATAACTCATCTCACCATTCAAGTTATCGATGAAGATTTCCATTTTCTCTTTTTTAGGGATATCTCAAGGATATCGTGAAACCATATGCCACCAACATTGAAGGAATACCATGAATGTTTCATTGTTTTTGTATTTGGTGTTACAGACATCTAGCATGGTGATAGCATGTTAAATGTTATATGAATATTGAGTTATGAATTTGTTGACCAGTTCATCAAATGATCTGACAGGAGCTATGATTTTGGATAACCATTCCATTGTTTGTCCTCCCAAGCTTCTTGGGAATAACCTCATCAAATAGGTGTCATCGTGAGCAAATTTAAGACTCATGGTGCAGAATTCTTGAACATGATCATGGGGATCATTTTTCCCATCATACTTATCAAATTTGGGAACGTCTGAGTTTGGAGGAAAAGGTACCATGTTCAATCTTTTGTCAAATGGATAAGGAAAAATTTCATTTAATGAATACTGTACTGTTGTCCCTTGTTGCATGTCTTGCATTTGTCTTTGTAACATTTGCATTTGTTGAGTAAGAGCAATCAAAGGCACATTATTTTGCTGAGGGAAGATTTCTTCCCTTGCATTAATCCTAGGTTGAAATGGTGTATGGAACAACATGTTTTTCTTGGGGATGTGTTGCTTGGGGATGTTTTGTCTTGGTGTATTTTGTTCCAGTATGTTTTGTTTAGGAATATCTTGCTCAGGGTCATGTGCTTCTCCTTCTCATTGTCCTTCTTGATATTCGTAATGTTGAGATTTTGTTCTAAACATGTTTGTGTCAAAGTCTTCGGGAAGTTTAACCCCTTTGATTGTAAGCATGAGTAGGTATTTTTCCTTGTCATTTTCCATGAGTCTTTCCACAAGTTTTTGAAATGAAGCACTTTCTTGACACTCTTCAAGAAGTTCCTCAGAAATTTTGGTGTCCTCTAGATTTGGATGCTTGAAAGGATTTGATAATCTTTGATTCATGCTGGATACTAATTGCATTTCGCTTTGTTTGTTTTGTTGAGAGCGAATAACAAGAGGCATCTAGTAGAAGCTTTATGTGATAAAGGTGATAAAATCCTCTTTGATGTGTTGCTCAGGGGTTGGCGGCTCAAATCGGGGTATGTTGTAAGTGATGCACTCATTGGGAAAGAATGTAGGATTGATCTTTCCTCCATGATTGATTTGTTGACTAAATGCAAATTTTTAGCAGAATGCTCTACTCTTCAAAGGTTCTTTGCCAAATTCATTAGATTTGTTCTAAATATAGAGTCATACATGATGAAGAAATGTTTGATGAGATTTGAAGAGTTGGCAATTGATGTATAAAAATGATAACTCAAAGATGAATGAATAGTACCAAACTGGTACTCAGAGGGGGGGTGAATCAGTAGAAACAAAAATACAGTTCAAAACTGGTTTGACAGCAAATACTCCAAATGACTAGCAAATAGTGATACTGGTTGAAACAAAGTGCAACCGGTAAGACCCAGAACAACTAAAGCAATCATAGACCAGTTACTCACTAAGCTGTCCTCTTAGCTCAATACTATAGTACAATTACACCCTCATGCATGAACAGGTAAACTATCATCAGATCTTCACAATAGTTAGTTCATGTAGCGTCGTAAATTGTACGCACTTGCTAGGGTGGTACAATTTCACACCTAGTTTAGCACCGGCCTTGGCGCATTTTGTATTTTGCATTGCATTTCCCCTTTAGCACTTAATTAATTAAATTAATTAGGTCTAAGGTCCTATTTTATCATTTCCTACATCATAAAGTTGGGCCCTGTCATTAAAGTGTGCCCTTTTCATTTTATTCCTCCAATACATCATTTAATCAAAAACCCTAATTAGGTCCTATTTTGAAATTGGGGGCTTGATTTCGAGGGTCAAAACATCTCGAAATCACTTGTAACTTCGGGATTCTCTCTAAAATCATCATATCCGATAGTCCTGAAAATTTGGTGAAAAGTTGTCGGGACCATGGCGCCCGGAGTGCAACATGGTCCCGGACATTTTTCCCAAAATTTTAGGAGCACGATCCAATCATAAAATAAAGCTTAACCCCAAGAAATTGGTGGGATATTCAATCTCTAGGTCGGCCAAAAGATGAAATTACGACCTAGGGTTTCATATATAAGAGCTCTCTTTCTTCATTTGAAAGGATCCGAATCTTGTTTTCAGGGACCTTCTATGCAGTGAAAGAACAGATCTTTGAAGACTTCAACAACACTCAACATCCATCTATCAAGCATTCATCAATTTCATTCATCCATTTAGGGCTTGGAAGACATTGAAGAACAATAGGAGATTACCGACTGAAGATTGGCTTGTACTCCTCCCTTGAGGGTTGGCTATGATTTCATGTTGTTTTCATGTCTTTGCATAAGCTTCAATATATCTCTTATTCATGCTTTAGATCACTTTGCATCTTGATTTAGAGCATTTACATTATCATTTACAAGCAATTAGGGTTTACTTTCTAGGTTGCTCTAGTTTGCTTTCTTGCATTTTAGGACCTTGCACACACACTAGGTCTGCACACACAATACATTTTACAATACAACTTGGCTATTCGTGGAGGTGGAAATCACCGAAGCAGGGGTTTGACTAAGGCAAAACCCTATATAGCCGCCCAAAACACCTTTTCAGATATAAGTGCAGGTTTCGGGACTCGGACAACGCCGCAGGGTACAGATCCGGGAAGAGCAGACTGAGACAGAACTCCACACCAAATTGCAGAGCAGAAACCCAGGACAGGGGCGTGGGGCACCCTGGTCCTACCAAGACAGGGGCGCTAGGCACCCTAGTCCCTGGGACAGGGGTGCTAGGCGCCCTGGTCCTCCTGACAGACAGCATTTTTCAGCATTTTTGATAGCTTTTCCAGAGTGTAAAACAACAGTTTTCGAAGCAGTTTCAGGGGCAGAATCAGGACAGTGGCGCTCGCGCCCCGTTCTGAACATTTTCACTCAGATTTTTACTCCAGGTACGTATTTGCATTCTTGTCTTATTCTTGTGTTTACAGCTTTCCATCATTTAAGTTCAATTCTGTAATCTTGTTATTAGTTCATACTTACACTTTGGGGTTAGGGATTGAACTTGCATCATTTCATCTTTCAATTACAACAAAGGAATAGAAATCCTAATAGGTAGCCCGTGGCTCTCTCTTCCACAAAAAGAAGTAGCCAATTGTGTGATACCTCTAGGCTCTTTCGTATTCCACAAATGTGTGCTTGAAAGTGAGATTAGGGCATGTTTGCTTAGTGTCACTTTTTCTCCCACACAGTTCAATATGTTTTATAGTTAAGCATAAAACATAGAACCATCACATGCTTAACAGGTAATAACAAAGCATCACAAGATAAAAGCATCACACATGGCACACATATTTTTCACATGGAAACCCAACTGGGAAAAACCACAGTGGGGATGAATACCCACAAGCTATTTTTCAACTCTTTAGAAGTCCGCTCTGTTAGGAGCCTTAACTGGTTAAAGACATTACAATAGGTTCTGCTAGGAACCAATCCTATTAGGGATCACCTGGTTAAGGGATGGCTATAATACTCGGTTAAGGGTTAAACCCAGTTAGGGTTACCTTGTTAGAGGATTTCAAGAACTCAATAGCTAAAGGATCTCCAAAGCTCTATAGCTTCCCAGAACTCAATAACTTCGAGTTACCCTATTAAGGGATTTGAATCAACTTGGTTAAAGCTACCCTGTTAAGGGATTTGTATCAAGTTGGTTAAGGCTACCCTGTTAAGGGATTTCACAACTGTTGAAGTGGTTAAAGATCAACAAGAATTACAATGATTTGGTAATAGCACTCAATGCTAATGAAGATCCATTTTGGCTCCTCTTCACCTTCTGCACATTCACTTTGCAGGTATCTCTTTTCTCCTTTAGTCTGGCAAGAATCACGTATCACTTCCCTTGGATACACACACACAAATTTTGCCAACAACCTTAGAAAGAAACACAACATCGACCTTATAGGAAACAGACAAGTCAGTAGCAAAAACCCTAAAACCTAAACCTGTTAGGTTAAGTAATTCAAACGATTCAATCTTGACTGTTGAATCATACTACATTAAATGCAACAATCTTGAATCGATCTCAAGACATTCTCCATTGTCCATTATCCATCGATTTCATGGTAACTGATAACCCATCATGCATTATCATCGTTTGAGAAACTTCGCACATTCCCAAGGTAGATAGAGATAGTCTTCTTCATGCAAGATCCTTCACATGCATAGAGCTTATGTGGCAACACAATCTGTTCTCCATTATACTACTAACTCATCACACAAAGATCACCAATTGAGTCACATAGGCTTGAGGTATTCCAACCAGAAATCCTAAAGTGAAAACTACCTACCAATCGGTAGTCATACAATGCTTCAATGTGTCGGTTCTCATAGCTACATGTCAGTTCACCTTGACATGCCAGTTCATCTTTGAACAAATATACCACTTCACTTTGGCATCAGTTCACACATATGTCGATTCTCTCTTCTCACATATCACATATGCTAGTTCATTTCATATCACATGTTAACATCAATGACAACATACAATATCATTATGTCCTTATACCGGTTCACATAAATGCCAACAATCTCCCCCTTTGGCATTGATGGCAATATACAAAGATATCTCTCTGCTTCATAGCTTCTCCCCCATTTTCTGCAGATATCTTTTACGCTTCACTCCTTCTCTCCCTTTGACAACAATACCAAAGTCGAGGCAGAAGCATCCCTGTTCCATTATGCTGCTCCCCCTGAGGAGTAGCATCCTTCAACACATCAATCTTGAAGAAATATTTGACTATGCAATACATGACTGATGTGGAGAATATACCTTTAGTTCACCTCTTCAAGGGGCAGTACCCCCAATTCACCTCTTAAATGCACAAATGTAGTCTTTGGGAGAGGCTTGGTGAATATGTCTGCTAACTGCTCCTTAATGGAAACATGTTCCAATGCAATCTCTTTATTCTAAACCTTTTCCCTCAAGAAATGATACTTAAGCTCAAAATGCTTGGTTCTAGAATGTAAAACTAGATTCTTTGAGATATTGATAGCACTTGTGTTATCACAGAATATACTTACTGGTTCAAATACATGGATTTTGAAGCCTTCCAGTACATGCTTCATCCAAATTGTTTGAGTGTAGTTCATGAAAGCTACAACATATTCTGCTTCCACTATAAACTGAGAGATACAATTCTGCTTTTTACTCATCCATGAGACTAGTCTACCATCGAGAAAGAATGCACCACTAGTTGTGCTTTTCCGGTCATCCACATTACCTACCCAATCAGCATCTGTGAACACTTTCAGATTGAAATCATTGTTGTATGGGTACCACAATCCATAATCAATTGTTCCCTTCAGATACCTAAGAATCCGCTTGAGTACAACCAAGTGGGATTCTCTTGGATTTTTCTAGAACCTTGTAGTAATGCCAACTACATGTGCAATATCTGGTCTGCTATGCACTACATAATGCAACTTACCAATCATTGATTGGTATTCCTTCTCATCAACCAGTGCGGAATCATCTTCTTTTGACAATTTGCAACTGGTCACCATCGGTGTACCAACTGGTTTTCTATCTTCCATGCCAAAGGTCTTCAACACCTCTTTGACATATTTGGACTGAGTGATAAAGATTCCATCTTTCATCTACTAGATCTATAGTGAAATGAAGAACTTAATCTCCCCTATGAGTGACATCTCAAACTCTTTCTTCATCTCATCAGCAAACTCATGACTCATCTTGTCATCTCCACCAAAGATAATGTCATCAACAAAAACCTCACAGATCAGGGTCTGATCTCCTTCAAACTTCAAGTAGATATTTCTATCTTCACTTGTTCTTTCAAATCCAATCTTCACAAGATGTGAATGTAGGTGCTCATACCATGCCCTAGGTGCTTGCTTTAGACCATATAAAGCTTTATGTAGCCTACATACCATGTCAATATCTTCAGATAGGGGAAACCCATCTGGTTGCTCAATATACACCTCCTCTTCAAGTATACCATTTAGGAATGCAGATTTTACATCCATTTGATATACTTTGAACCCTTTAAAAGCTGCATATGCAAGAAGCATATGAACTCCTTCCAATCTAGCTATAGGGGCAAAGGTTTCTCCATAGTCTTCTCCTTCTTCTTGAGCATACCCTTTGCACACCAATCTAGCTTTATTCCTAATCACTGTGCCATCCTAATTAAGCTTGTTTCTGAACAACCATTTGGTGCCAATGACATTTTTATGCTCTGGTCTAGGTACCAAGGATCATGTACCATTTTTCTCTATCTTGTCAAGTTTCTCTTCCATTGCCTTGATCCAGTCTTCATCTTTATGAGCCTCTTTGAATGATTTGGGCTCAAATTCAGAGATCATACATGAGTTTTCTCTAATCTTTCTTCTTGTAAGGATTCCTGCATCCTTATCTACTATGATCTACTTAGGATCATGATTCAACTTGACATATATCGAGGAATGGTCTTAATAGGTTCTTCTTGTTTTTCCTCTTCATCCTCATCTTCATCGGTATCAGCATTCACCGATTCAGGAACATTGTTACTGGTACTTGGTTTACTGACAACCGGTTCCCAAAAGGTTGCAACCAGTTCATTTACAGTTTGCTTACTGTCAGTTTCCTCAGTTTTCTCAGAGGATTCATCAACTCTTACATTGATACTTTCCATAATTCTCTCAGTCCTATTGTTGTAACACTTGAGAGCTTTACTCTTGGTGGAATATCCTAGGAATATTCCCTCATCACATTTAGCTTCAAATTTTCCCTGATGTTCACTCCTCTTGATGTAACATTTGCTACCAAACACCCTAAAGTAGCTAACCACAAGTGTCTTACTGGTCCAATACTCATAAGGATTTTTGTCCTTACCTTTATTGATGAGTACCCAGTTCATTGTGTAGACTGCAGTGCTCACCGTTTCTCTCCAAATGGTGTGAGCTACCTTTCCTTGAATCAACATGGTTCTAGTTGCTTCAACCATAGTCCGGTTATTCCTCTATGCTAGGCCATTCTACTATGGAGTCTAGGGGGTAGACAGTTGCCTCTTAATGCCAAATTCTTCACAATACTTGTTGAATTCACCGGAAGTGAATTCCCCTCCTTGATCAGTTCTGAGACACTTGATCCTTTTACCACTTTCCTTCTCCACTAATGCTCTGAAAGCTTTGAATTTCACAAAGGCTTCAGACTTGTCTTTCAAGAATGTGACCCACATCATTCTTGAGTAGTCATTAATGAGAACCATGAAGTACCTATCACCCTGCACACTTCTAGTTTTCATAGGACCACACAAATCAGTATGCACAAGATCAAGCAAGTTGTCAGTAGGGAAAGATTTACCTTTAAAGGTTGAGGAAGACATTTTCCCCAATTGACACTCTTTGTACAAGGTATTATCTAGTTTTCTTAGTACCGGCAACCCTCTAACTACCTTGGTCTTACTAGCCTTCATAATGTTATCAAAGTTTACATGGTAGAGTCTCCTATGCCGTATCCAGCTATCATCAAACTTAGCCATAAGACATGTACTTATATTTGAATTTAGATAAAATAGGTTACCTTTGGTCTGCATGGTGGTGGCCACCAATTCACCCTCTTTTCCTTTGATTCCGTAGACTCCATTCTTGAATTCTAGAGTGAGGCCACTGTCATTCAACTAGGCAACACTAAGAAGGTTGTGTCTGAGACCATCAACCTAGTACACATTGTCACCATTACTCTTTCCATTCAGAGAGATGGACCCTTTGCCTTTGACCATGCATGGTGCCTCATTTGATAGTTCTGATACTTAATATAAGTACAAAACTAATAGCCAACAAGATGAGAGGGGGGGGGTGAATCATACAAACTTAATCATCCATAAAAATATCAGATTCAACCTCGGTAACATATATATTAGTAATATAACCAAAACTGTTAAATATGCAAACTCAAAAGCATATGAACAATATAAACCTCATAACACCAGATTTAACGTGGAAACCCAAATAGGGAAAAACCACTATGAGATTTTGGACCCACTAAGAAATATACTCTTCTAGAGTATGCTCGGTTAAAAGCAAATCCTATTAAAGATTGCAAACACATTGCTAGATGTGACCCAGTTAAGGGATTTCCCTCAGATCTGTTAGGATCTTCACTTTGTTAGAAGTGACCTTGTTAAAGGATTTCAAACATTCAATCAAAATGTCACCTTGCTAGAGGGTTTACATATAAGACTGTTAAGTCCACTTGGTTAAGAGATTTTTGTCACTTTCACAAAATAACAGTAAAAAAAATCTATCTGCAACTTTACATCTAAAATGCTAAAGCAGATTCCTATTTGTTCAATACAATCTAGACATAGACCTAATCTTGTCTATCTATTGGGCTTCTATACTCTGTTATTCCAATAGGTATTCAATCTTTTGTTCTTGGTAATCACTATGTAGCATCCCTGTGCATACACTTGCCCGCATACATTGTTTATCAATAGTTTCCAATTTATAAACAATTAGGTAACCACTTAATCTCCTTGATCACATTTCCTATGATCAATCATAGCTATCAGATCTTTGATCTTGTCCAGGTTCAATGTATCTTTTGATTTGAAAATGTTTTACCCCACCTTGGAACTTGTGCCAAGGTACTGTGGTTCAATCTGAGCTATAGATCTTCATGCCAACTTTCCTTTGCCTTAGATTTGTTAACAAACTTCTTCCATGACTTACCAATCATTTAATCTGCTCCAGCTGATCAGCTTCCTTCATTAAATACCACATGTAAACATTTAATGCATTTTGTTATAGCTCGGTTACAACTCAGTAACAACTCAGTGAATACTAAACTCCACTCGGTAGACATTCTGCCTTCATTAACCGATAGTGATAACCTTAGGGTTTACCAACTAGGTTCCTTTCTTGATAACATAGTATAGTATTAACCTTTACAATTTACAACATATGTATGATGTTAAAACAATATAAAACATCATGATCTCATCATTGTCTGACTCGATAGTAGTTGCTCATTGAATACCTTATTCATCATATTCTTTCCTGTGTCTTTTACCGACATCTTTATAATCTTCATATGATACTTCTCAAGAAATGGCAACATCATACTGAATTAGAAAATCAATTTCTTGACATCAATGACAAAATAATAATATCAAGATAGTAAAACATCTTTAATCAGTTATATCCATAATCATCAACAACTTTCTCAATATCCTTAAGAAATGCCAACAATCTTTCATTGTCTGTTATAGTGCAATATTGCTAACAATCACCCCCTTTGGCATTGATGGCAAAACCAATTGATTTGACCTTAATAGATTTAGATTGCTATGATTCTGAAATGCTAAAATGCTCTCCCCCATACATTAGACTTCTCCTCATTTCTTCAGTCTTCTTCCCAATCTGTAGTCTGCTCAGTTTTCTCTTAGTCTTCTCCCCTTTATAGTAGTCTTCTCCCCCCCTGTAGGTCTTCTCCCCCTTTGACAATAATGCCAAAAAGAAAATAAAGAACTTGATGCCCTCCTAAATGGCACAAGGTTAGTCTAAGATAAAATAACATAAAAACACACAAAACATTAGTGTTAGTTAATCAAAAACTAATCTATGAAGGCATACCAAAAGAGACACTAAAAAGCATGCTAATGTATCTAATAAACAAAACAAAGATTATGAGACATCTCCAACTGCCTCTTAGCATGACCTTAGCTTCTTCTCCCTTGTTCCTCTCCTCTCCAAGTTCCAAAATAGTGTAGCTCTCAGCAGCTTTTTGCACTATGGATGCTTATGGAGGATTGAGATTGTAGTATTAAGCTTCAAATATAAAATGAAAAGCTAAATAATATACTATTGATGCTAAAATGATTGATTTTACCAAAAAACAAGATTTTAGTTATGCTATGCTAAATGCTCTCTAAAAATGTCTATAGCCTAAATGCATACAAGTTTTCAGGATTTGGATTATGAAGGAATGGGCTCTATTTATAGGAAAAATGAAGCAATGGATGGCCAGGATTGAAAGGTTTAATCAAGGGTCAAGCTTGAAAGTTGGGAATCCATGTGCACAATTTACACCAATAAAATGGTGACAAGTGTCAACACAGGATTGGGTTGAGAGAAGAGGTTGGAGGCATTAAAGGCCTGAGAAGACTTCATGGTTATCTAAAGGCTAAGGGTCAAGCCTAAATTAAGATTATCCATTGGATTAAGAGTTAATCCAAGGATAAACCTTTGTGCAAATGATTAAGAGATAATCATGGTCAAAGCATTAAAGGCTTGATGAGACCCTTGGGTTGGGTAGAGGTTGAGTCAAAACAAATGTTTTAACCATGTAGGAGGGTTTGGGTTAACCATTAATGGTTATTGGAGACTTTGGGGAATTAAGTGGTTGAAAGTTGGAAGCCTTTAATGGCTATCAAAGACTTTGAGGATTTAAGTGGTTGAAGGTTGAAAACCTTTAATGGTTATCAAAGACTTTGGGGTCTTTGAGAAGTGACTCCATTTTGCTTAGGAATGTGACAATAATTAGGGAATGGATTAGGCTAATTAGGAAGGGGTTAGAAGAATCTAGAAGGGGATTAGATTTTTGCAAGTGGATTTGGTGGGTGAGGGAAAATAGGATTTTATTAAAATAAAAATTCATTTATTTCAATAAATGTGTGCAAGTTGCATTTGTAGGAAAATGCAAGTGGGGGAGGTTTTTAAAATGATTTAAATAAATGTTAATTTATTTAAAAGAGGAAAAGGGGGATTTTAATTAAATAAATTGATTTTATTTATTTAATTGATTGGAATTGGATTTAATGAATTAATTAAAATAAATTGAATAATTTATTTAATTAATAGGAGAATGTTTGGAGATGAATTAATTAAATATTAATTTAATTAACTGATGGCTAGTGGATTTTTAACCAAATAAATAGCGAATATTCATTTAATTAAGCTGGATAGATTTGTGTGACTACAAAACTAAAACATAATTTCTTTCTGTAAGAAGTGATTTCTTACTGTTGTGTATCAACTGAGTCTCAGTCAGAGCATTTGTCTTCAATTCCTGTTCCCGGTAATATTTCTTGTATTAATTCTAGTACACTTTTAGAAAACATCCTAAAGTGTATAACTTAGCATCAACTCCCAAAAGATATTCATTAGAGTCATCAGATTGATACTTTCACTGAACTCAGTCAGTGAGTAGAAGATAGGGGTAGGACCCCTAACTTGCTTCTGAGATATTCAAAAGTGTCCTTTGGTAGTGGCTTGGTGAAGATATCTACTATTTGCTTCTTTGTGCTAACATATTCCAACACTACTTTCTTCTCTTGAGCTTCTTCTCTAAGATAATGATATTTGATAGATATGTGCTTTGTCTTAGAGTGCATAACATGATTGTTTGATATATTAATGGCACTAGTAATGTCATAGAATATAGTTACTGGCTTGGTAACTTTCTCATTTATACCTTCCAATAGTTGTTTTATCCATGCAATGTTGGTACAATTCAATGTTGCAGCAACGTATTTAGCTTCTCCTGTTGACTGTGAAACACATCCTTGTTTCTTGCTAAGCCAACTCACTAGTCTTTCTCCCAAAAAGAAAGCTCCTCCACTTATGCTTTTTCTGTCATCAATGTTGCCTGCCCAATCAACATCAGTATAAACTTTTAAATCAAAATCATTTCCTTTCTGATATACTAAGCCATAATCCTCTGTGCCTTTCAAGTATCTAAAAATTCTTTTGATTACTGTCATGTGTGTTATCTTAGGATCTGTAGAGTATCTTGCAACTATACCTACTACATGTGTTATGTCTAGTTTGCTGTGAACAACATATTATAGTTTTCCAATCATGGATCGGTAGATTGCCTCATCAATAGATGCAGATTCATCATTCTTAGATAATTTATAGTTGGTAGTCATAGGAGTACTTACTGGTTTTGAATCATCCATTCCAAATTTCTTCAAGATTTCCTTTATGTACTTGGATTGAGTAATGAAAATCTCATTTTTCATTTGTAGTATCTATAAAAATATAAAATACTTTATCTCACCGATTAATGACATCTCAAATTCTTTGCTCATTTCATTTCCAAAGTTCTTGCATAAAGAGTCATTACCACAAAATATAATATCATCAACAAATATGGCTGAGATTAGTATTCCATTTGCATCATTCTTCGTGTACATGTTGTTGTTCTCACTTGTCCTTATAAAACCAATCTTGATCAAATAATAGTTCAATCTTGCATACCATGCTCTTGGTGCTTGTTTCAAACCATATAAAGCTTTGTTCAATTTACATACCTGATCTTTATTATTGTCCTCAACAAATCCTTCAGGTTGTTCAATGAAAACTTCTTCTTCTAATATTCCATTCAGAAATGCAAATTTGACATCCATTTGATATACCTTGAAGTTCTTAAAAGCAACATAGGCCAACAATGTTCTTACTCCTTCAAGTCTAGCAACAAGTGCAAAGGTTTCACCATAATCAATTCCTTCTTCTTGAGCATAACCTTTGCAAACTAATCTTGCTTTCTTCTGAATGACTTCTCCTTTTCATTTAGCTTGTTTCTAAAAATCCACTTTGTACCGATTACATTTTTGTCCTTCAGTCTTGGGATTAGTGTCCATGTGTCATTCTTCTTGATTTGATCAATCTCTTCTGTCATAGCATTTACCCAATCTTCATTGTTAAATGCCTCTTTCACTATTCTCGGTTCAAATTCAGATATCAAACATGTGTTTTGTCTCAGTTTGCTCCTTGTCATCACTAGCTCATCCTTATCTCCTATAATTTGACTTGGTGCATGATGTCTTCTGACATACTTGGCTAATACAAGCTCGGTAGTCTCTGTATGATCTTCTTCATCACTCAATAACTAGATATTCTCTTCATTTTCTTCAATAGTCTTCTCGATAGGACTTCTCAGTTGAACATAGACAAATTCATCATAGTCTTTTGGTTCCTTGGAATTTCTTTCATCATTTCTTTCTACAAATTCATCAATTTTCACATTTGTACTTTCTACTATTTTGTTAGATGATTTGATCAGACATTTAAATGCTTTGCTTCTGGAAGAATAACCTAAAAATGTTCCTTCTTCACTTTTTTGATCAAACTTGCCATTTCTATCATCTTTATGAACATATCATCTACTTCCAAAGATTTTAAAATAACTAACATTAGGTTTCTTATCATACCAGATTTCATATGGTGTCTTCAAAGTACCTTTCTTCAATTGAACTCGGTTCAAGGTGTAAACAATTGTGCTTATTGCTTCTCTCTAAAATGTTTGTGGCACCTTCTTTTCAATCATCAGTGTTCTAGCACAATCCACAATAGATCTATTTCTTCTTTCAGCTATTCCATTCTGCTGTGGAGTTCTTGGTGTAGAGACTTGTCTTTTAATACCATGATCATTGCAGAATAAGTTAAATTCATCAGATGTGAACTCTCCTCCTCTATCTGATCTAAGACATTTTAGTTGTCTTCTTGTTTCATTTTCAACTTTTGCCTTGTACCATTTAAACATTTGAAAAGCTTCTGATTTTTTCTTTAAAAACATTACTGACATCATCCTTGAATAGTCATCCACAAATAATATGAAATACTTATCACCATAATAACTTTGAAATTTCATAGGACCACAAAAATCAGTGTGCACTGGATCTAAAATTCCCTTAGAAGTGTAAGACTTACTTGAAAAGCTTGATCTTGTCATCTTACCCATCTGGCATCCTCAACACATAGCATTCTCAAGTTTTTCAAGACTCGATAGACCTCTTACTTTGTGCTTCTTACTTATTTTGATCAGATTATCAAAATTTACGTGACAAAACCTTTTTATGTCATAACCAAGTATCATCAATCTTTGCATGCAAACACTTATTCCGAGTTGAGTCAAGGTGAAATGTATTACCTTTTGTTTGTGTCCTGGTAGCAGCTAACTTTCCATTCTTGTCATGAACTTTGACAATTCCTTTCTAAAATTCTATTTGGTAACCTATGTTGTTTAGCTGTGCTACACTCAATAAATTGTGTTTCAAACCTTCAACCCAATAAACATCATTGCATCTTGCATTATCAAGAAGTGTTATAGATCCTTTACCTCTTATCAGACATGGTGCATCATTACCAAATCTAACATAGCCTCCATCATAATCTTCTAACATAACAAACTTGTGTTTATCACCTGTCATATGATGTGAGTATCCACTATCTATAATCCACGAATCATTAGTGTTTATGTGAGATATTAAGGATTTTTCTTCATACCTTTCTTCATCTGAGCCATCCTTGATAACCACATAAACAACTTCCTCTATATTAGTCTCATCTGATTTATCATTGTTAGATTCATCATCAGTTATCAAGCATGTCTTTCTATCTCTTCTTTTGAAGTCTCGGTGTCCTCTGTAATGGTTATCTTTCTTTCTATCATCTCGGTAATCTCTCTTTTCAGTAAAATCTTTGTCAAGATAGTTAGAAGCCATATGTCCTATCTTATCAGAATTGAAACATTTCAAAGATAGTTTTCCTTTATACTTACTTTTGCCTCTTAGTAACCTTTTGGCTAATAGTGCTTCAAACTCTTCTTGCTTTCTGATTTCTTCATATAGTTTGTGTACTTCTTCCATGTTCTTCCGAAATCTTTCACTTGCTCCATTGTGATCTTCTTCAGAGTGCTTATACTTTCTTTCACTATAATCATTAGATTCATCAAGATAAAAAGAACTAAATGCAGATTCAACTTTATTTGTACTGAAGATCCACTGTTATCAAAATTACTTAACTCAAATGCATGTAGCTTACCAATAGTAGCATCCAAAGAAACTGGCATATTAGGTACGGACCTCAATTCATTGATTGCAGAAACTTAGATTGCATAAGCTGGTAGAAGGGTTCTTAACAACTTACTTGTTATATCCTTTTCTTCAATAGTTCCACCTGCTCCTTTGATTTGATTGACAATCTCCTTTAGTCTTGTACTGTACTGAGTTATGTTCTCACCTTCATTCATCCTCATAGATTCAAGTTGTCCTCTCAGATTGTCTACTTTTGCTCTTTGAATATGTTCATCTCCTCCATATACTGATATGAGCTTATCCCACATTGCCTTTGCATCATTGCAGCCTTCTAGATCATTAAACTCTGAATCAGTCAATGTAGATGTTATTTCAATCATTGCTTGAATATGTTCTTGCTTTGCGTTTATCTCTTCCATAGTCAATGGATAGGTGCTTGGTATAACAAAATCATTCTCCAGATAGTATACAACATATTCTCCAACTCTTGATAGATGTAGCTTCATCCTTTTCTGCCATGTAGAGAAACTTGACTTGTTCAGCTTTGGTGCATCCCTCTTATACATCTTTGGATCTTTAACTCAAATGCCTTTAAAATTTCCTTCCTGAGTCCAAAGCTCTGATACCAATTGATAGTTTTGATACTTAATATAAGTACAAATCCAATAGCCAACAAGATGAGAGGGGGGGGTGAATCATACAAACTTAATCATCCATAAAAACATCAGATTCAACCTCGGTAACATATATATTAGTAATATAGCCAAAACTGTTAAACATGCAAACTCAAAAGCATATGAACAATATAAACCTCATAACACCAAATTTAACGTGGAAACCCAAATAGGAAAAAACCACTGTGGGATTTCGGACCCACTAAGAAATATACTCTTCTAGAGTATGCTCGATTAAAAGGAAATCCTATTAAAGATTGCAAACACATTGCTAGATGTAACCCGGCTAAGGGATTTCCCTCAGATGTGTTAGGATCTTCACTTTGTTATAACTGACCTTGTTAAAGGATTTAAAACATTCAATCAGAATGTCACCTTGCTAGAGGGTTTACATATAAGACTGTTAAGTCCGCTCGGTTAAGAGTTTTTTGTCACTTTCACAAAATAACAATAATAAAAATCTATCTGCAACTTCACATCTAAAATGCTAAAGTAGAATCCTATTTGTTCAAAACAATCTAGACATAGAACTAATCTTGTCTATCTACTGGGCTTCTATACTCTGTTATTCTAACAGGTCTTCAAGCTTCTATGCTCGGTAATCACTATGTAGTATCCCTGTGCATACACTTGCCCACATACATTGTTTATCAATAGTTTCCTATTTATAAACAATTAGCCACTTAATGTCCTTGATCACATTTCCCATGATCAATCATAGCCATCAAATCTTCGATCTTGTCTAGGTTCAATGTATCTTTTTATCTGAAAATGGTTTACCCCACCTTGGAACTTGCATAATAGTCTTGGAACTTGTGCTAGGGTATTGCGGTTCAATCTGAGCTGTAGATCTTCATGCTGACTTTCCTTTGCCTTAGATTCATTAATAAACTTCTTCCATGACTTACCAATCATTTAATCTACTCCAGCTCATCAGCTTCCTTCATTAAATACCACATGTAAACATTTAATGCATTCTGTTATAGCTTAGTTACAACTCGGTAACAACTCGGTGAATACTAAACTCCACTTGGTAGACATTTTGCCTTGATTAACCAATAGCGATAACCTTAGGGTTTACCAACTAGGTTCCTTTCTTGATAACATAGTATAGTATTAACCTTTACAATTTACAACATATCTATGATGTTAAAACAATCTAAAACATCATGATCTCATCATTGTTTGACTCGGTAGTAGTTGCCCATTGAATACCTTATTCATCATATTCTTTCTTGTGTCTTTTACCGACATCTTTATAATCTTCATATCATACTTCTCAAGATATGGCAACATCTTACTGAATTAGAAAATCAATTTCTTGACATCAATGACAAAATAATAATATCAAGATAGTAAAACATCTTTAATCAGTTATATCCATAATCATCAACAACCTTCTCAATATCCTTAAGAAATGCCAACAATCTTTCATTGTCTATTATAATGCAATATTGCCAACATCATTGCCAAAGTGAACCACACCACCATCATACTCCTCTAAGGATAGAAACTTGCTCCGGTTACCTGTCATATGGTGAGAACAACCACTGTCAATAATCCACTCATTGGAATTATCAAACTGGGAGACAAGAGCCTTCTTGTTTGACACATCTTCTTTCACAGCAACAAACACAATGTCTTCATTTTCTTCATCCTCTAGTTCTTCATCTGTGACACCTTCATCAACTGCCACAAAATAGTTTCTCCAGTTTCCTCCTTTAATTTTCCTTAACCTTTCTGGTTTGTCCTTGTTATCGCCATTAGGACAATTTATAGCAATATATCCTATCTAGTTATAGGAAAAGCATTTCAAAGGTAGCTTACCTTTGTATTTATCGGCTCCTTTAGGAAGCTTCTTGGCAAGGAGAGCTTCAAATGCCATCAGAATGTCTTCATCAGTCATTTCTCTACTTTGACTAGGTTCATCACTAGTGCTAGCTTCTTTTACTTTTCCAGATGGTATAGCAGAGGCTTTAAATGCTAATTTAGTCTTTTGAACACTGCCATCAAAATTGTTTAGCTCATAGGCTGTCAGCTTAGCTATGATGGAGTCCAAGGATACCTTAGTCTTGTCTATTGATCTCAGCTCTTGAATAGCAGCAACCCTTATTGCATAGATTGGCAACAGGGATCTCAAGACTTTGCTTACCATAGTGGAATCTTCTATTTTACCACCCGCACTCTTGATTTCTCCAAAAATCATTTTAATTCTTATTCCATATTGTTGAATGGTCTCACCTTCAACCATTCGCATATCTTCAAACTTCCTTCTCAGGCTTTCTTCCTTAGCCTATTTTACATGTTCATCACCACCATAGATATTTTCAAGAGCATCCCATACCTCTTTGGGATTTACCTTGTCCTGAACATCAATAAACTCAATGTCAGATAGACTAATAATGAGGGCTTCTATGACTTGCCCATTTTCTTGTATCTCTCTCTTTCGGTCATCAGTGAGAGTACCGGTAGGGACAACATAGACATTCTCAACATAACTCTAGTGTTGAGCACCCATGCTTCTGATGAATATCTTCATCCTATCCTTCCATATACCGAAATTTTCCCTATTAAACTTTTGACCTTCCCTCTTCATCATTTGACTGGGATCTTTACCTCAAGCGGTTAAGCTTAAAACATAGAGGACCTACAGGATGCTCTAATACCAATTGATAACTCAAAGATGAATGAATAGTACCAAACTGATACTGAGAGGGTGGGTGAATCAATACAAACAAAAATATAGTTCAAAATTGGTTTGACAACAAATACTCCAAATGACTGGCAAATAGTGATACTGGTTGAAATAGAGTGCAACTGGTAAGACCCATAACAACTAAAGCGATCATAGACCGGTTACTCACTAAGATTTCCTCTTAGCTCAATACTATAGTACCATTACATCCTCATGCATGAACACATAAACTATCATCAGATCTTCATAATAGCTAGTTAAATATGTTTTATAGATAGGCATAAAACACAGAACCATCATATACTCAATAGGTAATAACAAAGCATCACAAGATAAAAGCATCACACATGACACATATTTTTCACATGGAAACCCAACTGGAAAAAACCATGGTGGGGATGAATACCCACAAGCTATTTTTGAACTTTTTAGAAGTCCGCTCTATTAGGAGCCTTGCCTGGTTAAAGACATTACAATAGGTTTTGCTAGGAATCGATCCTATTAGGGATCACTTAGTTAAGGGATGGCTATAATACCCAGTAAAGTGTTAAACCCGGTTAGGGTTACCTTGTTAGAGGATTTCAAGAACTCAATAGCTAAAGGATATCCAGAGCTCTATAGCTTCCCAGAACTCAATAACTTTGAGTTACCTTGTTAAGGGATTTGAATCAAGCCGATTAAAGCTACCGTGTTAAGGGATTTGTATCAAGCTAGTTAAGGCTACCCTATTAAGGGATTTCACAACTGTTGAAGTGGTTAAAGATCAACAAGAATTACAATGATCTGGTAACAACACTCAATGCTAATGCAGATCCATTTTGGCTCCTCTTCACCTTCTGCACATTCACTTTGTAGGTATCTCTTCTCTCCTTTGGTTTGGCAAGAATCACGTATCACTACCCTTGGATACACACACACAACTTTTGCCAACAACCTTAGAAAGAAACACAACATTGACCTTATAGGAAACAGATAGGTCTGTAGCAAAAACCCTAAACTCTAAACCTATTAGGTTAAGCAATTCAAACGGTTCAATCCTGACCGTTGAATCATACTGCATTAAATGCAACAATCTTGAATCGATCTCAAGACATTCTCCATCATCCATTATCCACTGATTTCATGGTGGTTGATAACCCATCACACGTTATCACCATTTAACAAACTTCACACATTCCCAAGGTAGATAGAGATAGTCTTCTTCATGCAAGATCCTTCACGTGTATAGAGCTTACGTGGCAACATGATCTGTTCTCTGTTATACTGCGAACTCATCACACAAAGATCACCAATTGAGTCACACAGGCTTGACGTATTCCAACCAGAAATCCTGAAGTGAAAACTACCTACCAACCGGTAGTCATACAATGCTTCCATGTGCTGGTTCCCATAACTATATGTCAGTTCACCTTGACATGCTAGTTCATCTTTGAACAAATATACCACTTCACTTTGGCATCTATACCGGTTCACACATATGCCAATTCTCTCTTCTCACATATCACATATGCCGGTTCACTTCATATCACATATTGACATCAATGACAACATACAATATCATTATGTCCTTATACTGGTTCACATAAATGCCAATAAAAAATTTATTTCTTTTGGCAAATTTTGAAGGACTTGGTTGCTGTTTCTTTAACTTAGTGTTATGATAAATATTCTTTCTTCTTAGAATATGAGGATTAGTCATGCACAAGCGATCAATAGTTCTATTTGAGTTGGTTTGGATTCGGTTTATCTTGTTTTAGAAACTCAAGTTTTACTTTACCCAAGTGAAGGTTTAGATGCCCCCTCATGACAAAGTACGTCAAATGATATGGAAAAAGTCTCTCGATATGGAAACTTGATTTGACAACTTAGAGTTTTAAAACAAGTGTGTTTGGGATAAAATCCATGTGATAAAAAAAGAACCTATTTGCTATGTGTGATGATGTCTCCTCATTTTGATAGGATAGATATGTTTATCGTGCGACCAGTTTTAGATGTTTGGACAACTTTTGTTTGATACAAAATTTTC
This sequence comes from Cryptomeria japonica, assembly GCF_030272615.1. Lineage (NCBI taxonomy): Eukaryota > Viridiplantae > Streptophyta > Pinopsida > Cupressales > Cupressaceae > Cryptomeria > Cryptomeria japonica. Next base: position 62,223,270 of record NC_081408.1, on the reverse strand, counting down.
TTTTAGAAATAGCTTCCTAGGTCTGTTCTTGATATTTTGATCTAATGAAGTTTAAGTTGGTGAAAAGAGGTTGTCAAAAATGTTTTGAAAATTTTCTAAATTTACCTATATTTTACCCCCTATTTTTCTGGTCTTGACCACACACTAAAGAAGAGACCCCATGTGCTACCAAAGTTTCTCAAAGTGCTAAGGGAAAGACTCCACATGCTACGCTGCCCCGGTCTATGCACTAACTATGTCTGATAATAAATTTTGTTTCAGATCTGATTTCAAAATATCATGCACTAATATGAGCTACCGACGTGCTACTGTTTATACGCCATGCGCTAAATCTTAATTTTGACACACTAAGTTGATGCTTCCACGCACTACACTATTTTCAGAATGTGCTAATTGTAACTGCTTGTTTCTAAATTTTGGTGAAGCACTACTATGAATACTTTACGCACTAATGATAAGATGTGATGTGCTAAGTTATGTTTGATACGCGCTAAGATGTTGCTCTTACGCGCTAAACTGCCTTGACTTGATTGTTTTCTGCATTTTTGGTGTTTTGCCTTAAGCTTTTAATGCTGATGGATGATTTTCTTGAAGTAACAAATGAAGACACAACACCAAATATATAACCATTTTAGCCTAATCTAAATAGTAAGTGTATGTTCTATGAGGATGTGTTCAAATCCTCAATGTTTCAACAAGTTTGGTTACAAAGAATACACTTCAAAAAGACTCTTTATTCAAGGGTCATAAGTAATACCATAGCCCACTAGTCTCGATACTCTGTCAGCTCAAACAGTCGTGTCACCCCGTAGAGGGCGCCTATTTTTTTGCCTTTTGCCAGAAATTAACTCAAAGTGAATTGCTTCACAATTGAGTAGTTATCTTGAGAGATATATGGTGAGTAATCTTGGGGGTAGATTCTTCCCCACCGTTGCACTATGATACTACAAATGTTTGGTTACTAACTCAGCTCAAGGTTTCTAATGCTAAAGTTCATAATCAAGCTTCCTGTTTGGTCGTCAGTGATAAACTCCCTCAAGAGGCTTCCCAACCTTTAGAACAAAGGCTTTATGTATCTCAAGGATACTGGGGGAAGGCTAATCACTACGCACAATCGTTCAAAAGGACTTTCGTCACTTTCCACATTTGATTATATTGGGTTGGAACACTTGGTGTAAAAGTCGTTTCCCACTTAGGGCGTTCCCTTCACACCAGCCACGAATGGCTTTAAGAAATTTTTAACCCCTCAGGAAGGTAGACTTGCTAAAGGATGTAAATGCAGTATGACTAAAAGCATAAGAGTAGGCTAGCTTTTTGATCACCCAGTTAAGGGGAGAGCATATACCTTCTACTTTCGAGACAAGGCAAACAAGTTTCTTTTTATCTTTCAAGTCAATGATTTTCTAAGATCTAAATGGAGATGTTGCTCCACGAAAACATGCTGTTCTTTTTATTTCCTTCAAATCAATGATTTTCTAATCTAGGAAAATAATTTGGTCAACAAAGAAAAATTTCGATATTGGTGGTCAACAAAAGAAATCGATAAAAGGGGAAGGACTTCCCTCTTTGATTGTAAACAAAAATTTAAAGCAAGGTTCCTTTTTCTTGCAAAAATTTAAAATTGATCCTTTTAAGCACCAAAGGATAGTGAGATTATTTTTAGCCCTTTCTTGAAAAAATAAAGATTGTTGTGTTCCTTTTAGAACCCAAATTGAGAAATTTTCTCCTAGAAAATCAAGAAAAGATTGTTGTTGTGGTTCATTTTACAGCCCAAAGTAAGGCGAATTCAATTTTATCCAACAAGAATTAAAATGACTCTAAATTTTAACTAACTTAACTAAGCTAGCAAAAATCTAAAACTATTTGTAATTCTACAAATAAAATCCAGCTCTACCTGCAAGAAATTGTCAGAGTCTTGCAAAAATTCCAATCAAATAGTTAGAAAATTCTAGATTTTGGTGGACTTCTACAAGTCTAAATTTAATTTCAGTTACAATTTTCTTTTTGTTTTCTGTCTATGATGTGCTACAGAACAGACTGTACGTGCTACAGGATGACTGTGATGCACTATCTGACAGACCCGATGCGTGGCTCTATTTTCTGGATGTGCTGCTCCATTTTTCTTCCGCACCGAGACCTATAGGAAAAGTTAGTAAAGGCAATGCGCTAATCTAAGAGCTTCGTGTGCTAGAGTATAAACCCAATGCGCTAAATAGTGTACAGTATGCACTATAATGTTAGTGAGATGCGCTAAATAATATTCTCCACGCGCTAATTCCTATTTCCCACGTACCTACAAAAGTGTATATTCTTGAAAACCAATTTCATTAATGGGGTTTAGCCCCATGGTGGGCGCCAGAAATGTGTGCAGGAAAAGTGGGTCAATGAAACTTTAAATGTGAAAAATGAAGCTCAAAGGGACTTATCCACACACCCACAAGACTTCTTGGTGCAAGCTATGGAGTCATGAAGGATGACTCAACTACCCAAGGTTGGTTCCATGGTTCTCTATCTCATAAGGTCTCTCAAACCAATGTCTTTGCTCTCAGATCACGGAGCAAAGTGGTTTAGGGATGACAAATGCAAGAACGAGGGATGCTTTGGCTGATTTTAACATGAGAATGCATCCTATCTATCCATGATTCTATAAATGCAACAAACTAGATTATAAGATGACAAGATTAGTATAAATACTATCCTAACATGCTATATTAGTTGTATGATTTAGGCTAATGATAAAGGAATTATTCTAAGATGTTTATTAGATTAATTTCTATTGCAAAGAGAGAGTAGATGTGCTAAAATTGAGCATAAGTATGATACTAAAAGCTTGCATGGATCCTTAAAATGGAGGAGGGAGAGCTCTATTTATAGTGAAAATAGGGCAATGGATGGCTAGGATTGAAAGAGTTTATCAAAGGTCAAGATTGAAAGTTTATCAGTCCATGTTTGCAATTTGCACCAATGAAATGGTGACAATTGTCAACATAATACTGGTTGAGAGGGGAGGGTGGAAATATAAAATGCCTGAGAAGACCTCATGGTTACCCTGGGTGGTAAGGGTTAAGATTAGGTTAGGATTATCCAATGGATAAAGCTTTTACCCAAAGGATAAAATCTTGTGCAAGGGTTAAAGGGATAACTATGGTCAAAGTAATGAATGTTTGATGAGACCCTTGGGTTAGATGAGGGTTAAGTTAGTCAAAAAGTCTCTAACCATGCAAGAGGGTTGAGTTAACCATTAATGGTTTGGAAGACTTTCAAAGTTAAGTTGTTGAAGCCTTTAATGGTTTTCAAAGACTTTGAGCGTTTGAGAAGTGACTTCCCTTTGCTTAGGGATGTGACAATATTTAGGAGATGGGTTAGGCTAATTTAGAAGTGATTAGAAGAATCTAGAAGAGGGTTAGGAAGAGGGTTAGGATGCAAGTTGGAGATGTAGAATTTTGCAAGTGGATGAGGAATAAATGGATTTAATTAAAATTAAATGTTTTATTTCAATTTGGTTGCAATTTGGGAAATTGAATAAATTAGATTTATTCAATTTGAGGTAAACTATTAATTAAATATAAATTTAATTAAAAGTAGAGAGAAGGGGTTTAATTGAATAAATGATTTATTCAATTTAAATGACATGAGTGAATTTAACTAAGTAAATTGAATAATTTACTTAATAAAATAAAAAAATGTAGGTAATTTAATTAAATTAAATTAAACTAAATAGATGAATGAACATAAAATATTCATTTAGGAATATGGTCATTTTTATACGTCTACACATATTTTGTTGAAAGAATTTATTTAACAAAATAGGAAGTAATAGGATTCCTTATAATAAAAAAGAGCATCTTTCTATCTTAAATTGTAACAAAACAAATGAAAAATAATTTTAAAAATAGCTAACCACTATATTTTGTGTGCATTCTCAAAAAAAGTTATTCATATTTTTATCTACATCAAAATAAACATTTTAACTATTAAATAGACAAACATACGATAATTCATTACCAATTTACAATTCATAGTGTAATACCTATTAAGCAAGCATTTAAGCTTCTAAACTAATCTAAGGCTTCCATATTTTACCACTAAACTTCATCCAAGGTTTATTAATAAGCTTATATTTTTATTTATTATTGAAATGACGAACTCATTTGATATTTTTGGAAGATAACAAAGGTATATTTGATTTAATGAGAGGAAAAAGATATGTGAAAACAATTTAATGTCAATCTTTGGAGAAACTATAAGATAAAGGAGTACATATTGTAATATTTAAATTGGAGAGCACTAAAGGCTAAACAAAGAGGATGAATTTCTTGAAATTGTTATTAAGATCAAGTCAAGTTTTAATGTTCAACCAATAGTACCATTGCATATAGGAAAAGTTACATCAATCACCAAACTTTATAACACCTTTTTTGAATAAATGATAAGCTTTTTTGGAAAAAAATATTTTTAGTGGTTCTCATCGAATTTGGGTATGTCTACAATACCAAATGGGGAAAAAAAGTTGAACCCATGTTGGAGTAATGATTCCTTCTGATTAGAAAATTGGTATACTCTTTGTCATGCTTTCCTAATTGATAAAATAGGAAAAAAATCTCTAATATAAATGTATGGTGTAAGGAGGGGATTATTTAACCAATTACCCTCCTATCATTTCTTTTTAATGATAGAATTATTAAATCTATATCTCAGTGAAATATTCTTTGGTTAGTCATCTATAGAAACTCTAGTAATCTATTTAGCCACTAAACAACTTTTTTGAATTTTAGGAACTATAATTCCAAATTTGACTTTGGACATAGTCTGTATGCATTGAGACCAAAAGATAGCTTTATAGCAAGTAGTACCATCCCATCTAGTCTACATAAATTTCCAATATAATTTACACAAGTCTTATACCCTTTTTGGGTGGTATTTGACTTATGCGGAAAAGTAAACATGAGTGGCAAGAAAACTATTACCTAAACCTTCCTTGCTTATGTTCAAGGAAGTTTTCACTCCCATCAAATAACTTATTTTTAATTCTATTCAAGAACCATTTTTCACATAAAACTAGTGTTAATTCCATACCAAATGACATGCCAAGATATTGGATAATTTCACCATACCTTATTTGTTTCCATTCTTTAGGAATTAAATGAAGAATGAGATCTTGAATAATTAAAAATTTAGTCATGTATGAATCATGTGATTAAACACTTACGAATTTTATATAATGCAATATGAATTTAAAACATCTAAAGAAATATTCAGTTGTTTTTGATATTGTGATACTACTAATATGAATAAACTATAAAACTAATCAAAATAACTCTTAATTAAATTTGTCAATCTACTTTATATTCGAAGGAAATTAAACTTAACTACACATAATTATGAATGTGCCCATTACACACTAAATGTTATTTTTAAACATATATTAAAAATAGAAAATAAACTTAAACATGTGATTTAAATTAAAAACTAAATATACTTATTCAAAATTGTTAAATTGACTTATATAGTAATCATGAATTTTTAAAACTAATGAAGTTTACCTTTTAATGCAAGACTCAATACAAATGGAATAGTGAATTCTAGGAAAAGAAGTGGAAGAATTTAAGTGCTCAAATTTGAAAATCTAAAGCAGGAGCTAATCCTCAAATTTTGACTTGGAAAATATTTCATCACATGCTTCATGTAAGGGATAGATTGAAATTTTTGAAGCTCTAGCTAGAGAAATGTCCTTATTATCAACATAATAAGAATTTGAAACATATTGTTTTGTATTGTTTAGAGGCTAAAAAATGGAATATTATCATTGGTCATTTCCCTACTACTTTTAGTCATATCTTATATTGGAAAGAATTTTTTCTATGCATTGGTAAAATTTTGGTTGTTAAATCCATGCAAAACACAATTTTGCTTAATATATGGAAAAGTAAATGAATGTCCAAGTTTTACTCAAGCATCATTGATGAGAAAAATTTATAGTCTTGTTTTCTAAGGGTTTATTATGTTGTTTATGATAATAATTTAGACTTAAATATTGTGATATCACTGTTCACTATACTATTTCCTAAAAACTATTACCTCTTGGGCTTAATTTTAACCTTGAAAAAATTCATGATACTAATGCATATGCTATGCAATTATCTGTTAAATGTGCATGTATTGAAAATAATTCTTGTTTCAAGATGATTTGAGAAATGTGGTTGTTTGTATGTGCTAACGTGTTTTGTAGGTCTGCACTAAGAAAGTGGTGTTATAATGAACCTTACAACAAGGAGCAAGACTCTTACCAACTAGCCGGTTGTTGAAGAAGTCAAGGAGTAACCAACGTAGAGGAGCTTTTTCTATTTAATGTTGTAACTACCTTTTAACTAATCATGTATAGAAGTTGAGTCTATTTGGGGGCATGTTGTGCTATATCTCTGTTGGTGAAGTCCTATCTAACTTGTCTAAGTGCATGCATCAACTTTCCTTTCCTCTTTTCATGCTTTCAATAAATGGCGCCCTCCTTATGTTGTGGAGTTGGTTGCCTAGTTAGTTAGGATTAGTTGGTAGTTTTTCTTCTATAAATAATGATTCAGATGCTCTCTTATGGTGGTTGAATATTTTGATGTTGTAAGTTTACTTTTAGTCTAGAATATAGTTTAAGAACATGCTATCATATCTTGTGTACTTTTATTTTTGATGATTAAATCAATATTCTGAGTTTTCAGCACTTGTGTTGTAGTACCCCTACTCATTTGAACTCATTGGACTCATATTTTATTATTGGTTGTTTTCAATGGATACATTACAATGATTTGTTATTCAGACTTATATGACATTATTTCATGCTTTATCTGGATATGAGATGCATAATTTATTTGCTGTATTTCAATACTTGTGATTTATGGCATTTTATGGATTATTGCTATGTACTGACACTTTACTTATCTATGCAATGTGGAATTATATGTTGTGTGTCTGCGAGTGTATTGGATGCAAAGGGACAATTTTCCTTCACTCATTTCAGTGAGACAAGGAACGTTGCGATTCTCCTTCATCGGTGTGTATGCCATGTTTTCTATATTGTATATATGCATGTGCGGTTCAGTGATGCAGGATATTGCAGGTACAAGTACCGGGTATCATCTCCACCTAACTTCACAGGTCTGAGCATGCCTTATATTTTCTGATGGAAGTGGAGGAGATAGTAGTTGACCCTATTTTATTCAGTTACACTCATGTGAGTGTCATCTATTGGTCGTCCTATCAATTTGTTCGGCCTTCGTATCTTGTTGTTTGATCTTTTATGAGTATTTGCTTGAGGTTTGCTTAGTTTGTGCGTTTAGTGGTTTTAATTAATTAATTAAATTTATGAAGTTATCTCATTATTGGTATATTTGGGGAATTCTATATTTTATGCATTGAGATTATAAATTTAATTAATTAAAAGAAATTATTAAATTAATGTTTGGTTTTCGAAATTAAACAATATTTGTACGTATTTTATATACCAGGACTCGATCATATACATGTATATAGTAGGTAAATATGGCTCATGTTTAATTATATTGATTATTTTTAATATGATTAGTTATAAGTTGAATGATTGGATTTTAATGATCATTTTGTTTTTATATTGATGCAAGCTAGATATACATGGTAGTTAATAACTTTGATTTTATCAAACACACATAAATACGTATATGTTTCAAGGAGAATAATTAAATTAAGTTTATGCGATCATTGTCTTATGCTACAAACATGATTATTCATAAAATGTATTTATGAATATTCACATTATATAAATTATGATATTATATTATTTCTTTAAACGTTTAAGTTTAATATTTACTTTACAAATTATAATATAGTCGCATTTTATATATATTTTATTAGAAAGGTGGTGGGTTTAGTAGTTATAAGATAGCGACTATGTCGTATGGCAATTTGGGTGGCCGATTAGGCTATCGGTTAACTCACACCTAGGCATAAACTATTGGTTAATGCAGACCTAGCACAAAGGCATAGACCATTAGTTAGATGCAGAAATTTAGAGGTTTTATTGTGGAGATTATGACATTTAACTATGCAAAGGCTATCAACTAAATGTAGAGCTAAGAGTAGTATCAACGTGGAAACATGGCCATCGACTTGACAGCTTAAACAAGGAACTCGCTAAAGACAAACACTTAAGTGTTTGTGATTACCTTTCACTTTGCCAACCTCTCCATGGAGAGAGTAATCTACTATAGTATCCAGGGTGAATGAAAGAATAAGTCCACCATAAACTGCAAATAACTCTTTATTCCACGTAGAAACAAAATCGACTAGTCTATCCACGTTAGAATTAGACCTCAATCAGAGGCTATAAATACAGTAAGTAATGAGATAATAGGCATGTGGTGCCATGATTCTAGGATAGTCAGTGATAGGAAACTAATCTATAGATAAATAATGCATGAGAACAACAGAATTTGGATTAAGAATGGCCATCTTTGTTAGACGTGGAGATGAGAGAAGAGTGAAACAAAGACTCAAGTAATAGACTCCAAATCAATGACAATCACCGAGCCTCTGAATGGGGAGAGATCATAGGAAAAACTAGGATAAAAAGAGATGGAAGCTAGGAATATGGGGATAGATATTCAGAAGCAAGGAGAAATGATAAACTCCCAAAGGAAAGAAGAGAATAGGAGGGGAAATAGAGAAGATAGTCTTATAGTATCGAAGAAAGAGGGAAGATAATTGTTTTATGAATAGAGTGATAGGATAGATTGGAGATAGATTTGCAAGCGTTCAAGGAAGGCGTAGATCTATTTGGAGGAAGCGCACCAGAGATCTCTCAACTAGTTCAAGCTTACAAAGAGGTCAGAATCTCTTTTAATTTTGGTTATTATTTGAAAAAAGTGTGAAATTAGAAGCTTTATATATAATGAACGATTTCATATATGATTTTGCATATGTTAGTTGTTAATAAATATGTGTTATTAATCTTTTGGAAATAATGAAAGGAAATCATTAACGTGCAATCCATTTCTTATGGTGTAAAATTCTAAGTTTATATCTCCTAAGCTCTCTATGTTCCCATGTGTCCTGGTTCATTTACCTCTTTTCTCAACAAATGACAACATTGATTTATTTGTATTAATATAGTTGTAACTCTTATTTTCTGAAAATCTTAAATTGCAAGTTATTTATGCATTTGGCTATTTTAAGAAAAGATTGCCTGTATTAGGATCTTGTGTAAATGGTGTTTGCAGTCAAGTTTAAATTCTGTTGCAATTCTGGTTGAGTTGTCATTGTGTCCTATGTTATTATATCTCCTTGGTCAGGTGTTGTTGTATAACCTTATTGATGTGAGCCATTGTGTGTTTTGTCCAAATGGTCAATCTTGGGTTAGTGATTGTGTATCCTTCACCTGTAGTTTGTTAGGATTAGGTATGGTTGTCTGTTTTGCTATAGATTTCTCATAGAGAGACCTTTCCTGTAGTGTCCTATGAGAGAGAGTGGCTTTCGAGCAAGGGTCATGCTCGAAGTGGATGACAGGATAACCCATTGGAAGTCAGTTAAAAAGTGATAACCTAACAATTGATTTGGGATGGGTGAGAAATATTAATTAAGATAATTTACCTCGTGCATAGGTGAGTGCTAGTGCAGGGCTCATAATGTTACAAGAAGGCCTGGAATGGCAAACCTACCACCTTATCTTCATAGAAGGATTGGTAGGGTCCACATGAGACTTAGTTGGAACCGGAGGTTCGAGAGAGGTTACCAGGATAACCTAGAATGGGGGCCAGGACCTATGGAGGCCATACCATGGTATCCATATTAAGCTATGTGATGACACTCTCTCCTTAGAGTCACTAGTGTTTGTGAGTTGAGTCACATGGATGTTTGCAGAGTCTTGTAGTTCTTTCGTACTTGTCTTACTTTTCTTTCTTGAGGGTTTTCTACTATCTCCTAGGACGGTGGGGTGGTTCCATTTTGGGATCACATGGTCGGGTGGTAGTGCCACTTCCCATGGGATGTTCTGGAATGTATCCTCAAGTGAGGAAGGGCTTAGTTGGTGTTTCTTGGTTCGTGGTTCATGTACCAGCTCATGTTCATGACCATTGTTTAGTTGAGATCTTGTGGTTATTGTATCAAACTTTTATGTAACCTTGATATTGTAACTTTGTAATCCATGGTATTATTGGAGACCATGTATTTATGGATATTGTAAAAGGGAATCATTGGAATGTATGTCAATTCAATTGCTTTAATCTTTTGTACATATGATCTATAGGAAATGAATGCATTGGAGTACTTTGATTCTTTCATTATGGAATTTAGATGTATGTGTAGATTTTATCTTAAGCATTTAATTTTCCTAATTAGCTAAACAATTGGATTAACCATGGTATCAATATTATCTATGAATTAATCTTCATTGGTAACCCTTAAGAAATCATACGTTAGACTTTTTTTGTGTCATTAAACGTGCTATTGATATGATTATGCACTTAATCTTTTTAAAAAAAATTTATTATTACGCCCTTTTACTTGCCTAGTTGTATTGTTTTCCTTTAGGGTTTCTGGTGGGGCATTACATGTGTTAATCTAGGAAGTCTCACCTAAGGGGGGCCACTTGGTGAGAACTCTATTCAATTAGCTTAGTAGTTATTCTTCATTCAATAGTTAAAATTGTTCTAGCAATTGACTATTCTTGCAACCACCAAACTCTGTTATGTGTCTGTTCCTATGACCAAAGCAGGCAAAGTAGTTTACTATTTGTTTGTTTGGAATTTCATTCTGGTGGTTGGTGAGAATTCAAGATTTGCATGTTTAGATTAGTTTTTAATATAATTTTATTTTCTTTCATTAGTTATTTACAACATTTCAAATCGTAGCATTGTTTTTTGCGTAAGTTATTATAGCCATAATAGAGTCTTAGTGTGCATACAGTGCTAACCCATTTCAAGCTCATGTCCCTGGATTGATAAGTTAAATTAACCTTCGAAATGAGTCTGATAGCTACATAGTATAGATGTGTAATGTCTTAGTTATAGCTTTAAGGGCTTAGTTATTGAACCATTAAAGAAGGTGAACAATCATTCTACAATTTATCTCTTTATGTTTTCAATGGATGGGTAGCACTAAAGAAGATGCAAAGCACAAGAAGCACTTCGAGAAAAATAATCATAAATTTTTACTGCTCCACAAAGGAGATATGATTGCTCTAGGGTAAAAGCACAATGTTGTGTCACACTTTTATAAAGACACCAACAAATAGAACTAAAACTATTTAACTTTGCCCGCAAAAAAGTGACATTTCTAAATTGAATTTTGAAATGATGTAAACTAACCAAATGTATATATTAATGAAATTTATGTCTATTATTTTTAAAATTTTTTAGGAAAAAAATTGATATTTTTTTTGTAATTTCAAAGACAGTTTTTTCATTGCTGAAAAATGCTGAAAATCAGGGGTTCTAGTCGGTGCCACACAAGAAAATGAAAATGGATTTATTTTTTTCTGGTTTTTATTTTCCAAGTAGAGAACATATATATACAGTGTTAAATTAAAAAAAAACTTAATTTTTATTTATATTTTTCTCATTATAATATTTTGAAGTCCAACATAGCTAAATATGACAGTTTTTTGTTGGCGTCACCTCTGGACTAGTAAATTTATCATTAACCAAAAACAAAAAAATACTCTTTTCGAGAAGATTCTATCATCTAGTGAAATATTTATTTTAAATTTTACTCAATATTTATTTTTTAATTTTGAATTAGCCCCTTTTTTACTTTAAAATTCTACTCGCAATGTTTAATTAATCAAAAATATTCAAAATTATCCAATAAGTAGAAAAATTATATGACCGGATCTGTGACTTCGAGATCTGCAAAAGGGTGCTTTTTTTTTTGAAGAAAAAAATTCAAATTGATGAAAAATTAGCCAGAAGTTGAATCTGGCAAAAATGCACAAAAAGTGGCCTTTTTGGTGCCACATGGTAGGCCACATAGGATAGTTCGGCTGAACTGAGTTCGATCGAACTACCCTTAGTTTCAACATTTCAAAAGAAAATCATTTTTTTTTATGGTTGTTTTTCTACTAAGGGAGTTTGGCTGAACTCCTAGTGCCATTTTGGCACCATGTGGTGCCACACAACCGAGGAGTAGTCCAGCTGAACTGAGTTTGGCCAAACTCAATTTAGCTGAATTCAGCTCGGTCGGATTACCCTCTGTTGGCCCAAAGTGTGACACAACTCCATGCTTTTTCCCTCCAAACAACTCTAAAGGTCATTCAAATTTAAAATATAATTGACTTGCCTATTGTGTTATCTCTTAAGTTGTTGTCAACCTATCAAGATGGAGTTGTTGTAGACTACTATTTAATGTGCTATGTATATTTTCTTAGTTAATTTATGGTTTGTAGGGTGTTTTTCTATTAGCTTTTGCTACTATACTCTTAAATTGTAATCCAACTTTTCTTTTCTATGCAATTCCTTTTTGAATAGTAATTCTTTTTACTGTAATCCAACTTTATCTAATACCAAAAAAAGGTACATTGAAAAACTCACGACATAATATAATCATAGAAAAAGTCCAAATAAAAAAATAAAAATATTAATTATTAGTTCGAACTTCATGCCAGTCTATCCCACGTAGGATTTTAAGATATATTTTAGAGACGAGGTTTATTAATTTTTTTAGATAATTTGACTTGTTTTATAAGTTTTTTTCTATTGAAATAATGCAACATAAAAAAAATATAGAAGAGAAGGTAGCAAAAAGACTGCCATCAATAGCAGCAACAACTATTAAACATAACAGTAGTAAGAACAATTAAACAACTATATGAACACAATTACAAGGTACTATCTATAACAAAGTTTATCAGTAGCAACCTAACATAAAATGATAGCTAAAAATAGACATCTAACATAGACAAAGATCTTGATAAACAATAAGCTAATTTAAAATAACTTTGCAACTGGCCTGAACAGAATAAGTCTATCATTTATTACTTCCCTACAATCATTGAACATGGTTTGCACTGAAAAGTAGATATTTTGGGCCTTGACATTCAAAATAATGTGATGTGTTTACTTAACATTTGAAGGTGTTTGGCTGTTTTCTCTAAACAGTTAGACCTTTTTCTAAGTCGTTTCATTTATTTTTCAATGTAGGGGGCCTCCAAGGAGCAGTCTAAGAGCAGAATGTTACAACTTTTATTTATATGTTGGGTGGTGGGAAATATGAATAGGAAGGTCTTACCATCATATCTTTTATGATCTTCTGTAACACTATTCATCATAAATATTGTGGTAGAATCAAACTAGTTATAAGTACTACTTGTTGGCCACTCAAAAATTCTTCTGGTAGATTGCGGAGAAGTGGAACACCAAAGAACAGGCCACCATCCACTTGCATTGCATTCAATATCAGATACCCATTTAATCATGAATTAATTGGATGATCTCTTATCCACAGACACCTTTAAGCATAAATTCATTGCATGATTTCCTATCCACAGACACCTTCCAGCACAAAATCATTGAATGCTTTTCTACATACTGTTTCAAGCACGAATTCAGTCAATGTACAATTCTTACATACCTATTTGAGCACAATTTCATTGAAAGATTTCTTGCTCACATAAACTTTTGATCAAAAGCTCATTGAATTTTCTACTACCCACATTCCTAATTGAATACAAGTTAACTGAATTCATTCATGTTACTAGTTTGTCATGGATTCAACCAATGTTGCATGCTTAGTATACTCTCTAGTTGCATGAGTTCTCCTACTAATACTGCTCATTTTTTTGAAGAAAAGGAGTAAGAGTAGTTTGGCTTTACCATTACCACTAGGTCCTCCTAGATGGCCTTTCATAGGGAACCTCCCTCAGCTTGGGGACAAACCTCACCGATCTCTTTCCCTCCTTGCTCAGAAATATGGGCCTCTCATGACCATCAAATTGGGCATGCAGACAACATTTGTTGTGTCATCTCCATCCATGGCAAGAGAAGTACTGAAGAACAATGACCACAACTTCTCAAGCACGATAATCAATATACCTGCAAGGACATTATACTACCAAGGCACAAGTCTAATAATGAATCCTAATGGCCCTCATTGGCGCTTTCTTAGAAGGATCTGCAACACAAAGATTTTTAGTGCCAAAAGGCTAGATGCTTTAGAATATTTGAGAAGAAATGAAGTATTTAGGACCATTGATTGCATATTGGTGGATTGTAAATAGGAGAATAGTGTGAAGATTGGTGGTGAAAGAGCTTTTATAATGTCTCTTAGCCTTATCAGTCAGATAGTTTGCGGCAAAGAACTATTTGAGCCAGGCTCTACACAAGCTACAAAGTTTAGAGGCATGGTATGGGAAGCCCTCAAGTTGTCAGGGATTCCAGCCTTATTTGACTTTTTCCCTTTTTTGGAGAGGTTTGATCTTCAAGGGTTGAGCAGTAAAACTAAGATTTTCACCCAGCGTTTCGAAAACATTTATAACATAATTATTAAGGAGCGACTAGCACAGAGGACTGATATGCAATGCAATGGTACTAAAGTTAAGGATTTTCTGGATGTAATGTTGGATTTGGGAGAAGATGGTAGAGAACTTAGTCTAGAGATCATCAAAGCAATGTTGATGGTAAGCTGGATTCCTTAGAATAATTTGGCATGAATGAAAATCTCTACCTTACAGCTAGGGTTTCTTGTTTCTACATGGTGCACATACATATATATTATAGATTCATATAGACTAACTATTTTTAACTTTCCCACCTGCCCAAAACAACATTTCTAATTTCTAAATAAGTGTGACTATATAAACTATGTAACTCTCTTTGTCATCACACCACACTACACATGATACTATTGATTACTCATCATATGATTTTCTCATGACTTTGCATAATCTCACATAAATTCGTAACATTTTTGACATAAATGAAAAAAATATATTATGAAAGCAACTAATTACATATGGAGTTTGTTAGTCTTCAAAAATTTCTGGCACAACAGTTTAACAAATCTTGAAAAATTCAAATTAACTGAAGATAGATTATCTTTATGCTTAAAAAAGATGTAACAAAAGAAATAACGAAATTGACAGAAAAGGCATCCTACAATAAAAACTCTAACAGAAATCAAGAATGCATATAAGCATTATAACCAGTGATCAACACCTAACAACTTCAACACATCTACATGATAACAACTCCAGATATATAGCAGGGCAATAGAATGTTAGATAGTTTAAAATGGATCGTTTATTTTTTATTTGAAATTTTATATGTATTTTAGATATATATAAATGATTCTCACCAGTAACTGCTTAATTGTAGACCAACCACACTAATGTGCATACCCCTTTTGGCTCTAGGGATTATTATTCTTTTGCATTTGTTTGCATGATTGGATTATGTATTTGGTTTATTATTTTTAGATTTATATAATCTATAAACCTTATCTTTCATAGATGGTTTGTTAATATTTACCTTCTTTCAAGAAATTTATGTGTATTTGAAAGATTTTGGAAAGTCAAAAGTAAGGTTTGAAGGAAAGATTTATCAATTATGTGAGTTTGTAAACCTATTAAGTTAAGAAAAAGTAAATCGTATATAAACTTATATGGATAAGCTTTTTATTAGTGGGAAAAAGTAAATCATATGTGAATTTTTATGGAGAGAAGCTTTCTATTAGTGGGGAAAAGTAAATCATATGTGAACTTTTATGGAGAGAAGCTTTCTATTAGTGGATACTTCTGAGATTTGTTTGGAATATTATAAAGCATGTGATCCCATGAATTTTATAGTCCACTTTAAGCTTTATAATTTATGCAAGTTGTGGGTCTTATAAATTTTATTATTTTGCATATTCAATTCAAAAAGTAAATAAATATTAAATAATAAAAAATAATTGTCTATAAGAATTTGAAAACTTCAGATAATTGACAAGTTCAAAAATAAAACTTAAGTTGGTGGGACAATTGCTAGCCCCACCCCAAATGCATCCCCTTAAATCTAATTAATCCTGTAGCATATTTCTTTTACTTCATTGAACCTTTTTCTCATTCTTCTGAAGTCACTGGTATGAGACCCTGGCTTAATTGTCATGCTTTTTCTTACTTTCAAAGAAATGCACAATTTTGAGGGAATTGTCATCTAGCCCCTAGAATGCACCAAACATCTATTATAATGTATTTATAATATATAAAAGATAATGATGTTCTGGTACATTTTACAGGTTGAATAGTTGTTTCCCAATTTTGAGATCAGTCCTCCAAAACTTCTTCCTCCTAATGACACTACTCTGACTAGAAAAACAAATCTAAGATAAGAAAACAAAGATTTCTTATCATATAGTATTTTTACAATTGTTATTATTGATTGTATATAATTTCTGAATTCAACTGTGTATAATTTTTTCATCAACATTTCAGATCACACTTTTGATCTATCATCAGAATGTAAGAAAACAACTATTATTTTTTTTTTTTCAATAAAAGTGGATTATTCCACTAAACTTTTTTATTAATATTATTTTATTTTATTTTTTACACAGGATTCAAAGAGCATACCAAAGGAAAGAACCCTGGGAAGAAAACCTCTGGTCACAGCTCATAAAATAAACCTATAGTATCTAGCAGATTAGTTTATACACCTCATGCAAAACCACATACAAAATGTGGTCACAACACATATAATATCAGTTTTACATAGAGCCCATATAATTTTCAAATGTAGACTCCACAGTTTCTTTCAATGGAAGAAGACAAAATTTTCCAAAGGCTTGTGCCAAATCCCATGAGCCAAAAAACCTTCTTGCCAAAAAACAAAGTATCAAAAAACCTTTGGAAAAACACTATTGTATCAAATACCATGAGCTCGAACACTCCTCCAGACAACGAACATGAATACTTGAAATGAAAGGGGAAAGTGGGAATAATTATCATCATAAAATTTTACATCAACATTACTCAAGAAAATCACATAACTATTACTGCAAACCTTCCCATACCCTAGAAGGAATTTCCTCAAAACCCACCTCTTGCTGATTAGCATTGCTATCAATGGCTAAATTTTCCAAATAATTTGCAATCTTATTAACTTCTCTGTAGCAATGGGATAACAAAAAAGATTCAAACAATTCTAATTTTTGTAAAATTAGATCAAGTATATACCGCAAATTCCAACAATTTGATTTCCTTTTCATAACACATTGAATAATCACCATAGAATCACCTTCAATTATTAAGTCCTTAATTCCCAAAGAGATTGCCATATCCAATCCAAAAGACAAAGCATGAAATTCTGCATAATTGTTAGTTTTAAAACTAATAGCATGACACTTAGCTCAAATAAAATTTGCAATGTGATCATAAATTACCATGCCTACCCCAGCCGGCCCAGGGTTACCATGAGAGGCCCCATCAAAATTCAGTTTAAAGTACCCCTTTAGAGGAGGTTTCCATCTAGCAGAGCATCTCTTACCTATTGCATCATTCTTTTACAAAATTGAACCATGAGAGGGTAAAACTGACAACATCTTCCAAGCTCTAGTAACTCTACTATCCTAGTGTGAAAAAGAAGTAAGATTGTCCAAATTCTTATAAATAAATGACAAAGCAACCTCAGAGATTGAAGACTCAATTTTAATAGAACCTTAGACACAGGAGAACTTGTTTTTTTAAATATCCTATTGTTTCGCTCTAGCCAAATATTCCAAATCATAATAGATGGAGGTATGATCCAAAGGCATGCATAAAAAGATGAGGCAAACATAAAGGGCCAAGATCTAAAATGGGAAATGAGATCCTTACCAATAATAAAGGATATATTTAACTTCTCAAACAACCACTACCAACATTCATAAGCATAATCACAATGTAGGAACAAGTGTGAAGAAGATTCCAAATCTTTGTTACAAAGGACAGAAGGGAAAATAGTAGTAATACCAAGCTTATCAAGTTGCATACTTGTAAGGACTCTATCCTGAACTGCCAACCAAGCAAAGGCTCCAACTTTAGGAAGACAAGCTGAATGCCAAAACAACTTATAAGGCTAGGATGACAAATCTTTAGCAACCATAAGAGAGTTGTAACCATCTTTAACAATGTACTTGCCAGAAATATTCTTTGTCCAAATAAGTTCATCCTCAAAATCAGAAAGAAATACAATTCTATCCCCCAAAATATTCTCATAATCTAATTTCATACTTTGATCAACATCTAAGAGATCAATTGACTTCCATCTAGCTAGCTTAAGGGGTCCACTAGTCACAATTTCAAAATAATCTGCTACAAAAATACCCCAAAGGGAGGAAAGAATAGTGATCAAAGGAGACCAATCCCTAATATTCACCAAAGGTGTGTATCCATTCCATACTTCATCCCAAAATCTAACCTTTCTACCATTGTGAACAATCCATGAGAGATGAGGCAAAATAACTGATCTACATTTACAAAGGAAATTCCAAATGGTAGAATCCGAAGGCAAATTTGAGACTTTAAAAATGTACTCTCTTGGTCCATTATTTAAATATTTGACAAACATAATCTGTGACCATAAGGAGCTAGGCTTGTCATATAAATTCCAAACCAACTTAGCACCTAAGGCTAAATTCTGATTCTCTAGACTTCGAATTCCTATTCCTCCAAGTTCCTTAGGCAAATATACCTTATCCCATGCAACTAAAGGGAATTTTTTCTTGCCATCTTTATTATTGTTCCAAAGAAAATCTCTAAGGGTATCCTGTAAACTAACAATAACTACTTTTGGAGACTTCAAAATAGACATGAGATATATGGGAACAACATTCAAAACAGACTTGATGAGAACAATTTTACCCGCCAAAGTTAACCATCTATGGTTCCATGAGAGAATTCTTTTAGAAATGACTGAAATAATCTTATCCCAAAAACCAATCTTATCCTGTTTAACAAAGAAAGGAATCCCAAGGTAAGTACATGGAAGATTTCCAGTCCTAAATCCCCAAAAGGATTGCAACCTATGCTCAACTAGTTGTGATGTATTAAGGAAGAAAATATTTGATTTATCACTGATGCCCTGCAAAATGGACAAGGTTAGTCAATGATAAACAACACAAGAAACTAGAAAATCGTTAGTGTTAGTCAATCAAAAACTAATCTAAATAGGTATATCAAGAGAGACACTGAAAACATGAAAGTATATTTAACTAAAGAAGCAAATATGATGAGGCATCTCCAAATACCTCCTAACATGCTCTTAGCTCCTTCTCCCTTGTTCCTCTCCTCTCCAAGTTCCAAAATAGTGTAGCTCTCAGCAGCTTTTTGCACTATGGATGCTTATCGAGGATTGAGATTGTAATATTGCTCTAAATGTAAAATAAAAAGCTAATATTAAGCTATTGATGCTAAAATGATTTATTTTAACCAAAATGACAATACATAAGTTTGCTATGTTAAATGCTCTCTTAAAATGCCTATAGGTTAAATGCATACAAGTTTTCAGGATCTGGATTATGAAGAAATGGACTCTATTTATAGGAAAAATGGAGCAATGAATGGTTGAGATTGAGCAATCTCAACAAGGGTCAGGATTGAATGATTTCAAATCCATGTGAGAGCTTTCAACCCAATCCCAGGATGACAAGTGTCAATGTGAGATAGGTTGAGAGGAGAGGGAATAAGCATTAAATGCTTGATATGACCTTGGGAGTTAAAGTCAAGGTTGGTTGAATGAATAAACTCTTTATTCAAAGAATAAAGCTTTTATCCAATGGATAACTTCTTGTGCAAATGTGAAATGGATGAATATGGTCAAAACAATAAATATTTGGGGAGACAAGTTTGAAATAACCATAAATGGTTATGTAAGAGCCATAAATGGTCATGTAAGAGCCATTAGTGGTCTTGGAAGACTTTGGGGGTTAATTTGTTGAACATACAAAGCATTAAATGCTTTTCAAAGACTTTGGAGTCTTTGAGAAGTAACTCTATTTTTCTTAGGAATGTGACAATAATTAGGGGATGGATTAGGCTAATTAGGAAGGGGTTAGAAGAATCTAGAAGGGGATTAGATTTTGCAAGTGGATTTGGTGGCTGAGAGAAAATAGGATTTTATTAAAATAAAAATTCATTTATTTCAATAAATGTGTGCAAGTTGCATTTGTAGGAAAATGCAAGTGGGGGGTAGATAATAATTTAAATAAATGTTTTATTTAATTTATTTAAAAGAGGAATAGGGGATTGAATTAAATAAATTGATTTTATTTATTTAATTGATTGGAATTTGATTTTAATGAATTAATTAAAATAAATTGAATAATTTATTTAATTAATAAGAGAATGTTTGGAGATGAATTAATTAAATATTAATTTAATTAATTGATGACTAGTGGATTTTTAATCAAATAAATAGCGAATATTTATTTAATTAAGCTGGACAGATTTGTGTGGCTACATTTGCACTTCTTTGTGATGGTGCAGTTTATCGCGTTGTTTCAAAGAAAGAAAAACTGGTGCGAATAAATGCCCCATAAAATGTAAATTTAATAGGTGGTATCTCCCCAAGAGAGATGGGCCGAAAAATTTCAAAAAATTGGGCAATCTGTCGAAAAAGAATGAAAACTGGCAGGGTATTAGAAGAGAAGAAGTTAGCCATACGGGTGAAAAATAGAAGAAATCAAGGGAAAATTGGAGAAATGGGGTCTCGGGAAGTTCACGTGGACTATGGCGGTGAGCAGGGGGAAGTTACGGTGACGGCGAAGGGTATAAATGGGGTGAAAGGGGTGAAAACAAGATCATTTGTGACCGTGACCAGTGTGAAACCAGAGCTCTGATAGGGACCTTTTGGAGGAGCAAGCACCAGTTAGGATGCCGATACCAATTCCAGAGCACAGATTTGAGCAAGTCCGACGGTTCCAGCACCCAGACGACTACGGACCAGCGGTACACAAATTCAAAATTTTAATTTTTATGCATTTTTGATACGTTTTTAGCTGAGTCCAAGTCGAGTCAGAGCAAGAGCGCTGGAACTACGGTTTTAGTGCTTTTGCTCCATTAACTAGTGCTACTATGTCGCAATGGCACTATTGCCCCTTTGTTTGAGCGCTTTTGGTTGTTTTTAGTGCTATTGTATGCAAGTTTAGGCGCTATTGATGAATAAGCGCAATTGAGGGATTATTTGAGCGCTATTGATCTTGATTAGCGCTATTGTGTAGTGGTTTTAGCGCACTTGTAGTTTGAGCACTATGGGATAGCTGATTGAGCACTTGTGTTAGGGTTGTAGCACTATTGTTTTTAGGATAAAGAGATGCCCCAGTTTGGATGAAGAAAATCTCCCGATGCCAATGATGGATGGATGGTGAGGTGAAGTGGGAGTTGTTTTGAACCATAGCAGCCTAATGAGACTTAGGTCATTTGTTAGGATAAATGCCCATTGAAGACTAGATGGCCATGATTGCTTACCTGTTGAGACCCGAAGATACTTGATCAAAGTATCTGATGATAGTCTAGGTTTAAACTTAAGAAAGTTTAAAAACAAAACAACTGATGGTGATTGATGAATGTCCATGTGCAGGAGGAGCTAGGCGTGTTGCAGTTACACAAGTGACATCCTACAACACAGGGGTTGCGGATCGATTGACCGAGGTGGACATTGATTGCATTGCCGCAACTAGACTATATGAGGTGATTCATATGCTCGTGATTCGTATGAATCACAGATTGATCATAGCATTAGCAGAGCGGTGGCACAGCGAGACGTGCACCTTCCATTTGGCACAGGGGGAGATGACAGTGACCCTAGAGGATGTATGGCACATCCTATGGATTCTGATTCGGGGGAAGCTGGTCACATATGATAGATCCTGGGGGACCCTTGCAGTTCAGAGGATTTTTGATGAGGACGTTTTCATTGATGATGGCTCCATTGCTTGGGAGGAGATAGCAACCTTATATGAGCCTCTTCCAACAGTTTTATCAAGTATCGTGGGAGGACTTCTTTGTTTGGATAGGAAATCACATGGTTTGGCTGTGGGATGGGGGCAGGTGATCAAGATGATGGTTGCCGAGGGGATCCATTTTGCGTGGGGGCCATGCGTGCTAGCGCACTTGTACTAGGAGCTCCATGAGGTGGTGTACTGGGAGAGGGGTTCCTTAGCAGTGGGCATGACACTGCTGCATATTTGGGCTTGGCAGCACCTACCAATGACTCGACCGGTGAGTCTAAGATTCCATGTGGTAGATCAGTCGTACATGTTCATGTATAGCAGCATGATGAGTCAGCCTCACCTGGGGAAGTTAGAGTGGTGGCGGTGAGCATTAGATGATCTAGATGTAGTGATATGGCAGCCATACTTGGAGTGTGAGCCATAGGATGATGACATAGAGGCACTGCTGTATGTGTTTATGACTTGATTCCTCATTGGGAGGACCTCATATCATGTGGAGAGACAAGTGCCTGGGAGAGTGCTGAGACAGTTTGGATGGCAGCAGGGACTGCCTAGTGGATCAAGAGAGTATGCTCGGGTTATTCGAGAGAGGTACGCATGGGGTCTAGTGCTACCATATGATCAGGCACTAGTAGAGTTCCGAACACTACAGGCGAGACCATGGGATATACGACCGAGGATCATAGATGCAGGTGTTACAGATGAGTATACGCAGTACCAGGCAGTGCACCCAATCCTACGGATATCGGATTTAGCAGAGCCAATCCCAGATTTTGAGGATGAGAGGGGACGGAGATGGAGGAGAGAAAGAGGTCGAGGACCCAGGGCAGGTGGAGGAGGTGGAGGAGGAGGTGGAGGAGGAGGAGGAGGTGGTAGAGGAGGTGGTGGGTTGGGGATGCGAAGTTAGCAGAGAGGGAGAGGTGGACTACCTCTATAGATATCACAAGGACCATTGGTACCGAGAGGAGTTCAGCTGAGTGGGAGGGGGATGGAGAGGGAGATCCCGATGGACAGAGGGGAGGGGACTACTGGAGAGGGTGGTACAGGTGAGGTAGCGATGGATACTAGGGAGGGAGCCACTAGAGATCTACGGGATCATATGATAGTACGCTTGCAGACTCGGATAGAGGATTTGGAGGCAGAGGTGGCAGCTAGGGACGTGCAGCTATTTGCATGGGAGTCAGAGCTAGCGGTGGTGCTACAGGAGAGGGATAGTGCAGTGGATAGATTGGTCGAGCTGTAGGAGAGAGTTTGGGTCGGAGTAGGAGCACAGGGTCCTACGGGGGAGGTGATGAGGGAGATGCGGCAAGCACAGGCAGAGATAGATTACTGGCGGGGTTTATATGAGCAGGTGGTGCTAGTTAGTCAGCGAGCTCTTAGCTATTCTCAGATGTGGCAGGCCAGATTAGAGCGATCGCAGAGGGCGTAGAGCAGTGGGGGTGTGATGGGTCCTCTATAGAGGGAGAGATTAGGGGATATAGGAGGGAGTGGTGGTTCGATGAGGCCTCCAGGGAGAGATGGATCCAGTGGTGCAGGCACTAGTGGGAGAGCAGGTGGAGATGGTGGTGGTGGTATAACATCTGGCCAGAGTGGCATTTGAGAGAGCATTTTTGCATATATGTATTGTATCATTGTTTATTTGTTGGACTATATCTTGGATGGCTCTTGGTAGCCGATTTTGTAGACTTCATTGTACTCTGATATATGAGATGATATATATGAGGAGATCCCATATTTTGATGATATGCAATTGATATGTATGGATGTTTATGTAGGATGATGGGTTATTGCTTAGATGGATTTGTGTACATGTATGCATTTGATGAGATGTTTCTTATATGCATGTTTTGGTGATGATTTATGATGTGGGAGACTGACATATGAATGCAGGTTTATATATGTATGATATGTTTTGATTTTTGATGTAATGCTTTATGCATGTAAAGACATGATGATGATGTATGCTTATGATGATTTATGAATAGGATTTTGGTGTTTCCTATGCAATGATAATTTATGAGATGATGTTAATGCAATGGTTGAATGAATGATTTTATGTATGGATATACATCTAGATGTTTTTAGATGAATGTAATATGGATAAACAAAATGTAAAGCACAAATGTTTATATGATAGTGCCTTAATGAATGCATATGTATAATGAATATATATAATGGTATGAACTAATGGTTGAAAAACAAATGGATTTATGATGCTAAATGCTTAAATATGATAATGTGATGATACTATAACTTATGGTTTTAATAACTGCACCTTAATGCAATTAAAAAAATGGATAATGAATGTAATGTGAAATGAATCCTAAAATGAGCCTAATAAGATACTTTAATAAATGGATGAATGAATGCACTTTTTCACTAAATAAATGGATGCAATAATAAATGATAAAGGATGATGAAATGATGATGGATAATTGATACAAAATGAATGCCTAGTAAATGATTTAAAATAATCAAAGACAATTTGATCCCATGAATGAATCTAATTAGTTATGATTAATGCAAATAATTAATGAAAACTAATGTTAAAAAATGAACTATATGCAATGTTAAGTTAAAAATGACATGAATGTTCTTAATGCAAGATGCAACTAAATGTGATGATGATATGACCATGAGGAATGCAAGGTTTTTGAGACTTGGCATGATGCATTGATGATGTATTAGAGTACTCGGTCATGATTGTATCCAAGACCAGCTTTAATGGTCACTTTTGCATATAAAAGCCTATATATGAATAAATGAATGGGTGGGTGATACGCAACAAAATGCAAGATATAAACAGATGAGATGAAATGACGATCCATAGTGCTCTATTTTCATCATTGAGCTTTAAAATGTTGGAAGAGAATACAAGCATCTTGACATAATGATTCAAGATGACCTGAGTATTCCTTTCATGGATTTTATATAGCAAGTTAATACAAACGACTTGATATAAGGGTCAAGTCAACCAGAGTATTGCTTGCGGAACAAAAAAGGATTATCTCCTTTCATGCATGACTTGGATTGTCCTCCTTGATCTTAGGCTGATCATATCCCGAGACAAGTGCATACTGTACTAAGAAATAAAACCTTTATCCAATTTTGCATGAGGAGGAACCAAAGAATGAGCATTGTACCTGAAAACAAACAGTATATACATAAAGAATAAAGAATAAGGATCCTTGGTAATGGTTCATGCTCATATGGTTGAGGTATACGCTGTAGTCAACAAGCCGTAGTGATCTATGACTTCATTTTGCATAAGATCATGTAGCTTAGTGAACTTTCCACGTAGACACCATTAGGACATGCCCCAAAACTTCATCAAAATAATGCACCAAAGATACACAAACAATGCTAAAAGATCCTGATACAGATAAACGAATGAATTACTCACAAATCAACCAAGTATTTGATGGCTTAACATAATTTTCTTCTCAAAGAAAACGTCACTTTTGTCTTTGTTTTGATAAGGAAGGATGCATCCTTGTTGAAGACAGTTTGATTGTTGATGTTGATTGTGTGGTTTGATTGATAAATGGTCATCGTATGAGTATTATGTCAATGTTTGTTTTGTATTTGCACGTATAAGTATGTACAAGGTGTTGCCATGTTTTTGTGTGATTTTTGATGGTTTTTCGATGTTTTTGGACTTTTGTGAGACATTTTTGAATGTTTTTGCCAATGAATCACCAGTAATGTAGAATCCACTTCCATCAACTAGATTTAAAGGGTACTGCCCCCAAGTGTAGACATGATTATGATAAAGTGGGATGCAAGACGCATGAAGTACTATCTCTTTATTGCAGATCAAATAACAAGCCATGGTTGGGATGGATGGATGAGTGTATGTATGAATGTGATCGCAACGAGCCTGAAAGATACTGGAGCTATTGGCTTTACGAGTGGCACCTGTTTGCCAGGTTTTCACCATCACACTTACCCAAGGTGCCACTGGAGTGGTTGTTCACCATTTGGATGCATGATTTTTCTTTACCTTTTTTTTTGAATGTTTTTGTATTTCTTCAGGACATTTTTCTGAATGTTTTTGGTATTTTCTAGTATGCAGGGGAGCCTGATACTCTGGACAACTTAGGTATGAAACCATTTGAGGTGCATGCTGTTGATTGGATCTACGAGCGGTTCTCCTTCTGATGTAGCCAACTAATATGCCCTGGACCCGAAAATAGCAGTAACAACATATGGGCCCAGCCAGTTTGATTCAAACTTTCCCTAATGTTCTCTGTGTGGTTGGTTGTGAGGATTCTCTCATAGAACAAGATCACCTACCTCAAATGTACGATATCTAACTTGGTGATTGTAGCTTCTACTCAGGCGTTGTTGATAGGCTTTGAGGTGATTGTATGTAGCTTGTCATTTCTCATCAATTAACTCTAAGTCCTGAAGACGAGATACTCTATAGGCGTCATCATCTATTAGAGTATGCAAGGAAACTCATAATGATGGTATCTCGACCTCAATAGGCAAGATAGCTTCTACACCATAGACCAATGGATAAGGAGTTGCACCTGTAGGGGTTCAAATGCTAGTTCGATATGCCCATAGCATTGGATTTAGTTGAACATGCCAATCACGACCAACAACATTGACTGTCTTCTTGAGGATTCTCTATATGTTTTTATTGGATGCTTCGGCCTGACCATTTCCTTGTGGGTAATAGGGAGTGGAAAAGCGGAGTTGGATATGAAATTTCTCACAAAGTTCATGGACATCCTGATTTTTGAAAGGAAGACCGTTATCTGTGATGATGGACATGGGCACACCATACCGACAGATGATGTAGTTGAGGATGAATGAGGCGATCTGCTTGCTGGTGACTTGGGTAAGTGGAACAGCTTCAATCCACTTTGTGAAATATTTGGTGGCGGTAATAATGAATTTATGGCCATTGGATGAAGATGGATGGATTTTAACCAAAAGGTCAAGACCCCATTGACAAAAATGCCATGGTGTCATGATTGGTTGTAGTTCCTGGGCTGGTGCATGTATCAGGTCACCATGAACTTGACATTTCTTGCATTTTCTGACAAAGTAGTAAGAATCTTTTTCCATAGATGGCCAATAATATCCAACACGCATGAGTTTCTTAGCTAGTGACGGACCACTTGAGTGAGTCCCACAAATTCCTTCATGTACCTCTTCCAAAGCCTTTGTTATCTCACCTTGTTCCAGACATCAAAGGAGAGTACCATCAAGACTGTGTCGGTATAGGGTTTCAGCAACAATGGTATATCGAGCAGTTTGGCGAATGAAGGTTTTACGTTGGTTATTAGATTGGTTGGGAGGAAGGGTGTGATCACGGAGATAGGTGTAGAACTCACCATACCATGGGGATTTAGAACCGCCAAGGTGACATATCATTTTGGATTCGGGGATATCATAAGCGGGAATCCAAAGTTGTTCTACCAAGAACTCGTAGCATGTTGAATTTTGTGGAAGATCTAGGAGAGATGCGATGGTAGCCATAGCATCAGCAGCTTGATTCTGATCTCTTGGTATCTGCTCAAAAGTGATAGTAGTAAATGATGTCTTTAAAGTGTCCACCATTTGCTTATATGGCATGAGTTTATCATCTTTGGTCTAATATTCATTTGTTGCTTGTCGAATGACCAGTTGTGAGTCACCATATACTTGCAGTTCTTATAATTTCCATTGTATAGCTAACCTGAGTCCCATGATCAAGGCCTCATACTCTACGATGTTGTTGGTGCATGGAAATGTGAGCCTATAAGACTTTAGGATGCTATTACCTTGAGGTGTGATAAACAAAATGCCTGTTCCTGAGCCATGCCTAGTGTATGAACGATCAAAGTATAGCTTCCATGGTTGTGTTATTGTGATCATGAATAGCTCTTCATCTGGAAAATTGTAAATGAGAGGATGATCGCCTGTGAGGGGTGCATTGGCCAACTGATCCACAATAACTTGACCTTTGATAGCTTTATGGTCCATATACTCAATGTCGAATTCACTTAGAATCATCACCCATTTGGCCAATCGACTAGTCAATGCTGCTTTTCTAAGTAAATACTTTAGTGGATCAATCTTTGCAATGAGTTGTACTTTATGTGTTAACAAATAGTGCCTTAGTTTAGTGGCTACTAAGATTACTGCTAGGCAAGCTCGCTCAATAGGTGTGTAATTGAGTTCATAGCCCACCAGTGTGCGAGAGATATAGTAAACAACACACTCTTTTCCTTCTGTATTATGTGTGTAGGGGAAAAAGCGAGACTAGGCTAACATGGCCTAATCCTACCTTTTGACACACGTTACGGAATATGAAAGAGCCTAGAGATATCGCAAAATTGGCTACTTCTTTTGGTGAAAGAGAGAGCCACGGGATATCTATTAGGATTTCTATTCCCTTGTTGAAACTGAAAGCTAAAATGATACAAGTTCAAAACCCTAATCCCAAAATGCAAGTATAAACTAATAACAAGATTGCAGAATTGAGATTAAACAATGAACAGCTGTAAATACAAGGATGAAATAAGAATGCAGATGTGTACCCGGAGTCAAAATTGGACTGAAAATGTTCAGGACGAGAGCGTGGGCGCCACTGTCCTGAAAACTGCACCGAAAACCGTTGTTCTGCACTCTGAAACACTATCGATAAGCTGTCTGTCCGGAGGACCAGGGCACCCAACGCCTCTGTCCCAGGGACCAGGGCGCCCAGCACCCCTGTCCTGGCAGGACTAGGGTGCCCAGTGCCCCTGTCCCAGTCTTCTGCTCTACAACTTGACACAGAGTGCTGTCTCGACCTTCTCTCTCCGGATCTGTATCCCGCGGCATCGTCCGAATCCCGAAACCTGCAATGATATCTGAAAAAGGGTGTATGGGCGGCTATATAGGGTTTTGCCTTAGTCAAACCCCTGCTTCGGTGATTTCTACCTCCACGAATAGCCAAGTTGTTTTGTAAGATGTATTGTGTGTGCAGACCTAGTGTGTGTGCAAGGTCCTAAAATGCAAGAAAGCAAACTAGAGCAACTTAGAAAGTAAACCCTAATTGCTTGTAAATGATAATGTAAATGCTCTAAATCAAGATGCAATGTGATCTAAAGCATGAATAAATGATGTATTGAAGCTTATGTAAAGACATGAAAACAACATGAAATCATACCCAACCCTCAAGGGAGGAGTACAAGCCAATCTTCAGTCGGTAATCTCCTATTGTTCTTCAATGTCTTCCAAGCCCTAAGTGGATGAATGAATTTGATAAGTGCTTGATAGAGGAATGTTGAATGTTGTTGAAGTCTTCAAAGATCTGCTCTTTCGCTGCATATGAAGTTCCTGAAAACAAAAATCCGATCCCTTCAAATGAAGAAAGAGAGCTCTTATGTAGGAAACCCTAGATCGTAAATTCGTATTTTGGCCAACCTAGAGATTGAATATCCCACCAATTTCTTGGGGTTAAGCTTTATTTTATGATTGGATCGTGCTCCCAAAATTTTGGGAAAAATGTCCGGGACCATGTGCACTCCGGGCGCCACGGTCCCGACAACTTTTCACCAAATTTTCGGGGCCGTCGGATATGATGATTTTAGAGAGAATCCCGAAGTTACAGGTGATTTCGAGATGTTTTGACCCCGAAACCAAGCCCCCAAGTTTGAAATAGGACTTAATTAGGGTTTTTGATTAAGTGGTGTATTGGAGGAATAAAATGCGAAGGGCGCGCTTTAGTGAAAGGGCCCAACTTTATGATGTAGAGAATGATGAAATAGGACCTTAGACCTAATTAATTTGATTAATTAAGTGCTAAAGGAGAAATGCAATGCAGAATGTAAAATGCACTAAGGCAGGTGCTAAACTAGGTGTGAAATTGTACCACCCTAGCGAGTGCGTACAATTTACGACGCTACATTTAGCCCCCACTTTAGCGGTCATATGAGTACTATGTGCATATGCAAGCTAAAGTACAGAAAAGTAAACATTATTTGAAAAAGGATATATCCATAAGTTGTCGGTCGAAGCCCCCAGCGGTATCTGCAGTACACAGTTAGGAACCGCACCCTACAAAACACACGTTAGATCACAAAATCACCTAATGCTTACTAAGGAAAGTGATTAAATCTATGAGTAGCTGTATGCCCCCCCTGTTTTGACTTGCTTATTAGGGAGGTGAAACAGGGTAGCATGTTTACTTGCGACAAATTGTGTAAGAGAGTGTTGATGAGGGGTGTTCACTAAATCGGCTTCATCAGAGCACTTTTTGGAACATCCCGAGAGTAGGAGAAGGAAAATACGATTCCAACGCAACAAACGGTTCGAAAATCGCATCTCCCAAACCCAAGTTATGATAAAATGAATGATAGAGGAAAATTAGGGTTTCAAAAAGTGAAGATAAACAAATGAGAGTATATACCTTGAAAGTGACACTTACATTTGTCACTTTGTCGATTTCAGAATACTATTCAGTGCAGCGGAGCCCACATAGCCATCATCATGCCTTCACGATGACCAGAGCGTCCCACGAGGATCGAGATCCTGCGCTAGGCCGTGATCGATGACGAGCCACTGGACGAGGTGAGTTGACTGAACGTTTGACTTTTGATTTTTTGCATGTTTGACTTTTTTGTGATCGTATGCAGGCCTTGAAGGCTGACCGAGGCCCACCCAGGGCGCCATGGTACTTGTGGGGTACCCTGGTCCCCTCAGGGCGCCATGGTCCCTTCAGGGCGCCATGGTCCCTGACAGGGCGCCATGGTCCCTAATCAGGGCTTGGCGAAGGGTTTCAGGGCTAGCATACAATGTGCAACAGTTTACATTTGCGATTTTGATGATTGAGTACTGATTATGGTCATGTTTTCGTGTTGCAGGGTCTCCCATACATGAGAGAGCATATAGCGGGACATATTCTTCGCACTTTGCGAGATCAGATTCCGCGGCTGACTCAGTCAGAGAGAGACACACTATCAATTGTGGGATTGTGGTATGCGATCCTCATGCCGGCCATTCGGTTCCATCCTGCGATGCTGATGGCATTGATGGAGCGATGGGATCCTGACACATGCACTTTTCACCTTCCAGTAGGAGAGCTGACAGTCACACTCGAGGATGTGTATCGTATACTTCGTCTTCCTATCAGAGGAGCGACCGTTACATACGCAACCGATCGGTCAGCGGAGGATCATCAGAGAGAGTAGGTGTATTGCATAGGGAGAGTCATGCCGAGCGAGATGAGAGGTCGCATCATGGTCAGCTGGCTCTTACATCCTATAGGGGAGGTACCCCTTCTGAGACGCCTTATGATAGCCATCATAGCACTAGCCGTCTGCCCTAATGGGCGAGGGACACACATGCATGGGGGTCTCACATGGTGTATCAGAGTGATGGAGAGACATAGGAGAGTGTATGCTTGGGGTCGGAGTATGCTTGCACATCTCTATCACAACCTTGAGGAATATGTATTCGGACAGGGTTGCAGTTTGATGACATGCACACTTCTGCAGGTGTGGATTTTAGAGCACTTCACATGCACCAGGCCCATCGGTTTTTCGCTGAGTACAACGAGCGAGTGACCTAGGGTGTTCGCTTATCCACTTACCAGTGAGTGGAGATTTGGAGATTTGTTATATTGGAGAGTGATTTTTGACAGACTGACAGCTGAGGTGATAGTGTGGAGACCTTACCTACGGATGCACAGATGGGATGGTATGGAGAGATAGTTAGCATGTCTACAGAGGAACCGCCTACTGTAGGGACGATATTCACACATCATAGTCCCTTTCTACTTTGATCGAGTATGGAGGCAATTCGGGCTAGAGCAGTGTGTTCCAGCCGATGTGCCCATCTATACTCGACACTCACGGGTCCTTCCCAGACCTAGAGCAGTAGCGAGACCGATGGTAGATGACATTGAGACGATAGAATTAGAGGGATCTGATCAGGATGTAGTCACTGATTATTCTGCAGAGCCTGGAGCATAGCGGAGGTACGTCTCATGGTTTATGAGATCGTATCCAGGTCTTATCTTTCCACTAGATCATCTGACAGGCTATCCAGGCCCATGGAGACATGGAGACCGAGACGAGGACCAGGGATCCAGGTCGGAGGAGCCAGAGGAGGGAGAGGGTCATGAGGAGGCGGGAGATCCTGATCCACCTACAGGCGATCAGCCCAGTGCCGAGGAGGAGGAGGAGGAGGATACAGATAGAGAGGAGAAAGAGGAGGATGCAGGTGATGATGCGGATGAGGACGAGGATGAGGATGATGAGGAGGAGGACGAGGAGGAGAATAGAGATGATGAGGAGGAGTCAGATGCAGCTCCCCACCATTCAGGAGACGATACCATAGCTCTGGATCCACCTCTTATTCCCCAACAGGGGGAACATGAGGTGATACGGAGACCTATCCCTAGTACCGTCCAGCCTACACCCATCGTGGATAGATTATTCGAGTGAGGGGAGCCTAGTGGTTCCCAGGCACAGATGCTACCATATCATGATCCCTACTGGTGCAAGGGAGATCCAGGTATAGTAGGTTTTATATTGATTGATTAATGTTTTGATGATATAGAATGGTACTAACAAATATCTATTCTACTACCACAGCTAATGTGTAGGAATGGCGTTCCCTGATTCAGCAGGCAGTGACAGACATTTCCATGATAGCACAGATCCCCAGTTCCTCACAGATTGCCTATAGGCCTCAGGGGAACGCGGGTCGGCATGAGGATTTGTTTTTCCCATTCCGAGTACAGGTAGATATATGGAGGGAGAGAGAGAGAGTCCTATCAGAGGACCTCCAGCAGGCGCGGTAGAGAGAGCGAGTTCTATCAGAGGACCTCCAGCAGGCGCGGCGAGATCTAGCAGTGGCTCAGATTGAGGCTACCACCTATCGCACGATCCTTATGGATAGGGATCGTAGGAGTTCCTCTCAGAGTCACTCACGATCTATATCACGCTACACACTCATGGGTCCACCTTCACGGCCAGATCAGGAGGGAGCGTCCAGTCGACACTCTCCAACCACTAGCCCTAGGGATAGGAGATGATTTTATGATGTAAAAGAGAGATCACATTTTGGATATACAGTGACCTATATTTGTATATGATCCACACATATATATGTATATATACATGCTTCTCTTTTGTCTCAAATGTGTTATCTTTAATGCTTAAAACAATGTATATTTTGTTTTGATTAAATCTAATACATTTGGTAAATGTACATGTATGTTCAGAATTTAATTTCCATGTGATTGATTTCTCAATGCTCCATGATTAAATTGATACATGTGTGACTTAATTAAAATATTTAATCAAGTACTACATTGATGATAAGGAAGAAATATGTATTAAGTCTAAGAATCATATAACTAATGTGATTTAATTTTGAACTTAAACACAACATGATACGATTCTACTTAACACATAACGACATTGTATAATATGCTAGCATAATGAGAATGTAAATCTTTTACAATTTACATAAATGAATTCAAGACAAACTATAAAGTAAGAAGACACGCTTGTCAGGAACGAAGCAATATAGATTAAACACTATAACATTTAATTCTATTTTGCTTTAATTAGGAGATACTAACATATTATCCAATGTTGAAGAATTGAAAAGAAGATAGATGAAGAATTAAGCATAATATCTATGCAAGTGCATAGCATTAATAGGTTCTTTAAGAGGCGTACCATCTACATCCACTATTTTATAAGCACCTGATCCATAATCCTCAATAACGATATATGGTCCAAGCCAATTAGGACTAAATTTTCCCTTTTCTGCAGGTAAGGCATTCAAATTGCACTGATTCTCATAAAGGACTAAGTCACCTACTGAGAAGGAACGTTGAATAACCTTATCATTATAGCTTCGTTGTAGAGTTTTGTGATACGCTTGAATATGCTCAAGAGCGTTTATACGCTGTTCATCAAGCATCTCAAGCTGTTGAAGTCGTTGTTCTCTATAAGAGTCATCATCTACTATACCTTTGAGAGAAACCCTAAGTGATGGAATCTCTAATTCTAAGGGCATAATAGCATCAGCACCATAAACAAGATTATAAGGAGTAGTTCCCGTAGCAATTTGCACACTCGTTCGGTAAGCCCAAAGAGCATAGATTAGCTGGTTACTCCAATCCTTACCATGCTTATTCACGGTTTTGCAAAGAATTTGTTCAATTATCTTATTGGATGATTCGGCTTGACCATTTGACTGAGGATAATATGGTGTAGAAAATCGATGTTTGATATGATACTTATCGAGGAATTTCTTCATGTCCTTGTTCTTAAACGATGTCCCATTATCTGAGATTATAGTGGAAGGTATCCCAAATCGAGAAATAATGTTTTCTAGAAGAAATTGACAAATCACTTTAGCAGTAGTAGAGCGAAGGGGAATAGATTCTACCCACTTCATAAAGTAATCTGTTGCGGTTATAATGAAGGTGTGTCCTTGAGATGAAGGAGGAGAGATTTTTCCAATAAGATCCAAACCCCATGCAGAGAAAGGCCAAGAAGCTACTTAAGAACGAAGTTCTTGGGCAGGAGCATGAATCAGATTATTGTGTTGTTGACATTGATGACATTTCTTAACAAATGAAAAGGAATCCTTCTGCATAGTTTGCCAATAGTATCCCATACGAAGCAATCTATGAACCAAGGATTTGCCCCCAAAATGCCCCCCACAGGCACCTGAATGTGCTTCTTCAAGAGCAACAGGGATTTTCGACTTGTTAAGACAATGAAGGAGAAGACCATCATAACCCCTTCGGTAAAGGACATTAGAAAGGATGATATATCTAGCAGACAGCTTGCGGATTCTAGCCCTAGTGTTCCTATTAGCAGAATCAGGAAAGGTACCATTAGTCAAATATCTTACAATATGCGAGAACCATTCATCTGAATCTACAAAGTCACAACATGTTACCAAGCTAGAATCATCTTCAATAGCTGGAGAAATAAGGTTGTGAATAATGAATTTAAGATCGACCACAGGGTCCTCTAAAGATACAAGAGAAGCCACACATGCCATTGCATCCACATGTCGATTATCTTTTCGAGGAACGAGTTCCATGGTATAAGAATCAAATTTTTGTAATAAAGAGATAGCAAGGTCTTTATATTGTGATAATTTGTCTTGTTTTTCTTGATACATTCCTGTTACTTGTCTTATAATCAATTGCGAATCTCCATAGATATGTATGTGTTTTATATTCAGAGCTAAGGCTACTTTTATTCCCGCTATAAGAGCCTCATACTCAGCAATGTTATTGGTACACAGGAAATTTAGACGATATGATAAGGGAATAGGTTTCTTTGTAGGAGAAATCAGAACAACACCTGCCCCCGATCCCGTACAACACTTAGAGCCATCAAAGTATAACTCCCAAGTTTCATCTTTCTCTATAGAAAGAATGAAGTCATCAGGAAAAGATTCAGGGTTAGGGAAGGAGAAAGGTGAAGGGGCCTCAACTAAGTGATCGGTCAACGCTTGTCCTTTAATTGCTCTTTGTGAAACAAATTTAAGGTCAAATTCCGTTAACATCATAACCCACTTAGCTAGACGTCCTGATAAATCAGTTTTAGAGAAAAGATGCTTCAAAGGATCAAACTTTACCATGACGTGGACTTCTGAATTTAAAAGATAATGTCTCAATTTCTGAGTCGCAAACACCACGGCCAAGCATTGTCTTTCTATTGCAGAATATCAGGTCTCATAATCGAGTAAGGTATGACTTATGTAATAAACTGGACATTCCTTACCATCTTTATCATGTTGTGCTAACAATGCTACGAGAGCATGAGAGGAAGCAGCTGTATACAGAAGGAAGGGTTTAGAAGGTTCAGCAGGTTGAAGAATAGGAGGACTAGCCAAATACACTTTTAAATCTTCAAATGCTTGCTGACAATCTTCATTCCATTGAAAAGTGATATCCTTTTTAAGAAGTTGAGTAAAAGGAAAGGTATAATCCGCAAGTTGAGACATGAACCTACGAATAGCTTGAATCTTTCCTTGTAAGCTTTTAAGTTGAGAGACATTTCGAGGAGGTGGCATGTTAACAATAGCATCTATTTTTTTAGTGTCCACCTCAATCCCACGATGCGAAACTATGAACCCTAATAGTTTTCCACTATCCACACCAAAAACACATTTTCGGGGATTCAAGCGCATGTGATATTTATGAATTCTTTCAAAGATTTGATGGAGGATTTTAACATGATCCATGCGAAGAAAGGATTTAGCTAAAATATCATCAACATAATCCTCTAAAATCTTATGCATATAATCATGAAAGATAAGGGTCATCGCTCGTTGATAAGTTGCACCGGCATTTTTAAGTCCAAAAGGCATCATTATCCAACAAAACGTACCCCAGGGAGTGGTGAAAGCGGTTTTGAATTGATCTTGAGGGTTTATGAAAATTTGATTGTAGCCTGAAAAACCATCCATGAAGGATAACAAGGCATGTCCTGCCGTAGAATCAACTATCATGTCAATGTTTGGAAGAGGGAAATCATCTTTTAAAGAAGCCTTATTCAGATCTCGAAAATCAGTACACATTCTTATTTTGTTGTCTGGTTTAGCCACAGCGACAATATTTGAAATCCATGGGGAATAGTCAATAGGGCGGATAAATCCAGCCTCCAATAATTTTTCAATCTCAGCCTTAACAAGCAGAGCCACATTAGGATTCATTTTTCGAATCTTTTGTTTCACGGGCTTAGCATCGGGAACTAAGACAATATTATGAGTAACAATCTTAGGATCTATACCAGGCATGTCAGAATATGTCCAAGCAAAGATCTCAGGGAATTCATGCAATAGTTCTTCATATTGTTTTTGTTCCCCTTCATCCAAACATTTTCCAATTTTAATAACTTTCTCTTTATTGCAAGGATCCATCTTAACATCAGTGGTGTCACTTATGAGAAGATTACTTTGTTGAGGAGTATCCTTTAACTGAGGAAATTCTTC
Organism: Cryptomeria japonica; assembly: GCF_030272615.1. Classification (NCBI taxonomy): domain Eukaryota; kingdom Viridiplantae; phylum Streptophyta; class Pinopsida; order Cupressales; family Cupressaceae; genus Cryptomeria; species Cryptomeria japonica. Next base: position 62,186,391 of record NC_081408.1, on the reverse strand, counting down.
CACAATCTCATCGTTATCAATTTCTTTTCCAAAATAAGCTTCAGTGTTCAAACAATAAGGGAGTCCCCTATTGTGGTGATAACGAGGAAGAGTGTCATAGGCTCCCAAGAAATCAGCTAAAGCATTGTCGGTAGGGAAGATATCCAAAGCACAATCACCCGAAGGATCCCCATCAATATACTCAAGGTGTTGTATTGATAAAGATGTAGAGATAGCATTAACACTAATACATGGTCTTTTAGAAGCTTTAGTACGTCTGCAGGGATTATAGCCAAGTCCAAAGGCATAATGTTGAAAATTAGTCTCTAGAGGAACTCTTATCCCTTGTTCATTAGCACCACAACCTTTTCCATGATACCCATGCTTAGCAAAATGCGAAAACCACGACCATAATGATCAGCCATTTCAGGAAGAGAAGGTGGTTTTTCATAAGACAAAGAATCAAACTCTTCATAATTATAGGTATGTGGAGAAGAAGTTTGAGAAGCGGCCACAAAATTATTACTCATAGATTCAGGTAAGGTTGATTGATTTTTAGCTTCTTCTTTCTTTTCAACTTTGTGATTTTCAGCTTCTTCCTTCTTTTCAACTTTAAGTTCTCTAGAGGGAACCTTATATTCATCTACAAAGGTAGGGTTAAAATCAAGAGATCCCCAATCATCCTCTGCGAGAACCTTTTCAGGATCAGAATCCTTTTTATGTGTAATTTCAAGTCGAGAAGGATTTTCTTCAGGAGCTCCAGACTCATCCAAAGAATTTTGATCATCGGAGAGCGAAGACTCATCGATAGGTTTCTTGTTTAAAGAGTCATCACTAGACGAGGATGGCTTAGAAGAATCTCCTTTGGAATTAGATGTTTGTAGACAAGCTGGAAAATTAGTATCACCTATCAAAGTATATGTCTTATTGTTATAAATGAATTTAACTTGTCTATGCAAAGTAGAAGGGACAGCTTGCATGCTATGAATCCAAGGCCTCCCTAATAACAAGTTATATGTTAAATTTCCCGGCATAACATGGATAGGAGTAGGCAAAGTAACAGGTCCCACTGTGAGAGGTAAAGTGATGATAACCAATGAAGTCTTAGCCACATTGTCAAAGCCACGAATGGGACAAGAGTTAGGCTCAATAAGAGACGTATCCACATTCATCTTATGCAATAGATTAATACTACACACATTAAGGCCAGAGCCATTATCTACTAGTGTTCATCTTATAGCAGTGTCTTTCATGATAACCACAATCATCAAGGCATCATATTGTTGTTGAATTTCACTAGTAGGCAACTCATCTTGGGTAAACACAATTTGAGCTTTAGGATTCATCACAGAGTTAACAAAAGATGCTATATTACTAGATGTATTCGGTGGAGGAACATTCAAATCTTTCAAGGCATCTTGTAACATTCCATGATGAGCGAAAGAAGTTTGAATCAAATCCCAAAGGGATATCTTAGCAGGGGTAGCTTTAAGTTGTTCTGTAAGATCATATTCCTTACCCATAACTTGCGAAATACGGGGAGCTTGTGGAAGAATTGGTTGAGGATTAGGAAGAGAAACTGGAATAACAGGAGGAGGATTAGGTTGCCTATTATTTCTGGTATGATAAGTATGAGCAACCGCATGATAACTCTCTCTAGTTATTTGCTTAGCATAACTGTAAGGACTTATAGGTTTTCTTCCTTGCACGGTGATGATTGGTTTATTCGGGGTACGAAAGGAATCATGATCATACCTTCCTTGGACAGTAAGGAGAGGTGATTTAGGAATTTGAAAGGTGGGAGAAGGATAAGCACCTTGGACTTCAAAGAGAGGCTTATTATGTTCATTCAAGTTTATCATGTTAACCAATTTAGAGGTCTTGTTCTTGTTTAAAGATTTCGATAAAGCCACAAAGTCATCAAGAGCATCATCCAACAAAGCATGATCATATTGGTTAAAAGGTTTGTCTTTTGATTCAAAAGGGGACATCTCCTCATAGAGGGGATTATTGAAAACAACCATGTTACTAGATTCAGGGGAAGAGTGGATAGGAAGGTATCCTTGAGAGGAACCATTCGACTTATCTTTCTCATCACACCTAAATGGCATAGTAACAAGGTTTATGAGTTTTTGGTAAAATGAAGGTTTGGCATCCTTAGGATTTAAAAAATCATCTAAAGCTTCATCTAATTCATCTTGGCTATACTCATAATAATCATCAAAAGCATGAACATTTTGCAAATAAAAATCTGACATTTTGAAAAGATTGCATAAAATTTAAACACACAATGCAAAGAAACACACTCTTCTTTTTTTTTTTTTTTTTCTTTTTAATGAAAATGAAATGAAAATACGCTAAATCTAAATCTAGATCTAACACATGCAATGCAAGAGGAAGCAATGATAGATTCACGTCAGGTTCACCAAAATGTGTAGGGGAAAAAGCGAGACTAGGTTAACATGGCCTAATCCTACCTTTTGACACACATTACAGAATACGGAAGAGCCTAGAGATATCGCACAATTGGCTACTTCTTTTGGTGAAAGAGAGAGCCACGGGATATCTATTAGGATTTCTATTCCCTTGTTGAAACTGAAAGCTAAAATGATACAAGTTCAAAACCCTAATCCCAAAATGCAAGTATAAACTAATAACAAGATTGCAGAATTGAGATTAAATAATGAACAGCTGTAAATACAAGGATGAAATAAGAATGCAGATGTGTACCCGAAGTCAAAATTGGACTAAAAATGTTCGGGACAGGAGCGCGGGCGCCACTGTCCTGAAAACTGCACCGGAAACCGCTGTTCTGCACTCTGAAACACTGTCGGGAAGCTGTCTGTCCGGAGGACCAGGGCGCCCAACGCCTCTGTCCCAGGGACCAGGGTGCCCAGCGCCCCTGTCCCAGTCTTCTGCTCTGCAACTTGACACAGAGTGCTGTCTTGACCTTCTCTCTCCGGATCTGTATCCCACGGCGTCGTCCGAATCCCGAAACCTGCAATGATATCTGAAAAAGGGTGTATGGGCGGCTATATAGGGTTTTGCCTTAGTCAAACCCCCGCTTCAGTGATTTCCACCTCCACGAATAGCCAAGTCGTTTTGTAAAATGTATTGTGTGTGCAGACCTAGTGTGTGTGCAAGGTCCTAAAATGCAAGAAAGCAAACTAGAGCAACCTAGAAAGTAAACCCTAATTGCTTGTAAATGATAATGTAAATGCTCTAAATCAAGATGCAATGTGATCTAAAGCATGAATAAATGATGTATTGAAGCTTATGTAAAGACATGAAAACAACATGAAATCATACCCAACCCTCAAGGGAGGAGTACAAGCCAATCTTCAGTCGGTAATCTCCTATTGTTCTTTAATGTCTTCCAAGCCCTAAGTGGATGAATGAATTTGATAAGTGCTTGATAGAGGAATGTTGAATGTTGTTGAAGTCTTCAAAGATCTGCTCTTTCGCTGCATATGAAGTTCCTGAAAATAAAAATCTGATCCCTTCAAATGAAGAAAGAGAGCTCTTATGTAGGAAACCCTAGATCATAAATTCGTATTTTGGCCGACCTAGAGATTGAATATCCCGCCAATTTCTTGGGGTTAAGCTTTATTTTATGATTGGATCATGCTCCCAAAATTTCGAGAAAAATGTCCGGGACCATGTGCACTCCGGGCGCCACGGTCCCGACAACTTTTCACCAAATTTTCGAGGCCATCGGATATGATGATTTTAGAGAGAATCCTGAAGTTACAGGTGATTTCAAGATGTTTTGACCCCGAAACCAAGCCCCCAAGTTTGAAATAGGACTTAATTAGGGTTTTTGATTAAGTGGTGTATTGGAGGAATAAAATGCAAAGGGCGCGCTTTAGTGAAAGGGCCCAACTTTATGATGTAGAGAATGATGAAATAGGACCTTAGACCTAATTAATTTGATTAATTAAGTGCTAAAGGATAAATGCAATGCAGAATGTAAAATGCACTAAGGCGGGTGCTAAACTAGGTGTGAAATTGTACCACCCTAGCGAGTGCGTACAATTTACGATGCTACATTATGTTGTGCTAGTAGTACACCCAATGTTGTACTTGTTGCTGAGATATAGAGTAACAATGGCCTACTTGGATCTAGTAGCATCAGCAATGGTGGATTCATGAGATAGTCTTTAAGCATCTGAAATGCTTGTTGGCATCTGGCATCCCACTGAAAGCAGATGTTCTTGTGTAGCAGGTGTGTAAATGGGTGACATTTATCAACCAGTTGTGCGATGAATCTTCGGATGGATTGAAGTCTCCCTTGTAATGTCCTTAGCTTACTGATATTCTTTGGTGGTGGCATGTCCATGATTGCCTTAACCTTTGCTGGATCGACCTCAATACCTTTGCTTGAAATAATGTATCCTAGAAGCTTCTTGGAGGTCACTCCAAAGACACATTTCTTTGGGTTGAGTCGAACATGGTATTGTTCCAGTCTATCAAAGATTTTATCTAAGATGTGGAGATTCCCTTCTTTGATAAGTGATTTTGCTAGTAAGTCATCAACATAATCTTCCATCATAGTATGCATCATGTCATGGAAGATGGTGGTCGTTGCTCTTTGATAGGTCGCTCCTACATTCTTTAGACCGAAAGGCATTACATTCCAGCAATATGTGCCCCATGGACATGTGAAGGCTATCTTATGTTGATCCTCTGGTGCGATCTTTATCTGATTGTATCTTGAAAAGCCATCCATGAGTGAAAGCATGGCATGTCCTGCTATCAGATCTACTATGATGTCGATATTTGGTAGGGGGAAGTCATCCTTAGGACATGCCTTGTTTAGATCTCTGAAGTTAGTACAAATGCGGATGCCCCCTTTTGGTTTGTTGACAGGCACAATGTTGGAGATCCATTCTGCATAATCAATTGGCCTAATGAAACCAACATCTAGGAGTTTCTTGAGTTCTATTTTGACAAGTACTGCAGTTTGAGGATGCATCTTACGAAGCTTCTGCTTGACAGGTTTGGCTCCTTCTACTACAGTGAGATGATGCATGACTAAATCAGGATCTAGCCTAGGCATGTTTGCATATGACCATGCGAAGTTGATCTGACGCTTCTGGAAGAACTCTATAAACTTAGGTTGTTCCTCTGGAGTTAGAAGAGATGCCAAATGTATGATATGAGGATTTTTCAAGAGTCCCCACATTATATTCTTTGGTTTCCTCAATGAGAATTGTTGATCATTCTTGTTGTGCATTAGTAGGGAGAATGTCAAACCCTTCATCCTTAGGCACCTTAGAGAGGTTTTCACCATTGGATATGCTCTTTCTTTTTACTTTTGTGGGATCGAATAGTGCCATAGTGTGGTTTTCACTGGAAGATCCATGTTTTATTGTTATATTTTTGCAGCTGAAAGGTTTGGCATCCGCCCCGAAGTATGCTGTGCTTTTTAGTTCAATGGCGAATCCAACTTTGTGATCCCCGCTTGGTAGGTTATCCCTTAAGTCCAAAAAGTCAATGATGGTCTCATCATTTTGGAAGAAGTCAAGACATGGGGGATTTGGTTGGTTCCATTTGATGAGTTCAAGGTGAATAATAGGCATTACTTCATCGATTAGGTTAAGTTTGTTAGATGTATCAGTGAGGGTTAAGACGTTATGGTGAAGTTCGTTAATGGTACTCTCCCTGTCAAAATCAAGCGTAGGATGAGACGTAGGGTTTGTGGAAGATGTTTCTAGTTCAGGAACCCAAGTGGTCTTTATCTGTGCTTCTCCATAAACAGGGATGTCTTTGCGTGGCGGAAGTGGTGATGTGTCTTCCTCATCTGAAGTATTAAGCTGCACAGAATCAAATTCCCATTCATGTGAGTCAGTCTCTGAATCACTTTCCAGCATCCGATTGCTATACCATACTGAGATGTCCTTTGAGTTAAACACTGAAGGTGTGATTGGTTTATGTACCTTTGTAGTGATCAGTGTTGCAGGAAGTTTGATGGGGATAAAAGAATCTGGTACAAGAAGTATCAGTAGTGTTGACTCAGTGGCTTTTGCTGGTACTGCTGGTGCCATGGATGCTGCTAATGGTGCTGTTGATGGGATTACGGGTCCATTTGGTGGAATGAATGACATTGGTGATGGTTTCCTTGGGGTTGTGAGCCTCGATGGGGCAGTTGGGATGGTGCTTGAGGCTGCTTTAATGATGAAAGGTGTCCTTTTGGCAGTAGGCTGACATAATGGTTTGCTGGGTTTTCCTTTGAATCTGAGTTTAGGAAAGATTTCTTTCTCAAAGCCTAGGCTTGTATTACCTTTGGGCTTTAATTCTGGTAGTAGAGGTTCATGTCGTCCTTGTTTGCAATATCCCAAAGCACTTTGACCATCATATCCCATTCGTTGCATAATGAGGAGACCTTTGCCATACTGATCCGTAGGAAGTTTAATTGGCAGGATATCAGTGGTGATGGGATCTTTATAGAACCATTCCACTAGGTCCTCATCTTGGGTTTCTTCCTCTTGACTCTTTCCAAGGATGAAAGGCATCAAAGCACATGCTGGCATGATCAGTGGTTGCTGGAGTAACTACTATGGTTTACCATGTGTTCTAAGAGAAGTGGGCATTTGTCCCACACAAAAGAGTTGACTTAAGTTGTATTCCCCAGGACCTTCCTCTACTATTTTCATTTTAAGCTTTTCTTGCTTGGGTATAGTGGTGTTCGAACTGGCAAGAGAGGTGGGACCTATATATGATGTGGAGGAAATGGCTTCTCTATTATTAGGAACAATAATCTCTGGTTGATGGCTAATATTATGATAGTATGCAAAGGGATTTGCATCACCCAAGATTGTGATCTCTACACAGTTATGTGGGAACTTGATACATTGATGGTAGGTAGATGGTACGGCTTGCATGACATGTATCCAAGGTCTTCCTAATAATAGATTGTATGGCAGAGGAATATCCAGAACCTGACAGATGATGTGCTTTACCACAGGGCCCACTCAGATTGGTAGTACCATAGCTCCTTTGGATGAATGCTCTGCATCGTCATAGGCTTTGATTGTGATCTTACGAGGATCCACTGATTCTATTGCATATCCCAATGTTGTGACCAACTGTAGTGTACAAATATTCAGGCCTGCTCCATTATTGATCAAGACTCGCTTGATCCTATGCTAGTTGATAAAGCCTTCAATGTGTAGCGAAGCATTATGAGGTTGCTGGAAAGAAGAGTTGTCACTTTCAGAAAAAGTGAGACAAGGTGATGACTTTAGACTTCCAACCATGGCTTGAAATCGGTCTATATTTAGATTTGCAGGGACTGACACCTCTTGGAGTGCATGATCCAAGATAGTTTTATGAGATGGTGATAGGCACAATAGCTCTAAAATGGATATAAGCGTAGGCATTTTATCTAATTGTTCCACAAGATTGTACTGCTTTGGGATGGAGGTGGTACCTTGTGGAGCTGCCTTGATGGTGACTTTGTCATGACGTGTAAGAACATTGCAATTTGAGTTGGAATTTTTGAAGGTTATAGTTGCAACTTGTTCACTCGCATCATACAGATGATTTACAGTGTAATTATGCACAACCTATGTATAATCAGTGGTATAAGTGCCTCGCCTAGAAGTGGAAGGACCCCTTTGATCTTGTGATGGAAGTGGATTTTTGAAAATCAGATGATCATTATTGGTTGTTTTTGGGTCATGTCCTACAATTTCAATTTCTCCTCGATCAATAAGATCCTGAATGAGATCTTTCAATCGGTGACAATTACTTGTCTTGTGCCCTCTCCCTTGATGGAATTCACAATGTTCAGTATCTCTCCACCATGCCGGTTTGACCTGAGGCTCATAGTTTGATAGCTTAGGTAGAGTGACCAAATTTTGAGAAATGAGTTGTCGCAAGACAGTTTCAATGGGTTCCCCTAAAGGAGTGTATGTGCATTTCTATTTTTGCTGATGAGGTCTAGGTTCATCATGAGATGTGATGTGACCTTGATTGGAAGGAATATTTGTGTTATTCTGAGGTGGAGGATTTTGTCCTACAAATCGAACCACAGGTTGTGCATTTTGGACAGTCCGGGCATCCACAACCCCATCATTGACAATATTCTTGTTTTTGTTCCAGAAGCTTGGTTTATCACTATTGAAGCACGGGCGAGGACCATCCTTTGGTTCATTAAAGATTTTGATGAGTCCTTTCTTGATAAGTGCCCTTTCACATTTCAAACCCTTGGTGAGCATATCATTAAAAGAGTTTGTGTCTTTGACATCCAGGTGAAATTCCATTTCTTCGTTTAAGTTGGAAATGAATATTTCCACTAGCTCTCGTTCAAGTAATTGAAGAGAACATCTGCTAGACATTTGGCGCCATCGTTGCAGGATTACTGAGAATAGTTCACCTGGTTTTTGTTTGGTGTTGCACAGATCAACCATGGTGATGTCGCATTCAATGTTATGAGAGTAATGAGCTAGGAACTTCTGGCTGAGTTCCTCAAATGTTCTAATGCCACCTGGTAGTTGGGAAAACCATGATGTGGTTGTTCCTCCCAATCTTTGGGGAAAAAGGCGCATTAGGTATGTGTCTTCATATGCCACTTCAAGACAAGCAGAATGAAATTCTCTGACATGATCACGGGGATCTCCCTTTCCTCTATATTTTTTGAATTTGGGTGTTTCGAATCCTCATGGAAAGGGTGGCATATAAATATTCCTATCAAAACGATAGGGATAGATGTCATTGAGTGAGAATTGGTTAGTTTTGACACCACTATGAAGCTGTTGGGCGAGATTCTCGACTTGTTGCCGCAACATCTCCATTTCATTTGGAGGAGGAGGTGGTGGGTTACCTCGAGGAATGTTATATCTGATGGGATCTCTACCTCTTTCCTCTTCATGGTGACTTTGTCTTTCTGATGCTTGTCTTAATTGGGCAAGATCAAAGTCAGAGGGGAGTTTTGCTCATTCTTGGGCGAGTTTTAAGAAGTGAGCATCCGCATTGCTCCTGAGTATTTCATCAAATAGTCTATTAAAGAGAGGGTTATGCTGAGCCCTTTCTATTGTTGCAGGAGTAGGAGTACTTGGGTTTTCGTCATTCGCATTTCCTCCAAGTGCTTCTTGAAATTCATTGAGATTTTCCTCTTCTTCTTCTTCCATTTCTATTTCTCGTTGCCTCGACTGTGATCGGGTTTGAGCCATTTTGCTTATGAGTCTTTTGTTGAAGTTGAGTGAAAATGATGATGAGTTTTTGATGAAATGAGAGTTTAATGGTTGGTGAATTGTGTTGCACATGGATCTCTAGCACCTTTAAGGTAGATATAACTAAAATTTATTTTTTTGAATTGCTTGCTTGTTTGATAAGTTTTGATGTGATAAGGTGTAGAAAAATCTGAGATGTGTTATAGATTTAACTACCTAGTAATGAGAGGATTCACTCATGAACTAGTTTTAACCTGCATAGATGTGTCTCTCAGGATGAGCTTATCCTAGATGTAGAAACAATCTAAACAAAGTGATGTGATGTGTTTGATTCAAGCAATATCTAAAAAGAGAATTTTAGGACAAGAACCTCTTAATGTTTTGAGAGTTTGAACGGATTGATGATGAAGTGATGATGTATGAAAAAGATGATGGATGAAAATGTTTTCAACTTTCAATAAAAACTTTGTGTTACAAATGGGACAAGCTCTACCTCTTCCCTTTCGGGTGTTGGTGGTATTTCTCGAGCCGTGTCATATGTGATACAGACATTTGGGAAGAAGTTGGTATTAATCTTACCTCCTTGGTTTTTGTGATAACTCAGAGCTCTATATTGTGTAAAAGCTCTGCAGTTCTATGATTTGGAATCAAATTCGTTTGTTTTGCCTTGAAGGTAGAGACGCATGTGATGCAAAAAGACTATGTGAGACAAAGATTTGTCTATTTATATAGAAGAACTTCCTCCTTTTGATCAAAGCCTTTGAGCTTAATGGTCTTCTTTTCAAGTTGATATTCTGATGATGCTTCTTCTTTCGCAAGATGTGAAGAATGGTCATAAAGTTTGGACTCTTTGTTGTTTGCACTTTGTTTTTGGTATTTTTGGTTGTTTTTGAGAAATGTTGGATGAATATTTTGTTTTTGGGATTGATTTTCTGATTTTTCTTTGACAAGAAAACAAAGCAAGCACACAAACACAAGAATGTTCCCCCAGAGGCACAAATGAGTATGGGTCTAGATCAACCCAATCCTTGGACTTGTATATGACCCTTCCTTTAGATGTATTTTAAGGTGTATTTCCAAAGCCTGAAGTCGGCTCAATTTTCACTTGGTCTCTAAAACGAACACACTTCAAACACTTTTTATCCCTAAGGTCAAATGGCCAGTTGTGATAAATTTAGCCCACATCTTGATATTTCTTCGACTTTGGTACTACATACCTTATGAATCCCACCGTGGCAGGTAAGGATGTGATATACTAAGTCTTGCACGAGCATAACAAATAGATGATCCCTATGATGGGGGAGTCACCACTTTTATCAAGCCACAAGTGACTTTTCAAAAAGATATGTTTCTACTCAAGGAAATATGTATGGTGAGTATCTTGGGAGCAAAACCATCTATGATCTTGCACTAAATTATATCGCAAATATCCTCAATCAAATAGAATGGGTGGGCTAATACTTAAAGGTGTTTAGTCATGTTTGATGTTTTTGGACATAAGTTCATTCTACAGTGACTCACTTAAGAGCCTTGTAACTGGTGGTGGGGCCCATTTGTCCTTTCGGCCAGTTACACTGTAGGAATAGCTATACCCAAGGCTACAGCTTTCACTCTCACCTGATTTCTATAGCAGCTCTAAGGATTTACCGCTCGAGGTCATTCCCAAGAGTATCGATCCCTTGGTAGACCTCTCTTAAAAAGATAAAACTTTGAGTTTTACTAACACTTTTCTCTTGCACCTAGGACCACGAAAGCCAAGGGAGAGGATAGTGTGTGTTAGAGGTGGGACCACTCGACCGACTTTTGTGCACAAGTGTGCCAAGCATGAAAAACACTTGTTCTTTTTAATCCACCATTGCAATGTGATCTAAATATTTGGAGATGTTGCTCCAACAGTCATGGTGTTCTTTTTAACTTCAAAGGCAAAATGTGTTGTAATCTAGAAATTAGAAATCTTGGTCAACTTAATGAAAAACACGTCTTTGCTTGAAGTAAAATTGTTTTTGAGCTTGAAGGAAAAATGGCTTGTTCTTTTTAGATTGCCCAAAAAAAAGTGTTGATTGTAAATTTCTTTAAGTTGATGCAAGAAAATAAATTTGTTTTGTTCAGTTTTAATGCACCAAAAGAAGAGTGACCCTAACTAGAAAGCAATGAAAATTTGTTTTTGTTCAAGTTTTTAAGGCACCAAAAAGAAAGTTTGTGGTTTTTAATGGTGAGTTTTAAACCTGCACAAACAATAAATGGTTAGTAAAATCTATGTCTAAGGGGAGGCTTCCACAAGCCTAAAATTTTCACTTTTTCGATTACAAGGTGTTTTGTACAACGTTTTGTTACAATAGCACTAGTTTGCGTTTGAACAGAGGCGCTATTTAACACAAACGCGCTAAAAGAAGGGGAAGGACAGAGAGGCAAAAGCGTTGAAAAAGGGTTAATAGCGCCAAAACAACTTTGAAAGCGCCAAAACAGTTCCAAAAGCACTGAACTTGAGACAGTAGCGCTATTGTAAGAACAATAGCACTAAAACAATAAGTATCGATAGCGCTAGAATGAGTTCAATAGCGCCAAAGCGCATCCTGTGTGACACTTTCAACATTCAGACATGTTAGTTTGTTAAAAAGATGATATTTTTGGTGTTTTGATTCACGACAGATTCACCAAATGATGCCCTACAAAATGGAAAAGGTTAGTCAATGATAAACAACACAAGAAACCAGAAAATCGTTAGTGTTAGTCAATCAAAAACTAATCTAAACAGGCATATCAAGAGAGACACTAAAAACATGAAAGTATATTTAACTAAAGAAGCAAATATGATGAGGCATCTCCAAATACCTCCTAACATGCTCTTAGCTCCTTCTCCCTTGTTCCTCTCCTCTCCAAGTTCCAAAATAGTGTAGCTCTCAACAACTTTTTGCACTATGGATGCTAATGGAGGATTGAGATTGTAATATTTCTCTAAATGTAAAATAAAAAGCTAATATTAAGCTATTGATGCTAAAATGATTTATTTTCACCAAAATGACAATACATGAGTTCGCTATGCTAAATGCTCTCTTAAAATGCCTATAGGTTAAATGCATACAAGTTTTTAGGATCTAGATTATGAAGAAATGGGCTCTATTTATAGGAAAAATGGAGGAATGGATGGTTGAGATTGAGCAATCTCAAAAGGGGTCCGGATTGAATGATTTCAAATCCATGTGAGGGCTTTCAACCCAATCCTAGGATGACAAGTGTCAATGTGAGATAGGTTGAGAGGAGAGGGAATACACATTAAATTCTTGATATGACCTTGGGAGTTAAAGTCAAGGTTGGTTGAATGAATAAACTCTTTATTCAAAGAATAAAACTTTTATCCAATGGATAACTTCTTGTGCAAATGTGAAATGGATGAATATGTTCAAAACAATAAATGTTTGGGGAGACAAGTTTAAAATAACCATAAATGGTTATGTAAGAGCCATAAATGGTCATGTAAGAGCCATTAGTGGTCTTGGAAGACTTTGGGGGTTAATTTGTTGAACACACAAAGCATTAAATGCTTTTTAAAGACTTTGGAGTCTTTGAGAAGTGACTCTATTTTGCTTAGGAATGTGACAATAATTAGGGGATGGATTAGGCTAATTAGGAAGGGGTTAGAAAAATCTAGAAGGGGATTAGATTTTGCAAGTGGATTTGGTGGCTGAGAGAAAATAGAATTTTATTAAAATAAAAATTCATTTATTTCAATAAATGTGTGCAAGTTGCATTTGTAGGAAAATGCAAGTGGGGGGGGGATAATGATTTAAATAAATGTTTTATTTAATTTATTTAAAAGAGGAATAGGGGATTTAATTAAATAAATTGATTTGATTTATTTAATTGATTGGAATTTGATTTTAATGAATTAATTAAAATAAATTGAATAATTTATTTAATTAATAGGAGAATGTTTGGAGATGAATTAATTAAATATTAATTTAATTAATTGATGACTAGTGGATTTTTAATCAAATAAATAGCGAATATTTATTTAATTAAGCTGGATAGATTTGTGTGACTATAATCACCATTCACTTTCTGACTAGAAAACGATGCATAATTTTGTATTATTCTTTTAATCACTTTTGCCTCAACTAACGAAGCATGTCCAAATAACAGAGTATCATCTACAAAGAGACAATGAGAAATACTTTGGGGAATATTATGAATCCTTATACCTTTCCAAAGCCCCCCCACTTTAGCAGCCCTAATAGCCCAACTAAAGGTTTCAACTAGGAGAATAAACAAAAAGGGAGAAAGGGGATCTCCCTATCTCAAACCCTTGGTGGAAGAGAAAAAACCACAAGGAGAACCATTAATTAAAATTGAGAATCTTGCAAAAGAAATACATGCATGAATCCATTTGACCCAGAGTTTGGAAAAACATAACTTCTCAAGAACAACACATAAAGCCCCCACTCTACTCTATCATAAGCCTTCATCATGTCTAGTTTAAGTATCATGGCTGGTGTTCTTTGGGTGGAAATAGAATGAAGCACCTCATGTGCTACAATTACACCCTCTGTCATCTCCCTTCCAGGAACAAAACCACCTTGCTCCAATGAAATGATCCTAGGTAGAATTTTTGCCAACCTAAGGGAAATTGCCTTCGTAAATATCTTGTACAAAGTGTTACATAAAGCAATGGGGTGGAAGTCAGCAAAAGTCTTAGTATCCTATTTTTTAGGAATAATTGCAATCATTGTAGTATTAAGTTCTTTTAAAATAGACCTATTTCTCCTAGCTTCGTCAAGAGCCAATAAAACATCATTTCCCACAAAATCCCAACATTTCTAAAAAAATAAAGGAGTAAAACCATCTGGTCCTAGAGCTTTATTCAGATTCATGGTAAAGACAACACTCTTAACTTCTTCTAAGGAAAAGGGAGACATCAACATATTATTGTCTTCCAAAGATACTAAAGGAGGAATATTAGATATAATATCATTTCTAAGATTTCCATTTTCTGAAGATAATAATGACTTAAAAAACCTAACCGCCTCTGAAGCAATATCCTCTAGCTCTGTCAATAAATTTTCATTCTGACACTGAATACAAGATATCCTATTCTTACATCTTTTAATCTTAGTTGAAGAATGAAAAAAAATTGTGTTCTTATCACCATCTGAAAGCCATAACTCTCTAGATTTCTGCCTCTAATAGATTTCCCCTTAAGCTATATGTTTAGTGATTTCAATTCATCAAAAACTTGTGGCACCATACCATGTTGAAGCACATGAGTTTCAAGACACTCAATCATATCTTGAATCCTTTGTTTCTCTTGAAAAGTGTTCTTAAAATGCAAGATATTCCATTCCCTAATATTCAATTTCAAATAACTTAACTTCTTAGAAATCTGAAACATACAGGACCCAAAACAGAAAGGAGGAAAATTCCACCATTTCATAAGTAGAGGCAAAAAGAAAGAATCCCTAAACTACATGGGCTCAAATTTAAATGAAGACTTAAAAGAAGCCCTATCCTCAATAATGGATAGGGAAATTGGAAAGTGATCAGAACCCGAGACCGGTAGAATAGAGGAAAAGAATTCAAAATCTGAATCAATCCAATTCTCAGATAACAAAAACCGATCTAATCTCTCAGCAATATTAGAAAAATCCCTTCTCATGTTTGTCCATGTGAAAATCCCATTATGAGACTTACAATAAAAAAGGCTCATATCAGAAATGAAATCCCCAAAATCATCCATAATCTTTTTATTAGGGAAAACACCTCCTCTTTTCTCATCTAAATTAGTGATAGCATTAAAATCACCCCCAAAGATAATAAAGGAACCATTTCTTAAGGGACAAGAAATCCTCTTTAATTCACCCCATAACTTACTCTTCCCTTGAATTCCTAATGGGGTAAAAATATTAAAAAGCTAGAATTTAACCTTCAAAATCTTGCTTATAACTAGAGTCAACATCCAATTTGTAGTAGATGGCACTAACTGTACCTCACTATTATAATTATTCCAAAATAGTGCCAAACCTCCTAAAGCACCACAAGAAGGAGCAAAAAGAAAATTTCATCTTCTCCAAGATGAAAAAACCGAATCAGCAGACTCCTTTGATAACTTTGTTTCTTGCAACATAAAAATATCACACTTAAATAAGTCCATCTGGGACTTAATTAAGCGTCACTTGTTAGGGGCATTTAAGCCCCTAAAATTCCAAGAAATAATTCGCATTGTCCTCAAGGGGAGGCTGAAGCTCCCCTCTTCCCATTAGTCAGAGAATTTTTGCTTTCCCCAAAGCAACCTTGCAAATTACGTTTCACAGCCCCTGACCTTGTCACAGGTGGACTAATCATAGATCTTTTACTCCTCTTTCTTTTTAAACTTATAGGAGTTAGGCATGTTTTCTTAGGCCTACCAAGAGAGACCGAACGCCTCCCTTGCCCACTAGTAGGAGAAAGGGACAAAGTCTTTTGAATTCTAGCATCAATTTCCATTTGAGTCTTAAGATTATTTGGATGCCTACCTCTCTCAGGAGAAACCACTGATGATGAAAAAACCAAAGTTGTTTGGACAATTGGTAAACTCTTGCATGACTTTGGAGAAGCCAGGATAATTGGGTTATCTTCAAAACCCAATTCTTTTGCAGCTAAAACCGCAAAAGGATTAGCAGACTCCGAAATTGGAAGGGTCGAGTCTATACCCCCCAAATCATTCTCAATTGAACAAACAACTCTATCAGTAATACCCTCATCCATTTGATGTGCATGATTGTTAAAAATATCATTTACTTGCTGAACCAAATTCTCATCTGGCATAATAACTAGGACAACCTCTAATGGATTACTATTCCCTAAGGAAGATTCATTAGCCATATTAATTTCAACATTCAGAGGGGAATTATTAGACACCAAACTCTTAATTTCCTGAACTAAAGAAGCATCATTAGGAAGACCTATGGTAGTTACCTGTTTAATAGTTTCCATATGAAGCACTACATTTTTATCTAAATTCACATTCTTTGAGGAATCAAAAACCTCTTTATGAGTGCATGAAGGCAAATTGTCATCCTTACCTTTTATGTGATTATTTATCATCTTAGGGCAATCTATTGTCAATGAATGATCTACTTCATTTATCAGGGGATTACCATCCATCACTATACCCCCATTATTAGAAAATATCTCCAGAAAAGACAAAAGTGAGACCGAGCCCGAAGTGTGATCATTTGGTTTCCTAGAACTACGACACAATGGATTATTTTCAATTTTAATGTGACCTGTTTCTACCAATTTATGCGAAGAGACATTTCCACATCCTTCAACCGAAGGTCCCGCCGACAAACTACCTTTATTAAGGGATTTAGGGACAGAGCCAACAACCTGCTGGTTTTTCTTAATATCCATAAGTAATGGAGCATCCAAAAGTAAAGGAGACTTAAGAAGCTCTATATCTAATTTCTTAATTGACTAGCGCCAAATACCATCACGAGACTTGATATTACAAGTATGGGGGCAAACATTGTCAGGGTTAATAAGAACACAAATTTTTACCAGAACCTCCCCCTCCACAAAGTCCATTTTAAATGTTAAAAAAGTTCCAATAGTATTTCCAATTTGCTCAAGAACATCCGGATCCATAAATTCAAAAGGAATTTTTGGTAAACCAAACCAGAAAGGAATAAGTTTCGAACTAGACCAAGTAGGAACAAAAAAAGGTTTCCAAGCCGAAACTAAAATTAAATGTTTTCCAAACCAATGATGCAAAGTTCTTAATACCTCGTCTTTGAAAGAAGGAGAATCAAAGACAATAATAAAAGCATTCGCAGACAATAATTGAAAATAATGCATATCCCCCCATCTTTTCTACAACTTATGATAAAGCTTTAACAAACTAATTTGATCACCCCAAATTTCCCCACAAATAGCATTTGAATGCAAGCAATTCACTTTCTGATCGACATAGGAACCCATAATATCAATACAAGGGATAGGAGCCCAAACCTGTGATGAAGAAACCCCCGACAGAATAGGATCAGTAGGTATCTTACTTACCTTGTCTGGACTAGCTTCCTTGAGGTTCACATTTACCTTATTTCCCACCTGCTGTGAAGAAACAAAAACCCTAGCCGCAATCTCCTTATTTACCAAGCCAACGACCCTAGCAAACGTTCGCTGATTTCCCAGATCCAAAGACCATTTCCCTGAAAAACCCTTCAATTGCTTCTCAGAATTCCCTTGATTCTCACCATTATTAAAACGCCCTCAAGTGAATCTCCTTCCATTGTTATTCTGCCTCCATGCCACACTGCGTCTGTTCTGAAAGAAACCTTGAAAGTATTTTGAAACTTGCAGAAAAACCTTGTTATTTCCACTCCGGTTTACCTGTATCGCCATGTCCTTCCATCTGCCGTTCGTGTAGACCCACTGCGGAACATGAGGCGGGTCTACCCAACCCACATCCGCCCATGAACCCAAATGCCTTCTATCGGCCATGACTGCATTCATTTACCGAAATTTGTAATCGTAAAAATCTGTTATTGTTGCAACAAACCCTAACTATCAAATATTCACTCCGTTGAACAACTTAGAATAGCCTGGAGTATATTATTGTTGACGTCTATATTGTTATTATTCTGAACTTTGACTTCATACAGTATCTTTTATATCTGAAAACCTCCTTTTGTTTTTGTAATTCAAGATTTTGACTGATTTTACCTGCCTTGAGTTTGGAATTTTGCTTCTAGGCCTGATTTATCTCCTCCAAGGCCTGATTAATTCGTTCGCTTTGCTTGAGTATGCTGGTCTGCTCCTATGTTCTGTAAGCTTGTTCCAGATTCGCTGTGAATGGCTTGATGATTGAGACAAATAGTTCGCTCCTCTATGATCCTTAATCTGATCGGCAAGTCTGCCCTTCAAATTCGCCCAGATCTGCTGGTGAAAACCTTAAGATTGAAGATAATACTGTTATTTATTGCACTAATATCGATATGTTTTGTCACAGTTTAGAACTAATGGGCGTAACGGGAGCGAAGGCCCTCCAAACTCTTCTCTGCTGAATTCAGTATCTCCGGAAATGAAGTTTTGCAAAGGTGAGAGCCGGACGATTGTGCTTCAGCAATTAGCTCCGTGAAGGTTGCCTGAATCTCTTCAAAGTCTTCGCTCAGCCGGCCACAGAGTTTTTTATACTCTCGATATGCTTCTTCTGCGCGCTGCATGGAAGACTGTGTTTGAAGTTTGAGTCTCTATGTCATACTCACAGATCTGCATCCCCAGATGCTCGCATCTGCTCCTCCCCTTTTCCTCCCGCCTTACACTCACTTCTGCCTAAAATCCTAACCCTGTCTTTCAAAAATCTTTCGGCCTGCTTTCTTGTGCAATCAATATAGAGTATTTCTGTTGCCCCTGATATGGTCGATGATAATTGTGCAAGGATGATCTCTGACTTGCACTGGTAATATGCCCCGATCTGCACTATGGAATTATCTGCGCTCTTTCTGATGTGTTAATATAAACTATACAAATCGGCAGTTCTTGACATATTTTCTTCTTTATTTTTTTATTTTTTTTAAACTATTAATAACACTGCCCAAATTCTTGTTTTGGCAGGACATGTTTACTGCAGGAACCGACACAATTTAATCTATAATTGAATGGACAATGGTAGAGCTTCTTTGAAAACCAGCACTGATGAAAAAAATCCAAGCGGAGCTGGATGATGTTGTTGGTGTGGAGAGAAGAATGGAAGAAACAGACATAGCAAATCTTCCATATCTCCGAGCAATAGTGAAGGAAGTTTTCAGATTACACCCTGTAGCCCCAATCATCTTTAGAAGAGCAGATATGTCTCGTGAGATTGGTGGGTATCTTGTTCCAGATAATACCCAAGTGCTTGTGAATGTATGGAGCATTGGGAGAGACCCGAGTGTGTGGAAGGATCCTTTGAATTTTAATCCAAATAGGTTTCTGGAATTTGACATTGATTACAAAGGTCAGGATTTTGAATTGATACCATTTGGAGTAGGAAGAAGGATATGCATCGGGCTTCCATTGGCACACAGAATGGTTCATTTGGTGGTGGGATCATTGGTGCAAGCCTTCACTTGGTCCATTCCTATGGAAATGGACAATCAGGCAGGTATTGATATGTCTGAAACATTTGGTCTCACTCTACTAAAAGCAGTGCCACTGAGAGCTATTCTTACACCAAGAAGCATCATCAAGTTTTAGAGTTAAAAGTTACAGAAATTCATGTGCTTACGTTTGATCCTTATGGCCTTCGGATGATAGTTTTAATACTTAAATGTCTGATAAAAATATTAAAATTAGAACGTTGGATTATGGATGTTAATTTTAAATATTTAAATAACTATTTCAGATTTACTACCAGGTGATTTATAAAAACGAAATTTGGATTATAAATTTTAATTTTCATGGCATTATATTTTTACTCGAGTGTTTTGGAAAGAATTATATTTCTAATGAATTAATAAAGAACAAATAAAAGGGAGATTAAATTGAATCTTTTAGTTAATGTCATATTGTCATATTTTCTTGAATTTACTGTTTCTTGGACAAATTAGAAAAGATCAATATTAAAACTTGTTGATTAGTTTTTGCCTTCTCTTTCAAACATTCATGTGTTTCATATAGCATTACTTGAAAAGTAAATTAATGATTTTATTGTTTGAATTATAACTTGTACTTTTTCATAAATAAGAATACAAGATAGTCTCAAACATTATGCCATCACTTGTAGACCAAAATCAACATCATAGACCAAAATCAACATCATAGACTAAAAAGATTTTATTTCTATTTCAACTTAGTTCATGAAATCTTTTTTTGATAATCCACCTATTGTTAAAAATTCAGAAGATAACTTTAAAACATTAATATAACCATTTAAATGAGATTCCAATCCAAAATGTCTTACTTCATTGGTAATTATTTTGAACATTAGATGGAAGGACCAACCTTATTAAGTGACCTACATATAGTTTTATATGATTGTGAAAGTGAACCTAATAAATCAAGTTGTTTGTCTGATTGCTTGTGAGACACGTTGGTCTCACCTCTCAGGTCCTCTCCAAATTACTGAGAACAAGTTACCTAGCATAAACAATAAAAAAAATCCATTTTGTTTTAATTATCTATATTTTTTTTTGATATTCCACCTATTGTAAATAAGTTTGAAAGTTAATTTTTAAAAGATTAATCCAATAATATTTAGATGGTCTTGCAATCCAAAAAGTCATACTTCATTAGTACTTATTTTGGGAAAAGAGGAAAGGGACCAACCTTATTAAATGATCTATATATTTATATAACAAGCTATAAATGAATCATATGTCCACTTATATATAAAAAATAATATATTTTATATAATATTTTATGTATTATCATTTGAAAAATAATATAAAATAAAATTTGAACATAATCATCTTTAAATAAAATTTCCATAAAAATGTCCTATTCCATTGACAATTATTTAAATAATAAAGCCGCTAACAATCTCAAGACAATACAATGAATGGTGATGCAAGGAAAAAAAATTAGGGTTTGAAGATTTTAGGCATGGTCATGCAGCTTATGGCCCTAGGGGTAGGTCGATTTAGAGGTACACTAATTTGGTGTGGTATCCATCGGCTTGGGATTGGAAGGATCGGACAAATGGGATCCACAATTTTTTTTTGTAAATCGACAGGCTAGTTTAGACCAAACAAGACAAACCCAAAATCATTGGGGTTTTGCAAAAATCTCATCTAGGCTAGGTGTAAGCTTCAATAATTTGGAGGGAAAGGTGTGGAGACTGAAAGGTCAAGTCAACCTGAAAATGGGGGACTACCTTAGTATTAAACCAACTCATAACCAATTAATTTCTCTTCAGATAAATAATGCAAATTGGAGGAATATTGTCAACATTCTTAGAAAAAGGGCTTTCTTCATGAAATGGGTAGGAGATTGGCTTGCTTTCTCTAGAGTCCATAAATGGTGTGATGAGAAATGGGATAAGATTTTTTTTTAAAACTTTGTCAAATGGCTTTTATTTGGTCATCTATGAAAATGCTATGTAGAAAAATAGTTATGAATAATGGCCCTTTCATGATGGGGAATGGGTTTTTTATATTAAAAACAAGATTCCAAATTTTGGTCCTTTAATAGAATCTATTGAAGAAACCCTAGTTTGGATACACCTCTATAAATTTCTATAAGAGAATTGGGATCTTGAAACCCTAAAAACCATAGGGAGAAAGATTGGAAGATTCATTAAGGAAGATGAGGCCATAGAGGAGAAGGGTTTTAGTATATATGCAAGAATTAGTATATACTACAAATCACACCCTCTTCTTACCAAAGCTATCAAACTACGGTCAGAGCAAGGTTTTTGGAAGCAATAGATTGAAGTGTAAGACACAGTTGAAAATTGCAAGATTTCCAATGAATTGGGACATTCTATTGAAGATTGTGTGAAATATATAAAAAAAAAGAGTTGGAGAAAGATCTCCTGACTAACAAATTTTTCAATAATCAGGGGGAACATCTCATCTGAGAATGGGAACTCGACCTGAATCATCCCTAGAAGAGGATGAACAATGAAACCCTACCCTCTCAGAAGAATTTGAGAAATGGTAGGAAGGGGTTCTAAAAAAGAACCAAATCATAATGATACATTGAGGTGATATGCAAGTGGAGCTTATAAAAGACTTGGTTTTAGCTAGAAACTATGACCAAGCAATGTCGGATGCCAATCTAAAGATTCAGAGGAAAATCATCGAGATAAAACTATGCATGTGAACCTAGAATGGAGAAAGGAGAATGTGAGACTCCATGAAGAGGTAATGGAATTACACATTGAAAATAGGAAAAGGTGAGACCTTCATACAAAGGGGATAGAATCTCCAAGCTATGCCAAAACTGAAGATAGGGGTGAGCTAGCAATCAAGTCCTAAGACTTGGATATAGATCTATAGAGATTCTCAAGAGTTGGATTGGATACAATGATAGAAGAGGATATACTTGCACAAATAGTTAAAGGTATTCATATGTCCCCAATTAAGTAATTCCCTACACAAATAGGGGTTGATGAGGCAAGTCAATTTACTCGAGGTATGGCATCTAAAGACAATTTTGAACTTCTCTTATTGGAAGAAGAATATATTCTTGGATGGGTCTCTCAAGGTACTATATGTCAAACTAACATCATTTGGGATAAAGTCAATAATGGAGAAAAGAAATCAAGGGGATTAAAAACGATTAAGATGAAGCTAGAAATTGTGAGGAGCACAAAAGGTCAAAGAAAGCTTAAATTTGGGAAGGGTTTTTCCCTTCCCTAGGAGCCATGAATACCTTATCTAGAATGTTAGGGTTTACAATGGCTTGGACAATAGATGCCTGATCAAGCAATGTTTTGATCAGAAATGGCCTAATGTGGTGCTTCTTCAAGAAACAAAATTAAAAAGGGTAGAGGCCGAAAGGAGTCTTAGAAGTTGGAAGTTTTGGAAAGGGTTCTTTGTGCAAGAAGATGGGGTGTCTGGTGGTCTAGATTTCTTATGGGCCCTTGTTATGGTGAGAGAAAACATGCTAGTTTAGGATAAACACTAGTAGCTAATTAAAATCTCTCAATACCATTGGTGGTGAAATTATCATTCTTAATATTTATGGTCCCACAAGTATAAGTAAAAAAAACAGGTATGAAATCATCTCTCATGCATTATTCATGATTAGTACAATATGGTCAATGATTATTAGGGGTGATTTTAATGCACCCCTGGAAAATGTAGACAAAAGAGGAGGTAATGTTTTGCTTAGGGTAGTCCAAACAAACTTCCAAAAATTTGTCACATGTAATGACTATTGGAAATCAAGCATAAGAATGGAGCTTTTACTTGGACTAGTCGAAGACAAGGGTTTTCAAACAATGCAGAGAAATTTGTTCATTTCTTTTTTGCGGGTAATTGGGTAGACTATCCTTTTGTTTTTTAGGTGAATATCCTCCTAATCTTAGGATCGGATCATTATCCTATTTCCTTGTTATTGCAGTATGATGGTATTGTAACGTCCTAAAATTGCAACACTTGCAATTTCGACTGCATTTGGGTCTTCACGATGGTGACGCAACACTGAACCTGAATGGAGACCCCGAAACCTATTTGCGACACCGAAAACTGCATTTTTCTGCACCTTGGCATGATCCCTCCTTGCACCCTGCTGTCCCGGGAGGTGGGACCATGGCACCCAGTGCCCTGGTCCTTCAGGACTAGGGCACCCAGCGCCCTAGTCCCCCAGGACCATGGTGCCCAGCGCCCTAGTCCCTGGCCCTATTTTGGGGCCCAGTCTCTTATAGGGCATCAGGTCTTTATGTTTGCAATTCGGGAAATAATGTTTCCTGGTCGGCCTAAGGTCAGAAAAATCAGTCTATCAGCCCTAATTGACAAGTATATAAACTACATTTCCCCTCTCAGAAAGGGTAGGGAAAAAGAGGAAAAAGATAGGTAGTGGAAGCGATATTCAAACATTCAAGCGTTCAAGCATTTCTTCAAGCAATTGAGCATTCTAAGTCTCCATTCAAGGATAAGTGTTGCATTCAAGACAAGGATTCAACCATTGAAGAGGAGATCACTTACAACATACAATATCATTTACACCTTAGCATGTAAGAATACAAACATTCTTACAACAAGGTATCAGTACTTGTTTACATTACAAACATTTACATTTACAGCAT
This sequence comes from Cryptomeria japonica, assembly GCF_030272615.1. Classification (NCBI taxonomy): domain Eukaryota; kingdom Viridiplantae; phylum Streptophyta; class Pinopsida; order Cupressales; family Cupressaceae; genus Cryptomeria; species Cryptomeria japonica. Next base: position 62,162,529 of record NC_081408.1, on the reverse strand, counting down.
TCTCATTTCTTGGTTAATTCCAAAACCGGGGTTTCACCTAAAGGCAAACCCCTAATCCCTAACCCCCCAATCGTCCTCTCTTTTCTATGTGTAGGTTGCAGGTACACGACTGTAATTGAAGATCTGGAACACTTGTGCAGAGACGAACAGATCCCCCTTCGTTTCGTGGAATTTTTAGAGGACCGTGTGCACGTCGGGTGCCATCCTCCCGTCAAATTTCGCTCAAACTTGCAGGACAGCATCGTCTCGACATTTTACTGCTAATTCCAGGTCCGCAGCTTCATCTCATGTTTCTATTTTTGTCTGCAAGCGAATCTTTCTTACTTTCACCTACACTCCTAATTCAATCCTTCTATCTACATTCTTTACAAAAGAGGGTAGCCTTGCTGTCTCAACCCTTGAAACTCATTTAGAATCTAGTCTTGCATTGTGTGGGATTGGATCTTGTGGGTTTCAACCCCTCTTTTGAATGTAATGTCTCTCCTAAGTGAAAACCGTCAATCCTAGTGACCTCCTTTCTCCTTGGAGTGGGGGGGGGAACACCTGGGGTTCGATTTTCCGCTTTACATTTTGGTGAACCCGACGTGAACACCCTTTCTGATTATTTATGTTTAGATCTAAAAAATTTTCCTCCTTAATTGCATTTCCATGTTTGATCTTTTACAAATTTTAGAGGTTAATTGCATGAAAACCCAAAATTTTCTTTTTAGTAATTGAGCTTGCGAAATGTCTAATTGTTAATGCTTGTTTCAGATCTACCCTTCTATTGCAAATTATCAATTCATATTTGTGCTTTAATTCTGAAAATTAAGTGGTTAAGTGTCAAAACCCTAATTTTTAAAACCCTCTTGATTCAACCTTTGACCGACAACTTCACTAATCAAAACACCTCCAAATCGGCTGTAACTTTGGATTCCGCAACAAAATCATAATATCTTTCATCCCTGAAAATCTGGAAAAAAGTTGCGAGGACCGTGTGCACCCCGAGTGCCATTGTCCCCGACATTTTTTCCGAAATTTCGGGAGCTAGATTTTATTGTATTTTTCTGCTAAAATCCAGAATCTTGGCTGACTTCATCAATTCTAACACTTTCAAAATTAAAGTCAAAGTTGGTCTAGTGATTGCTTGGATTAAGGCTTCTAATCATTCAAAAATTGTTGAAATTGAAATTTTGTGTCCAAATTGTGTTTCTTAGTGTCCTAAATCTGAAAAGTGTGTTGACATTCATTCAAAGTTTCAGTGCTTTATTCAAATTTTTGCAATTTGTGACTTTTGAAATTAAGTGTTTAATTACACCAACTTTGATTTCCGCTTGCAAAGGTTAATTTTGCACGAAATTGAGTCAACTTTTAAATTTCAAAACTTGCATTGCTCTTAGTATTCCCTCTAAAATCATAAAATTCAAAATTTCAGTTTCCCTCTCTTTTTCAAAATTCAAATTTTGCATTTTTCAACAATCTTGGTAGGGTTCAATTTTGAGATTGCAACTTTAATTTGGCCTATCTACAGATCGTAAAATCACTCAATTTTTTCAGATTAGCTTTAAAATTTTCATAACTTTCATCCCTGAAAATTTTGAAAAAAGTTGCGAGGACCGTGTGCACTCCGTTCGCCACGGTCCCTGACATTTTTTTCGAAATTTCGGGAGATTGTCGTGATTGCATTTAACAATTTAAATCTAGGAGATTGGCTGATTTTATTGAAATTTGCTACCTCTAAATTCAAAACCTTCTCTCTCTCTTTAGTGCATGAGTTTTACAACAATAAGTCCTACTTACACTATTCCCGTTAGACGAAGCCTTAGAATTAAGTCTTTCCAAGGTTTAATTACCGAGGAGATGGAACCTAATTTGAATGACCTTTTTAACGAGGACACGGGTAATTCCTCTAATCCTCCTGACGATGAAGAAGCTCTCCATGAGGTTTCTGTAGAACAACTTTTGAAATTGGATAACCAATTTGATGATTGTCAGAAATGGATGTCTCAAGAATACCCCAATAGTCAAGCTCTTTCATTAATTGAGGGTCTAAAACGTATTGTTCAAAGTGATAAGAATGGAATTGATATTTTGTGTGGTATTGCACACATTGTGGATTCGAATGTGATGCCTATGAAGAGTTGTGTTGAAACTTTAGGTTATACACAACCTCCTACTCACGTCAATCATTCTACTCCTTTGACAACTTCTATTGCTAGTTACCTACTTTTACATCAAACATAATGACTACTTCAATACAAGATATTCTGCCCATGATCACCAGTCATGGGGGCAATCCTTCCTCTTCAATTAACCCTCTTCCTTCATTCAATCTGACTTCTTCATTCATTCCTTCAATAAGTGTCCCTATTACATCTTCACGAATGAACATGGCGCAAGGGGGCAATTCATTTAATCATTCCATTCCTCCTTGTAGTGCTCCTCTTTTCCAATCATCTCCTATGACTAACCATCATAGTGTCCCGCCACCTCATTCTCAATCAATACTTTCTTTTAATAACATAATACCTCCATCACAATCTAACATGTCTAATATGAACTCTTCGACTGAAGTGACCATCAACAATCTTGCACAAACTGTCTCTTCTTTACAGCAACAAATTGCCTCTATCAATCAATCTAAGTTTAGTGTGCCCACATTTGATGTTGCGTGCCCACTTTCTCTTGACATTGTTCGAGCTATCCCCCTTAAGCATGTTGAAATCCCACAGTTGGAGCTTTATAATGGTAAGGGTGATCCTTTAACACATGTTAAGACTTTTCAAAAAATATGTACTGATTTTGCTCATGACCAAAGGTTGCTTGCAAAACTGTTTACTAGAACATTAAGAGATAAGGCTCTACAATGGTATTGCTCGTTGCCTTCCTATTCTATTACTTCTTTCCAACAACTTGCAAATGCTTTTATTCAACAATTTCAAAACAATATAGGTCCTAAAGTTACTTTGATTGATTTAATGCATTGTAAACAAGGTGTTAAAGAAAAAGTGACTGATTTCATTGGTAGATATAAGCATTTGTGTGCTCAAATTTCTTTTCCAGTGCCTGACAATGATGTTCAAAGAATCTTTATTTCTAATTTACAAAAAGATATTCGAGACAAACTTCTATTTTCTGAGTTTACTTCTTTCCAACAGTTGTGTGCGACTCTTCACAATTATCAACTGACTGTGAGTCAAATGGAACAAGCAAATCCTATGGCTCCGAGTGATAAGGGTGATAGTAGTCAACAACCATTTGGGAAGTTTAAATTGAACAGAGAGTTTGTTAATTTCAATGAAAACATCATCAACAACAATGTGAATGCGGCATCAGGTGTGCCTCCTATTTCTAAGTTTTTCAAGAAAGAAAGAAAGTTTACTCCTTTGAATGAATCATTGCATAGTATTATGAATAAGTTGTTCGAACAAAATATGCTTACTCTCCCTCCTATAAGGCAAATAGATCTTGCAAAGATTAATTCACCCTATTTTGATAACAAATCTTTTTGTCAATTTCATCGTCAACCTGGGCATAATACTGAAAAATGTTTTGCTTTAAAGGGTAAAATTCAAGATTTGATTGATAATAATACTATCTCTGTTTCTGGTGTGAATGATAAAGGCAACACATTTGTAGCTCCTCCTAACCAAAATCTTAAGATTTTTACTGATCCATTACCTTCTCATACCGCTAATGCGATTGATACTAATGATTCCTCTGTCTCACCTAGAGATCTTGTGTCTATGACTCCGAATGTGATTAACTTTGTAGAGCAACAAGAAATCCCTAAAGAACCTTCCATCACATTTGATTCTAGTGAAACTATCAGGGCGCCTGATGGTCCTTTATATATAGTTGCAAGAGTCAAGAATACACCTTGCCGTGGAGTACTTATTGATCCTTCTTGCATGGTTAATGTCATTACTAAAGAATTTCTTTTTACTTTGCAATTGAATCAAGTGATCTATGACAAAACAAATGTGGTTGTGAAATTATTTGATGCATTTTCTTCTCCTACAATTGGTTCTATTACATTACCTATTGAAGTTCATAACAAATCCCTTGATGTGAGCTTTTCTATTATTCCTTCATCCGAACAATTTCGTGTGAAGCTAGGCTATCCTTGGCTATCTTCCATGAAAGCTATTGCTTCTCCTATTCATAAATGTTTGAAATTTCCCCATAATGGTGAAGTTGTTACTGTCAATCATAGTCTCTTTAAACCAGCTGAAAGAACTTCTAGCGTTCCTATTGATTATTTTTGGCCTAAACAATTCCAATCTCTTCCTCCGCGAAGTGATCATCTTTTCAAATCTTATCAAAAGTGGAAAACAGAAATGATCCTATCTCTAAGAGAACCTAGAACACCCAAACTTGATATTCCTATCATTCTTGAGAAGGAAGTTCTTCCTTTGAAAGATAAAACTAATGTCTTTCCTCAAGAAGATTCCCAACCCATTCCTATGGATGTGACTATGTCTATGTCTAATAAACTTTCTAAAAGTAGACCTATACCTCCTCGTCATGATGGACTTGGTCTCCTTCCTAAACCAAATATTCCTCCTTTATATGGAGTGGTTCCTCCTCCTTCCTTTTATAGAGAAAAGAGACCTTCCTCTTCTCCTATTAACCAACCTAAGAGACCACAACCTAAACACCCAAGTGATAAGGATGAGAACATTCCTCCTCCTCAATCTTCTCCACTTCCTACTAAGACTAGATGAAATCATTCTGTGCATGAACGCCGATGAAACCGTCGTCTTAGAGCTTAGGCAGCTGCTTCTCAAACTTTGCAATCTCCAAAAACACCTTCAGCTAGTATTATTCCATTTTCCCCTCAGCCGGAAATTGAGCCAAAATCTCCTAAACATAAGATGCATGATGATTTTGATCCTGTGCGAGTGAAAGATCCTATTTTTATAAATCTTGATGATGATATAGATGAAAATGTTATTCATGATGAAAATGCTACTCCTCTTTCTTCTGATAGTGAATATGAATATGTTGATGTTGATAACCATTTATCTAACGAATTTTCTAAAGCACTTATCCTAGCTCCTAGACAAGAACAACATGGCTTGGAACATGAACATAGCCCTTGTTTGGATCTTGTGATAGCTCCATCTGTTGTGTTGGATGTTCCTCCGCTAGCGTGTTTCCTGCCTTCCCGAAATATTGATCAGCAAGATCGGGGGGTGGATGACGTGCTAGACTAGTTTCATTAGCATAGAAGACTCTTTCTCCTCCTCTCTTTCTTTTGTTAGTTCTTCTATGTGTTATTCTCATTCTTCTATTTGTTGTCCTTAGTGTTGTCTACTTGAGGATGATGCAAAGCATTGAGATCTCTTTTGGTCTCTCTCATGTTGACTCAAAAGACACATGTGTTCCCTTCTTCTAGGTGACCTTCCTTGATTGGGGAATGAAGAAAAATTATGCATACATACATATGATATATATGAATTATCATATAGCATACTGACCCCAAGGAAAGTGAAGTCACTTTGTACTTCGTGTTTTGTGTCTATTATCCTTGGGTTTATCTCACACTTGGGGGCTAAATCTTTGTGATAACGTGCTCCTTTCCCTTCTCATTTCTTATGTGTATCAGTACCTTAAAGCAATCACCCCGAATGATGCGTGTGCGATCGCTTTAATGTAGGGGGGCATACACCCCATCCATATCTCTTCAAGATACTTGAAAATTTCTTGGCAAACTTAGCTTTGCCTTGAAAATTTTTGGTATTTTTCTTGCATGACTCATAGTGAGGGAACCTTACTACTGATAGTCATGGTTCTCCCTCGTGATCTTCCCTTTTACTTTGTCAATCGAAGCCGTAAGATCCTTAGTCCACTGGGGGCTTGGTGTATCTTGCCTCCTTGACGTGGTGAAAGTCTTTCAATGTTGTTTCCTTGTACTTTACTGGAAGTATGGGCATACGCTTATACTCCCGCTAAAGTGGGGGCTAAATGTAACGTCCTAAAATTGTGACACTTGCAATTTCGACTGCATTTGGGTCTTCACAATGGTGATGCAACACTAAACCTGAATGGAGACCTCGAAACCTATTTGCGAAACCGCAAACTGCATTTTTCTGCACCTTGGCATGATCCCTCCTTGCACCCTACTATCTTGGGAGGTGGGACCATGGTGCCCAGCGCCCTGGTCCTTCAGGACTAAGGCGCCCAATGCCCTGGTCCCCCAAGACCATCGCACCTAGCGCCCTGGTCCCTGGCCCTATTTTCGGGCCCGGTCTCTTATGGGGCATCGGGTCTTTATGTTTGCAATTTGGGAAATAATGTTTCCTGGTCAGCCTAAGGTCGTAAAAATTAGTCTATCAGCCCTAATTGACAAATATATAAACTACATTTCCCCTCTCAGAAAGGGTAGGGAAAAAGAGGAAAAAGATAGGTAGCGAAAGCGATATTCAAACATTCAAGTGTTCAAGCATTTCTTCAAGCAATTGAGCATTCTAAGTCTCCATTCAAGGCTAAGTGTTGCATTCAAGACAAGGATTCAACCATTGAAGAGGAGATCACTTACAACATACAATATCATTTACACCTTAGCATGTAAGAATACAAACATTCTTACAACAAGGTATCAGTACTTGTTTACATTACAAACATTTACATTTACAGCATTCTCATTTCTTGGTTAATTCCAAAACCGGGGTTTGACCTAAAGGCAAACCCCTAATCCCTAACCCCCCAATTGTCCTCTCTTTTCTATGTGTAGGTTGCAGGTACGTGGCTATAATTGAAGATCTGGAACCCTTGTGCAGAGACGAACAGATCCCCCTTCGTTTCGCGGATTTTTTAGAGGACCATGTGCACGTTGGGCGCCATCGTCCCGTCAACTTTTGCTCAAACTTGCAGGACAGCATCGTCTCGACATTTTACTGCTAATTCTAGGTCCGCAGCTTCATCCCATGTTTCTATTTTTGTCTGCAAGCGAATCTTTCTTACTTTCACCTACACTCCTAATTCAATCCTTCTATCTACATTCTTTACAAAAGAGGGTAGCCTTGCTGTCTCAACCCTTTAAACTCATTTAGAATCCAGTCTTGCATTGTGTGGGATTGGATCTTGTGGGTTTCAACCCCTCTTTTGAATGTAAAGTCTCTCCTAAGTAAAAACCGTCAATCCTAGTGACCTCCTTTCTCCTTGGAGTGGGGGGGGGAACACTTGGGGTTCGATTTTCCACTTTACAGGTATACTAGTCAAATATCCATTCAAGTTTGAAAAGATGTGCTTGTGTGTGGATGGTCTCAAAGATCTAACTAAATAATGTTGGAGTTTTTCTCCTGTTATAGGAATAGAAATCATGAGTAGAACTCACAAGATGGAGTTAGTTAATAGAATCACCCATCTAGGTTGTAAACAACTTCTAGTGAACTTCATCATTATGTTAGGTCCACGAAATCACTTCTTTTTCCCTCTCTTCTAGTATCTCATCCGAACAACAATCATCATCATCATGTATCTCTTCTCACTACAATTCTCTCTTGTGGATTTGCATCCACCATTTGTCATCCTCCTCTACCAAAGTATGTATCCTCTACTCTTCTCCTTTAAGGGATCCAACTGTTACTACTTATTAAGTTGCCATTAGTTTTATATCCAAAGTCATTCTATATACTTTAGTCGGTTACTACTACCAAAACATTCAGTCGGTATGCACAGAGTAGTCGGTTATAAAAGAAAGTATACACCGAGCTATCTACCGAGTAACACTGAATGTCTACTGAGCAGAAATAATGATACACCGAGTGAAATGTGTTACCAGATTCATTGAACCTAGACACACATATGGAAACATGTTACAAGATCGAGGAACAAAGAACCGTTATCACATTGGAAATTGCACTTCTAGATTGTGTATGATTTTGAGGTCGTCTATCCAATGAAATATTTTGTATGGTTATTTATCCGATAAATTATGTTTGTAAGATTGAAGCAATGAACCAGATCACCGACATAAGAGATCTATTTATAAAACATGAATTGGGATCAGAGATAAGTAGAGATAAGGAGAGATAAGAAGAGATGTAGAGGTGTATGAAGCAAGACATGTGTGATACATAAGAAAGCACTGATTGTGATGACTGTTATAGAGACACAGAGGTCACCAAGAAGGATTTTAGAGAACAGTCAAGAAACAGAGTAAACAAGAAGGGTTTACCGAGTCATTCTATGGGTTACTGAGGTATTCTATAAGAAAGCTAATCTTATTTTGAGCACATAGAATCTGCTATAACATTTCAGATGTAAAGTTGCAGATATTTGTAAAGATTTTATTTTAATATTTTGAAGTTGTAAGAGAAACCTTTAACAGGGTAAAAGACTCTAACAAAGTCTTTAAATTGTAAAGCCTTTAACCAAGTGCAGCATTTAGAATAAGTGTTGTAAAATCTTTTAGCAAGGTAGATCTAAAGATCTTAATACTCCTAATAGGGTAAGCTATCAGAAATAGCTAAACATGTAGCTCTAACCGAGCACTCTTTATTATTGCAGTAGTGAAGTTGTGGGTGCCATCCCCATCACAGTTTTTCTCTCTAACGAAGAGTTTATCTGTAATCAAAATATATGTGTTATGGAGTGAATCATGTATGATTGTTATCTATTTGTTTTAGCTTTATTTTATGTTACAACAGTTTTTGGTTTATGCATAACAGTAAAGATATTGTTGTTAAAAGGATTTAAAGTACTGATTCACCCCTCCCCTCTCAGTACATTAGCTGTCCATACGAAGCCTAACAATTGGTATCAGAGCTTGAATCTTGGAAAGGGGTTTAATAGCCTAAAGAAAAAGATCTTATCAATGGAAGGCTATAAACAATCTCAGAGAATTGTGTATCTACAAGAAGAGTTGGATCATGCTAATCAAGTGATTGTAGACATGCAAAGACAAATGCAAAAATCATTGAAAGTTAGAAGAAGATTGTCTGATGATTTGCAGGACTCTAAAGAGCTGGTGGAACATATTGAGACATCATCTGAGAATAGTATATCTGAAGAGACTGAAGAGATGATTGGAGAACTAAAAGAAAAGAACAAAGCATTGACTGATCAGCTAAAAGCAATGAAAAGAGGACATGAATATTTCAGCACATAGATGACTGAAAATCTTGATGCATTAAGGACAGCTGAGGATAAAGAAAGAAATCTAGAAAGAGAGAAACAACAACTTGAAGCATTAGTATCTAAAAAGAATAATGAAATCACTAGGATGATTGGAATACAAAGTAATTTGTCAAATCAATTGGGTTATGCACATCATGAAGCAAAAACTGAAGGATAATGAAAATCAAGCATTGAAACCTGAAGTATCAAGGTTGACTGATGAACTTGAAACAAAGAAGAAATCCAAAGAAACACTGAAGAAGAGTTATCAAGCATCAAAGATGTTGGATGAGAAACTAAATACAAGAAGACCCAGCAAAGATGCAGGACTTGGCTACAAAGAAAAAGACTCTATCGAGAAGGGAATCCACACCACTGAGAGAGAAGAATCATCAAAGCAAGCTGGAAACAAGAAGAACGTCAAAGGAAAGAAGCCTATCTGCAACTACTGTGGAAATCAAGGTCATACTGCTAACTTGTGCCAAATTAGAAAAGGTAAGCAACCGAATGTCATTAGGTCTAATGGTTATTGTTACAATTGCAATAAATATGGTCACACATCTAATCAATGTAGGACAAAGTCTGTTAACAATTATCAGAAGGCAAAATTCAAAAGGTTTTATAAAAACTACAATAGATATGGACATAGTATTGAGAAGTGTTGGTTTAAGCAAAAGAACTATATGTGGTCTGCACACTGAGCAAATGCTAGAGGATACCGAACTCACATAGCTCCTTACCGATAGTATTTTGCAGTACCATGGGATTACAATACAAGGATATGGTGTGAATGTTATGGAAGGTATGGACATATAAGTGCCAAATACTTTATAAGGTTTGGAATGAACAACTGAAGATCATGGAGAAATCCTGGTATGGCATGTTTTCATTGTCACAAAATTGGACACTTGGCTAGAGATTGCAGAGATCAACCTAGAGGACACACTGAAGAAATAAAAGGCAAATTACAGATGATCTAAAAAAAGAAGGAAATTGTGTCAAATGAAGAAAGCACCTTACCTACCGAGTTAGGTGCACCTATTCCAAATTAATCGATAAAGGTATGAAGGGACTGCATTTTCTCAAAGGTTAAATCTTAACAATTCCTATTTTATCATGCACTTAATTCAAAATGTACATAGCTAAAGATGCATTAGGAAATTTGAAATTGTATCAAGTCTTTTGGAAGCCTGTCTAGTCGGTGAATACAGGAAGACTGGCTACTCAATAAAAGCATAAAAAGGAAGTGGTACTGAGTGCATTTAATGTCTTTTGACCTAACTGCATGAAGCCCAATAAGGTATATTGTGTACTTAAAGCTTTTACGTGGTCATTTCACACTTACCAAGTTTTCAAGAAAGCAGAGCAAAGCGATTCAAGGCAATCAAACCACCTCCTGAGCAAATTTCAAGGTATTTAAACATCGATCTCAAGTATTTCTAAGAGCTAGTTTACTGATCATATCAGTTGTGATTACCTGTTTTACATTTGCTAAGTGGGAAGCATCTGACGTTTGAAAGTTTTCAAACCCTAGGGATCTTTTGTTAAGTGATTATCCAAAATCTGTAATGGCCCCTAAGATCCAGAAGCTCGTTGTTGTTGAGAACATTGAAAAGCCCTCACTAAAATGTTCTTTAACTCCCAAAGTAGCTTCTGAACCAGAAGATAAAACTACATTTTCACTCATTCCGGATAAGGTTTTACTAGTTGAGGATGTCGGATTCTTCACTAAGTGTCATGTTGAGGAACTAGTTCATGTTGAAATCAAGGACACATATGATGAATTGTGTACCAATGGGAAATTGGATAGCAAGTATGAAGACATCAAAATCAAGGGATTGATCGAAGCCCTAACCTATCCCTGTATATTCAAACCCCAATGGGTCAAGTTTGTTCTGAGTAGAGTTCATGATGATTTCATATGGTTAGAAGAGAAACCATTTAAAATCACCAAGGAAATCATTCATTTGATCACCGGTTACCCTATCTTTGATCATGCCCGAGCTTAGAAAATGATATCACAAAAGGAATTGATCACTTTAACTGGAGTGGAATCTGATTGTAGAGGATTGAAACTGAACAATGTGATAGATGCAGAGCTGAAGTTTGCCATTAGAGTAATAGGTTATTGTTTCTTTCAATTAGCAAGGGAAAATAGTGTATCCTGTGCAGCAGTCGACTTAGAATATAAAATTGTGAAGAAAGGAATGAAAATTGATCTTTGTGAAGTACTGTTGAAAAACCTGCTTGAGAATCTAAACACCATAAGGAAGCCGAAGAAGAACAACTCGACTAACACTCTGAAGTTTGGATCACTTCTAGTATGCATGTTTTTCTACTTTGAGAAATTCTTTCCATCAGTTGGTAATGTAGTTTGAGAGCTACACCGACCAATCACCCATCAAATCAATGACTTCATCAAGAAGCTAGGTGATAACTTTAATGATACTATGGATGATTACTTTAGCAAGTTTCAGGAAAGGATGCATAAAAGGTACCTGATCCCACCCTAGTTAGTAGAGAAATACAAGGATGACATATGTTTTGAAGTGGACACCAATTACTGCTATGTTAATGATGTGGAACCGAGAACACAATCTTTGCCACCTATGGGTTATGAGATTGATTTTGACATCACACAACAGTAGATAGATGCTTTTATTACATCACCAAGGTATGCTACGAAGCTGAGATATGGTACATATGAAGAAGTGAAAGAGAAAGTTAAGATGAGTATTGTAGTACCAAAGGCTATAAGGAAAGCAACAAAGATGATCAAGACATTAACAGAGAAATTTGGTGAAGGTTCTTCCTCCACACCTATCAAGGGCACCATAGTCATCACCAAGGAGGAATCTGAAGCTCAAGAGGCAGCTATTACATTGAGCACCGAATTGCTTAAAGGGAAAGTTCTGAAAAGGAAGAAACCAGATACATCAAAGGTATCACCGACTCCCTCAGTCAAGCACCCAAACACAAGATCATTTGTAGCATCACCAAGTAAGAAACCAAAGAATGCTGCCATACCAAAGCTAACAAAAACTTATAAGAAATCTACTCGGAGACTCATTCTGACTAAAGAGTCTAGTGACACCGAATCTGAAGATGCAAGCAAATTTCAAATTGTTAAGAGAAAAAAGGAAGAAGTACATAGTGTTGATAACTTTTGTGCTAATCTAAAGCAATATGGTGGATTTGGATCATTTAGATATGTAAAATATGACTTTAGATCTGATGAAGAAAAGAGACAAATAGAAGAAGTTGTAATTTGCACACTTCTTAAATTCTGATTGGTCCCATTAGAAGTAACTAATTCTCTTCCAAAAGAATTATATTTGCATATTGATAACAGGCGGAAATATGCCATGGACTCAGAAAAGAAGATGACAGAAAGAAGTCTGGTACATCTCTTTCCAGACATGTTGGTAGATGAGATCACTGAACATCTAACAAACTACCACTCAAACTTCCTAGTCAAGCAAAGAGCTTTGAAATTGATGAATGAATTTTATTTGGATGTAGAGAATGACACCAAGGAAAAATGGTAGGAAATCTTTTAAATCAAGAATGATGGTGAGCAAGTTGAAGTTGAAATAGTTGATGTTATCAAGGAAGATCCTGATATCACCAAGCAAGATCTTGCTGACACTATACAAATTGATGAGGATATCATGGACATCGAGGCACCTGAATGGGAAATGATAGAAGGGAATGCTTATGCCAAACTGGTATCCAATGAGTCGGTTTTGGAGGAAGTTCAGCCCTCTCCTCCGGTCACTCAACCTATTTCAACCAAGGCCCCTCAAGATGCTGAACAAGGGACAGAAGGTCACAAGTCTACAGAAGGAGAAACTGCTTCTCAGGCCACCGAAGGATAGACCTCTCAAGCTCCTTCTAGCATTGAAAATATTACAACTGAGACCCCAAGAATAGAAGCACCAACGGACACAACAAAGGCTGCCTCAGAGGCTCAAGAAATTGATAAAAGTGTTGCCTCTACCGAGCAACCTACCGAAGGTCAACAAGCCTCGCAAGACATTATGTTAGTTCAACCGATGAAAGGTAAAGAAAAGAAGATGAAAAAGCATAGTTTCAAATTAGATTTATCAAAACCCATAGTGTTGCCAAATGTTGACATATCCAAATTAAAAGGGTAAGCACTCATTGAATTCGGTGAACTATGCAAAGCCAAAGCTAAATAGGAGAAACAAATGGCTTTTCAAAAGAAAAATAAAGTACTTCAGAAGGTGAAAGCACTATTAACAGATATGCTACCTAAAGCTACAGTGACAATAGATGCAACCATCCATGTTCAACTGGATGAACTCCTAACTAAAATTGAGACATATGGAGTAGACACATCCAAATATTTGACCAAGTTAAAGGACAAAGAGCTCACTACTAAAATGATTGAAGAGATACAGAAAGCTATTGTTATTGGCAAAGTAAAACTTGTCAAATTTATTACCGAGTTGTCCCCTAAACTCAAGCACATTCTTTATTTACTTCAGAAACTCTGTACATTTTCTTTATTCATTAAAGATATCCAAAATAAAATAGAAGTGATTGAGAAAGACATCACCGATCTCTCTAATAAGTTGACCACTGAGCCACACTCTATTCAGAATTTTTATACAAAGCTATAAAAGCTCATGGCTCAACAATTGGAACTAAGGAATGAAGAGCACAAGATGAGGATGGACATAGTGACTCTTCAGACATTATTCATTCCTCATCTTTCCTCTGTCCAAGAACAGATCAACAAGGCTACCTCCCTATCCACTCAACAAGAGGAAAGCACCTTAGATGGACTAATTTCACTATTAGCTGACATTACAGCTCAAAATTCACTCATGGACAATGTCAAGGATGCCCTCTCTATCACTCTCACCGATGCAAGGACAAAATACAAATCCATTTTTGACCAGTTGCCTCCATCGAATGGTAACTAAGTTTTGATGTTTGTCAAAAAGGGGGAGTATAGTATCAAAAGGGGAGAATAGTATCAAAGTATACAGGGGGAGTATACTGAGTAGAACAAAGTATTCATATGCATAGTTAATTTTGACAAGAAGAGAAGTTAACCGAGCAGTTAATACAGAACATTGATCACCGAGCATGCAAAATCTGAATTTTGTATAGTATATTGATAAGGGGAGTATATCTAAATATACTATTTCATTGACTAATGTATATACTATCTATCTAGTCAAATTTTGCAAGTATATAGATTTTTGAGTTATGACTTTGAAAGAAATTTTGTCAAACATCTCAACTAATGTCAAAAGGGGAGATTGTTACTACTTATTAAGTTGCCATTAGTTTTATATCCAAAGTGATTCTATATACTCTAGTTGGTTACTACTACCGAAACATTCAGTCGGTATGCACAGAGCAATCAGTTATAAAAGAAAGTATTCATAGAGCCCAGTATACAGTGAGTTGTCTACCGAGCAACAATAATGATACACCGAGTGAAATGTGTTACCAAATTCATTGAACCTAGACATATATGTGGAAATGTGTTACAAGATTGAGGAACAAAGAACTGTTATCACATTGGAAATTGCACTTCTAGATTGTGTATGATTTTGAGGTCATCTATCCAATGAAATATTTTGTATGGTTATTTATCCGATAAATCATGTTTGTAAGATCGAAGCAATGAACTAGATCACCGACATAAGAGATCTATTTATACAGCATGAATTGGGATTAGAGATAAGGAGAGATAAGAAGAGATAGAAAGGTGTATGAAGCAAGACATGTGTGATACATAAGAAAGCACTGAGTGTGATGACTGTTACAAAGACACAAAGGTCATCGAGAAGGATTTCAGAGAACAATCAAGAAACAAAGTAAACAATCTAAGCGTTTACTGAGTTATTCTATGGGTTACCGAGGTATGCTATAAGCTAGGTAATCTTATTTTGAGCACATAGAATCTGCTATAACATTTCAGATGTAAAGTTGTAGATATTTGTAAAGATTTTATCATAATATTTTGAAGTTGTAAGAGAAACCTTTAACAGGGTAAAAGACTCACAAAGTCTATAAATTGTAAAGCCTTTAACCAGGTGCAACATTTAGAATAAGTGTTGTAAAATCCTTTAGCAAGGTAGATCTAAAGATCTTAATACTCCTAATAGGGTAAGCTATCAAAAATAGCTAAACATGTAGCTCTAACCGAGCACTCTTTATTATTGCAGTAGTGAAATTGTGGGTGCCATCCCCACTGCAGTTTTTCTCTCTAACCAAGAGTTTCTGCATAATCAAAATATATGTGTTATGGAGTGAATCATGTATGATTGTTATCTATTTGTTTTAGCTTTATGTTATGTTACAATAGTTTTTAGTTTATGCATAACATTAAAGATATTGTTGTTAAAAGGATTTAAAGTACTGATTCACCCCTCCCCTCTCAGTACATTAGCTTTCCATATTGGGCCTAACACCAACCCACCAGAAACCGATCACCTCCACCAAAATATTCCTATGCCATCCTCTAATGTTTCCATATGCAAACAAGCAACTCTCTAACACCAATATGAAATATTTACAACTACAAATTTCTCCTTGTATCTACTTGCACTAACTCACTTTTGTTTATCTCTACTTCACAAAACTCTAATTTTATTTTTTTACCTCTGTAGCTTCAATAGCTACAACATCCTCTTCAACCTCTAACTGCTACAATCTCCTCTTCATCACCTTTGATTGTAATTGCAACTTCTTTAGGTAGCTCATCTTCTTTCTCATTTTACTCACTTGAAACGATCTCTTCTACAAGCAACATGCCATCTTAATCAGGTTCTTGATAAACCTTTGCTATAACCTCGACCTTTTGAATTTCTTCTTCTTATACTACCTCAACCTGTTAGGTACTTTCACCCTTCACATTCTTTACTTTCACTCACTAATTGATGGTACACCGTGACCATTTTCTTCTCTCTTCTCTCTTCATTCCTCACCTCATTTTTTTTTTCTTCTTTTCACTTGTGTGGGTTGCTCTTACATCTTTATCCTTCTAGCTGCAACTATCATTTTTCAAGGAAATTTTCTACATCTCTCTTTTTAATATCTTTCCAAAAATGAAATCATCACAGGTCTCCTCATTACCCACCTCATCTTCCTCTTCTCATCTACTCATCTACTACAATATTTTTGATGCTCTACAATCTACAAAACACTTTCTCTCATGGTTTCTTAGTTCTCAATTGCTCAAGGCTTCACAAACTTGTAATGATTCTCTTGAGCTCTCCACAACCACTTCAGTCTTCTCCACTCTTCACCCATGTAGGTCCTGGTGTAGACTTCAGATGCTCAAGACCTCTGACTTTGATACCAATTGATGCAAGAGGTACTCCCTCTAGTCTTTGAACTACAAAACTCATACACAAGATAGATGCAAAGATTCTCTACTTCCAAATTATTACATAGATTGCAGCAATGAATTATAAGTTTTATTTACAACAAAATTGCAAACACATTATTACAGTCATGACCTCTGAATCACTACTCTCCTTTGTCTACTCACAAAACCTTATTGACTCTTAAAGATTTAAGTCTTCAGGCACCTCCTCTTGCCTTACTCTGCACATAACACCTCTTTGGTGGAACTCCAATTCCCTATGCTCTCTTTCTAATATTTCTACGCAACTTCATATCTCTCTCTCTGGTCACACACTTCCCAAAATTCTTTCCTTATGTTGTAGCTACTCGCCACACCTCCTCTTGGTGCAATTCTAGTCTGTCGATTCATTTTGCTTACCTCAAGTTTCTGTCCTCCTTCCTTCTCTCTGCTGTGCATGTATCTTCTATTATATCCTCACCCACATACTCGACAAGCCCTTAATTTTCTCCCTGCTGTGCATGTATCTTTCTCCTTGCACAAATCTGTTGTTCTTTTTTTTTTTCGTTGTGGCTCAAACAATCACTCCCTTGAGCTGCATAAATGGTACCAAATTAAATGGCTATAACACTGGCAATAGAAGAAAAAAACACAATGTTTCCACTTTCGGATGCTTTTAGTAAGTGATGCGGTAGTTAAGATAAATGATAGGATGATGAATGCATTAAGCTTCCCTTTTTCAAAATGAAGAAACCTTTTCCATGAGCTCCTCTCGTGCTATGAGTAATGACAAGTCCCAACACGAACCATCAACATTCAATCCTGAAAATGTTTTTGGGTGATGTCGATTATGATAAAGTAATGTGATATTCAAAGAGGTGTCAAAACAAACTAAAAATTGAAAAACATAAATCAACAATATTTTTAGTTGATGCATCACAAAACCACCTAATATATCCCTTTTTACAATATTTCATCTCTTAAAATATATTCCATGATACTTTCATCACAATATATTCCATGATAGTTTCATCACAAGCCATAAACCCTTAACTTGATTGAATATTCTCCTATATCTACAAAAATCAAACCAACGAACTTAATTTTTCATATTATATTTTTATGTGGAAAGAAAAACCAAGGCAACCACATGGATGAGAAATCTATCCATTGATGATAGGGAGACATGAACACAAATATGTCATAAATATAGTTTCTTGTTTAGTATTATAAATATGGATTTTTAAATGGGAGATTAAGTTTTGCGATTATAATCATATTAACAAATTTTATTGAAACAATATTAGAAAGGCAACAAGCATGCACTCAAATATTTTGATCCTTAAAAGGTGTTTTAGAGGATTCGTAGTGTAGCATACAAATTAGAGTTACCAATTTCAAAAAATACATCTAGTGATTCATGTTTCATGTTTGAAGAAGGTTAATAGAGAAAAGAGTTGTGACACATACTAAGCTACCAAGTTTGACAAGGAGGGAAAAATAATTTTTGATCTTGAAAGAATTATTCAAACAATCACTAAGAAGATATAGATGAAGCTAATCTTACAGTATTTGATAAAATGGAATACCTATTGAATCAAAAAATGCTACATAAGAAAATGAAGTTTTTTTTGCAAAAACATCCACAATTGATGAGTGTCGAAGACAATGCTTCTTTGAAGAATGGGAGGAGGTTATGCCCTTAATCTTTTAATATGCTCTTACCTAAGTTATGTGATGATTAATATAGTCTTATATAGGTAGTCAACTAAATTTAGGTGGCATTCAAGGCAAAGGTACATAGTAAATATAAAAACTAGTGTTTAGTTTATGATCTTCTTATTACAAATTGTGTTCCTTAGGAAGACTTGGAAGTTTGTAATCTCAAAAAAAATTATCATTCTCGAATATTTGCAAAATTATAACATTTTTTTTTTCTTTTGTATAAATTATTTCATGCAAACCACAACAAATTAAAAAAGACCCAAATTTATAGCATAATTATATTAAATTGTTAATACTATAACACTTATCACACGACCATGTCACCATTGCTAGACAACTCAGATAACTAGCGAACAACTGAGAGGGGGGTGGGGGGTGAATCTGTTGTTAACAGATTATAGAACTTTAAGCATTAAAACCTTATTACCAGAATACATAAACCAAATATCGGAATAATAGATATAACTATTAAGCACAAATATAAACCACAAAATATTTACCAACCATCCACAAAAGATAACACCAAGATTTGTACGTGGAAAACCTGGTAAAGGGAAAAACCACGGTGGGAAGCCTACCCATAGTGGAATAATACTTTTGCAGTAAGTATGTGATTACAATAAGAGGGCTTTGCACATGTAGGAAGGCCAATAGCCTAGAGCGCACTACTCATCACAAAAGGAGCCTCACTGACCACAAAATAAATCTAGACTACAATCTAGAAAGAAGAGTGAACTGCAAGAATAGCACCTCCTATGCCTGAATACAGTTCTGGTTAAGCTCAGTACCAAAGGTCTTAAACCTCTACATATGATTACAACCTTATTCACACATAGATAATCCTATATCCAAAAACCCGTGCATATGCCCATGATCTACAAAGAGATCTTACATTGTATTTATACCAACCCAAGACCTAAACAATTAGGTCGGCCACCTAAAAGATAATACAATAAATTCATAACATAAACCCACAATCCAATGATCAACTAAGCTGGCCTAAGACCGAAACAACATAATCCAATCAATAGACCCAACTAGTAACACATCAGGATCATCCACCAACACGTTACATAAACTGGTCCATAACCTAGTAGAATAAGATAGCATTAGGCCCAAACCCAAATCTGACAGTACTGATCAACAAGAACACAAACAAGATAACCAACAACATCCTGAAAGCCATCTAGAAGTTGCACCAACACCACTTATCACGTGTATCAAAACATCTTCAACAAAGCTCTGCTAGTAAAACCCTTACCAGTGACCAAAAGGCTTACTAGAACAAATGATAGCTCCTAAGTCATGAAATCCTAAACCAACTGATCGTGAACATCTGAATAGCATGAGTGGTAGATCCAAACCAATTCCACAAACTGAAGCATACCGGAGCATACAAGATCAATATCATAATCCAACCACTCTACCGAAACCTACCAGAAACTGGTGAACAACCAAAACAGTTGGTGTTGCCATCAATTATAAAACATCAATGCAACACATAATCAATTCCTCCAATTTGCCAACAATCTCCCCCTTTGGGATTGATGGCAATACTAGATGTGAAAAACATCCAAGTGCCAAGAAATGCCAAACAAGTCTCCCCCAAAGGAAGACATCCAATAATCTCCCATAAGATGATATTACAATGAAGTTAACAAACTCCCTCTATGAATGATATCCCTATTAAGCTCTATTTTTCACATATAGCTCTCCCCCTTTGACATCAAAGAAAAATCATAAATCCACTGAACAACACAGCTGACTACTCCCCCTGAGTAGTAGCACCAATAGATCAATCTAGAATGAATAGTAGTTTTGTAAATGCATACCGGACTGATGCAAATCAACATCACTCAAGTCTCTACCGGAGGGGAAAAACCCTTCAATCTGTCTCTAAAGTACTCAAATGATTCCTTAGGCAAAGGTTTAGTGAAGATATCTGTAATCTTCTCTTTAGTGTTCACATAAACGAGTTTGAATTCATTTGCTTCCACCTTCTCCTTCAAAAAGTTGTACTTGATAGATATGTACTTTGTCTTAGAATGAAATAATAAATTCTTTGATATGTCAATAGTAGCAGAGTTATCACAGTGAATAACTACCAATTCATTACAATCCACCATATATCCTTCAACATTTTCTTCATCCATAGAACTTGTGTATAGTTAGTTTCAACATCAACATACTCAACTTAAACAATAGATAAAGAGGTACATGACTTCTTCTTGCTGATCCATGAAACAAGTTTCTTTCCAAGAAAGAATGCTCCACTAGATGTGCTCTTCTGGTCATCAACATCTCCAGCCCAATCTACATTTGTATATGCACCTAGTTTAAAATCACCATTTTTAGGATACCACAAACCATATTCAGTTGTTCCTTGAAAATACTTGAAAATCCTTTTCACCGCACTCTCATGATTCTCTCTAGGATCACGAGTTAATATCTTGATACAATACAAACTGCATTCATTATATCAGGTCTAGTCTGAGTTAGATATAACAAACCTCCAATCATAGACTTGTACCTTGTAGGATTTCCCAGTGCTGATGTATCTATCTTAGTCAATTTCTCACTTGTAATTATAGGAGTACCAATAGGTTAAGAATTTTCCATACCAAATTTCTTCAACAACTCCCTAGAATACTTAGTTTGATAGATGAAAATACCTTTATTAGTCCGAGTAATAAGCAAACCTAAGAAAAATTTCATCTCCTCAATCATAGACATCTCAAATTCATTCTTCATATTATCAGAGAATTCCATACATAACTTATCCTCATCTCTAAAAATGATATCATCAACAAAGACTTCAAAAATCAATATGTCATCATTAGTGATCTTATAATATAAATTACTCTCAGCATTACCTTTAGTGAGACCAAGCTTCAAAAGATATTTATCTAATCTTGCATACCAAGCTCTAGGGGCTTGTTTTCATCCATATAAAGCTTTCCTTAACCTGCAAACCATGTTTTTGTCATCTAAAAGTAAAAATCTATTAGGTTGCTCAATGTAAACTTCCTCTTCAAGATCTCCATTCAGAAATGCACACCTGACATCCATCTAATAAACCTTGTAGTTCTTATGGGTAGCATGAGCAAGAAATAATCTCACAGCTTCAATCCTAGCTATCGGAGAAAAAGTCTCATCATAATCAATTCCTTTCTTCTGAGAATATCCTTTGCAAACCAATCTAGCCTTATTCCTCACAACTTGTCCATCTTCATTTAATTTATTCCTCAGAACCCATTTAGTCCCATTAACATTCTTATTTTTAGGTCGGGGAGCTAAAGTCCAGGTATAATTCTTTTCTATCTGATCTAATTCCTCTTCCATAGATTTTATCCAACATTCATCTTTACATGCTTCAATTACTGATGCTGGTTCAAATTGAGAAATTAAACATACCTCATCAGCTGCCAACCTTCTTCTTGTTATCACTCCTTTATTCTTATCTCCAATAATCTAATCTTCTGAATTATTTGACCTAACATACTTAGGAGTCTTCTAGTTATGAGGTATATATCCTTTCTCAATTATCTCCCAAATCTCCTTACCAAGACATCTCGAATGAGTCTCCATCGGAATCTTCCATATTCTGTAATTTGTTCCAACAAGCCTAGGAATTTCTCACCACGAAACAGCTACAGATGAACTTGAACTATTAGATGCCATAAGATCTTCCTTGAGTGGTTAAGGTTTTACAGAGAGGATGAGGCTCTGATACTAATTGTTAGACAACTTAGATAACTGGTGAACAATAGAGAGGGGGGGGGGTGAATTAGTTGTTAACATATTATAGAACTTTAAGTATTAAAATCTTATTACTAGAATACATAAACAAAATACCAGAATAGCAGATATAATAGTTAAGAACAAATATAAACCACAGAACATTTACCAGCCATCCACAAAAGAAAACGCTAAGATTTGTATGTGGAAAACCCGGTAATGGGAAAAACCATGGTGGGAAGCCTACCCACGGTCAGATAATACTTCTGTAGTAAGTATGTGATTAAAATAAGACGGGCCTGCACATGCAAGAAGACCAACAACCTAGAGTGCACTGCTCATCACAAAAGGAGCCTCATTGATTACAAAATAAATTCAGACTACAATCCAAAAAGAAGAGTGAACTGCAAGAATAGCATCTCCTTGTTACTACTTATAAAGTTGCCATTAGTTTTTATATTCAGAGTCATACTATATACTCTAGTCGGTTAGCACTACTGAATCATGCAGTCAGTATACACAGAGAAGTCGGTATGCACAGTCTAGTCAGTTACAGAAGAAAGCAGTCATAGAACGCAGTACACACCAAACTATCTATCAAGTATCTTTTCATGACTACCAAGCAGTAAAGATGACACACTGAGTGAAATGTGTTACCAGATACATTGAACCTGGACATGCATATGAAAATGTGTTACAAGATCGAGGCACATCGAACCGTTATTACATTGGAAATTGCACTAGAAGATTGTGTATGATTTTAAGGTCAATCTAACCAATGAAATAATTTGTTTAGTTATTCATTTGAGGAATCTTATTTGTAAGATCAAAGCAATGAATTAGATCACCATTTTAAGAGATCTATTTATAGAGCACGAGTTAAGTGTGTATGTATGCATAAAAAGAAGACTGTTATAGAGACACAAAGGTCACCAAGAAGGTTTTCAGAGAACAGTCGAAGAACAGAGTAAACATAAGGGTTTACCAAGTTGCTATATGGGTTACTGAGGTATGCTATAAGCAAGGTAATCTATTCTGAGCACATAGAATCTGCTATAACATTTTAGATGTAAAGTTGCAGATATTTGTATTGATTTTATTGTAATATTGTGAAGTTCTAAGAGAAACCTTTAACAAGGTAAAAGACTCTAATCAAGTCTATAAATTGTAAAGCCTCTAACCAGGTGCAGCATTTAGAATAAATGTTGTAAAATCCTTTAGGAAGGTAGATCTAACAGATCTTGTTACTCCTAACAAGGTAAGCTATCAAAAATAGCTAAAATGTAGCTCTAACTGAGCATTCTTTATTATTGCAGTAGTGAAGTTGTGGGTGTTATGCATAACCAAAATATATGTGTTATGGAGTGAATCATGTATGATTGTTATCTATTTATTTTAACTTTATTTTATGTTAGTGCACCATTTTGTTTATGCATAATAGTAAAGTTTTTATTCAAGAAAATTTTTTGAGTACTGATTCACCCCTCCCCTCTCAATACATTAGCTTTCCATATTGGGCCGAATAATTGGTATCAGAGCTTGAATCTTAGAAAAGGGTTTAACTACCTAAAGAGAAAGATCTTATCAATGAAAGGCTATAAACAATCTCAGAGGATTGTGTATCTGCAAGAAGAGTTGGATGATGCTAATCAAGTGATTGCAGACATGCAAAGGCAAATGCAAAAATCTTTGAAAGTAAGAAGAAGATTATCTGATGACTTGCATGATTCTCAAGAGTTAGTGAAACAAATTGAGACATCATCTAAGAATAGTATATCTGAAGAAACTGAAGAAAAGATTGGAGTATTGAAAGAAAAGAACAAAGCATTGGCTAATCAAATAAAAGAAATGGAAAGAGAACAAGAACATTTTAGTACACAGATGACTGAAAATCTAGATGCATTGAGGACAGCTGAGGATAAAGCAAGAGATCTACAGAGAGAGAAACAACAACTTGAAGTCTTAGTGTCTGAGAAGAATGATGAAATCACAAGGTTAACCTGGAATTCAACAAAATATAACAGATCAACTAGGTTATGCACATCATGAAGCAATTTTAAAGAATGATGAGAACCAAGCATTGAGACTTGAAGTATCAAGGTTGATCGATGTACTAGAAACAAAGAAGAAATCCAAAGAAACATTGAAGAAGAGTTATGAAGCATCAAAGATGTTGGATGAGAAACTGAATACAAGAAGACCCAACAAAGATGTAGGACTTGGTTACAAAGGAAAAGACTCTACCGAGAAAGGAATTCATACTACTGAGAGAGGAGAATCATCAAAGCAAGCTGGAAATAGGAATAACATCAAAAGGAAGAAGCCTATTTGCTACTACTATGGAAATCAAGGTCATACTACCAACATATGCCAAATTAGAAAAGGTAAGAAACTGAATATAACTAAGTCCAATGGTTATTGCTACAATTGCAATAAATATGGTCACACATCTAATCAATGTAGGAAAAAGTCTAGTAACAACTATCATAAGGTAAAATTCAAAGGGTTTTGTAGAAACTGCAATAGATATGGACATAGTAACAAGAAATGCTGGCTTAAGCAAAAGAACTACATGTGGTCTGCACACCGAGCACACACTAGAGGTTACCTAACTCACACAAATCCTTACCGACAATATGCAGCAGTACCATGGGATTACAATACAAGGATATTGTGTGAATGTTGTGGAAGATATTGACATATAAGTGCCAACTATTTTATAAGGTTTGGAATGAACAACCAAAGATCAATGTGGAGAAATCCTGGTATGGCATGTTTTCATTGTCACAAAGTTGGACACTTGGCTGGAGATTGCAGAGATCAACCTAGAAAAGAAACTGAGGAAATAAAAGAAAAATTAAAGATGATTTGGAAAAAGAAGGAAATCATGTCAAATGAATAAAGCACCTTACCTACCGAGTTAGGTGCACCTATTCAAAATTAATCAGAAAAGGTATGAAGGGACTGCATTCTCTGAAAGTTAAAATCATAACAGTTCCTATTCTATTATGTACTAAATTCAAAATTTCCATAGTCAAGATGCATTAGTAGGTTTGAAATTCTATCAAAAGTACTTTACAGGAAACCTGTCAAGTTGGTGTATACAGGAAGCCTGTCAAGTCCGTAAATGAAGGAAATTTGGTTACTCGGTTAAAATGAAAAAAAGGAGAGTAAATCGGTTAAAGGTGAACTGAGTGCATTTAATGTCTTTGACCTAACCCACACGGAGCCCGATAAGATATTTTGTGTACTTGAAAGCATTTTCGTGGTCATTTTCATTCACCAAGTTTTCAAGAGAGCAGAGCAGAGTGAATCAAGGTGATCAAACCTCGTTCAAAGTGAATCCAAGGTATTTACATCAAATCTCATCACACTGTTAAGTTGGTTTACCAATCTTATCAAATTGTTATTATCTACTGAGTGTGAAACGTTTGCCATTTGTAAACTGTCAAACCCTAAGGATAGTTTGCTAGTTTTATCTGAAATTTACAAATGGCACCCAAGATCCAAGATCCCATAGTTGTCAAAAATGTAGAGAAGCCCTCACTGAAGTACTCTTTGACTCCTAAAGTTGCCTCCGGACTGGATGACAAAACTACCTTTTCACTCATCCCAGATCAAGTCTTGTTAGTCGAAGATGTGAGATTCTTCACCAAATGTTGTGTTGAAGAACTTGGTCATGTTGAAATAAGTGACACCTATGATGAGCTATGTACCAATGGTAAAATGGACAGTAAGTATGAACACATCAAAATCAAAGGATTGACTGAAGCCCTAACCTATCCTCATGTGTTCAAGCCCCAATGGGTTAAGCTTATTTTGAGCAGAGTTCATGATGATTTTATGTGGCTAGAAGAGCAACCATTCATGTGATCACCGGTTATCCTATCTATGATCATGCACGAGCACAGAAGATGATATCATAGAAGGAGTTAATCAGTTTAACCAGAGTAGAATCTGATTATAGAGGACTAAAACTGAACAATGTCACTGATGTAGAACTTAAGTTTGCCATTAGAGTAATTGGTTATTGTTTCTTCCAATCAGAAAGGGAAACAGTGTACCCTATGCAACAGTTGACTTAGCCTATAAAATTGTGAAAAAGGGAATGAAAGTTGACTTATGTGAACTGTTATTGAAGAACTTGTTTTAGAACCTGAACACAATAAGGAAGCCGAAGAAGAACTACTTGCAAAAACACTGAAGTTTGGTTCACTTCTTGTATGCATGTTTTTCTACTTTGAGAAATTCTTTCCATCAGTCGGTAAAGTAGTTTGGGAGCTACACCGACCAATCACCCATCAGATTAATGACTTTATCAAGAAGCTAGGAGATAATTTCAATGATATCATGGATGACTACTTCAGAAAATTTCAAGAGAAGATGCGCAACAGGTACCGGAATCCACCCCAGCTGGTAGAGAAATATAAAGATGATATATGCTTTGAGGTAGACACTAATTACTGTTATGTGAATGTTGTGGAACCAAGAACTCAATCTTTGCCACCAATGGGTTACGAGATTGACTTTGATATCACACAACATCAAATTGATGCATTTCTTTCATTACCAAGGCATGCTACCGAGCTGAGATATGAAACTTATGAAGAAGTTAAGGAAAAGGTAAAAATGAGCATTGTAGTACCCAAAGCTACAAGAAAGGCCACAAAGATGATTAAGGCAGTATTTGAGAAATTTGGAGAGGACTCCTCCTCTACACCTGTCAAAGGCACTCTTGCCATCACCAAAGAGGAATCTAAAGATCAAGAGGCAGCTATAACACTGAGCACTGAATTGCCTAAGGGTAAAGTGTTAAAAAGAAAGAAACTGGACACTTCAAAGGCCCTACCGACACCACCTCCAACAAAGAGACCTAACACAAGAGCATCTGGAGCATCACCGAGTAAGAAAAAAAAGAGTGTTACTATTCCCAAGGTAACCAAGACCTACAAGAAATCTACTCAAAGACTCATTCTGGCAAAAGACTCTAGTGATACAGAATCTGAAGATGCAAACAAATTCCAAATTGTAAAGAGCAAGAAGGTAAATATACATAGTGTTGAAAACTTTTGTGCCAATCTAAAAGAATATGGTGGATTTGGAGGATTTAGATATGTCAAGTATGAGACTAGGAATAATAATGAGAAGAGACAAGTTGAAGAAGTTGTCATCTGCACACTTCTAAAGTTTCGGCTAGCTCCATTGGAACTAGTAGAGTCACTTCCAAATGAACTTTACTTGCATATTGATAATAGGTGGAAGTATGCAATGGACTTAGAGAAACAAATTAGAGAAAGAAGTCTAGTCCATCTATTTCCTGATATGTCTGTAGCAGAAATAAAGGAATAGTTTACAACCTACAATTCTAAATTTCTTGTCAAACAGAGAGCCTTAAAATTGATGAATGGGCTATACATTGACGTAGAAAAGGAGACAAAAGAAAAATGGCAGGATATCTTCAAAATCAAGGATGTCAATGAACAAGCTATAGTTGAAATTGTTGATGTCACCGAACATGATCCTGATGTCACCGAGAAAGGTCCTGATGCTACCGAGCAAGACCCGACTAACACTATTCAAATTGATGAAGATGTCATGGATGTAGAAGCACTGGTGCAGGAAATGATAGAAGGCACTACATATGCAAAACTTGTATCTAGTGAATCTGTTTTAGAACAAGTTCAACCTTACCCACCGGTCAAGAAACCTATCTCTACCGAAGCTCCTTAAGACACAACACAAGGCACCAAAGGTCACTAGTCTGAAGCAACAGAAGGTACAACTCAAGAACAGACCTCTCAAGCACCCTTGAGAACCAAAAATGTAGTAGCTGAGACACCCAGTATCGCGACACCAAAAGACACCATAGTGGCTATAGGAATTGACCAAAGTGTTGCCTCTACTGAGCAACCTACCGAGGGTCAGCAAGCCTCACAAGCTATTGTCTTGGTCCAACCAACTAAAGGTAAAGAGAAGAAGGTGAAAAAGTATAGTTTCAAAGT
Organism: Cryptomeria japonica; assembly: GCF_030272615.1. Lineage (NCBI taxonomy): Eukaryota > Viridiplantae > Streptophyta > Pinopsida > Cupressales > Cupressaceae > Cryptomeria > Cryptomeria japonica. The sequence goes on along the minus strand of NC_081408.1, from coordinate 62,134,608 downwards.
TGATTTATCTAAACCAATAGTGTTGACCAATGTGGATATATCAAAATTAAAGGGGCAAGCACTTATTGATTTTGGTGAACTATGCAAAGCAAAGGTTGAACAAGAAAAATAGATGGCCATTCAAAAGAAGAATAAAGTACTTCAGAAGGTGAAGACACTGCTGACAGATATGCTACCTACAACTACAGTGTCAACCAATGCAACCATCCACATTCAACTAGATGAACTCCTTAATCAAATAGAAACATCAGGAGTTGATGCATCTAAGTATTGGAGCAAGCTAAAAGACAAGGAGCTTACTGCAAAAATGATAGAAGAGGTACAAAAAGCTCTAGCTATTGGGAAAGTCAAGCTTGTCAAATTCATTGCTGAGTTGTCCCCTCAACTCAAGCATATTCTTTATTTATTTTAGAAAATTTTCACATTTTCTATATTCATTACAGATATCAAGAATAAAACTGATGCAATTGAGAAAGAGATCACCAATCTCTCAAATAAGTTGACCACTAAGCCCAATTCAGTTCATAATTTTTATACCAAGCTTCAACAGCTCATGGCTCAAAAATTGGAACTAAGAAATGAAGAATACAAGATCAGGATGGATATAATGACACTCCAAACATTATTCCTTCCTCATCTTTCATCAGTTCAAGAACAGATTAACCGAGCTACACGCCTATCTACTACACAAGAGGGAAGCACTCTTGATGGCTTAATATCACTATTGGCTGATATTCAAGCACAACATTATTTAATGGAAAGTGTAAAGGATGCACTCTCAATCGCTCTCACTGATGCCCAGAAAAAGTATAAATCTATTTTTGATTAGTTACCGTCCCCAGATGGAAATTAATTTTTTGATGTTTTCCAAAAAGGGGGGGTGATACTATATAAGGGGAGTAATATATTATATTTAGGGAGTGATACAATTTTGGTGATACAGTTCTGATATAGTATTTGGAGTATTGTATACAGGGGGAGTATACCGAGCAGAGTATGCAGAGTATCCAAGAACAGTAAGAAGAGCACACAAGCACAGAACTAAGCATGCAAAATCAGAGTTATGTACAGTATAATGATAAGGGGAGTATATCTGAATATACTATTTCATTGACTATTGTATATATTGTCAATCATTTTGCAAAGTATATAGATTTTTGAGTTATGACTTTGAAAGTAGTTTTTGTCAAACATCTCAACTAATGTCAAAAGGGGAGATTCTTACTACTTATCAAGTTGCCATTAGTTTTTATATTCAAATTCATACTATATACTCTAGTTGGTTAGCACTACCGAATGATGCAGTCGGTATACATAGAGAAGTTGGTATGCACAATCTAGTCGGTTACAAAAGAAAGCAGTCACAGAATGCAGTACACACCAAGCTATCTATGGAGTATCTTTTCATGACTACCGAGCAGTAAAGATGACACACTGAGTTGACATACACCAAGTGAAACATGCTACCAGATACATTGAATCTGGACATGCATATGAAAATGTGTTACAAGATCGAGGCACATCAAACCGTTATTACACTGGAAAATGCACTAGAAGATTGTTATGATTTTAAGGTCAATCTAACCAATGAAATAATTTGTTTAGTTATTCATTTGAGGAATCTTATTTGTAAGATCGAAGCAATGAATTGGATCACCGTTTTAAGAGATCTATTTATACAACATGAGTTAAGTGTGTATGTATGCATAAAAAGAAGACTGTTACAGAGACACAGAGGTCACCAAGAAGGTTTTCATAGAATAGTCAAAGAACAAAGTAAACAGAAGGGTTTATCGAGTTACTATATGGGTTACCGAGGTATGCTATAAGTAAGGTAATCTATTTTGAGCACATATAATCTAGTATAACATTTCAGATGTAAAGTTGTAGATATCTGTAATGATTTTATTGTAATATTGTGAAGTTGTAAGAGAAACCTTTAACAGGGTAAAAGACTCTAATCAAGTCTATAAATTGTAAATCCTCTAACCAGGTGCAACATTTAGAATAAATGTTGTAAAATCCTTTAGCAAGGTAGATCTAATAGATCTTGTTACTCCTAACAGGGTAAGCTATCAGAAATAGCTAAAATGTAGCTCTAACCGAGCATTCTTTATTATTGCAGTAGTGAAGTTGTGGGTGCCATCCCCACCGTAGTTTTTCTCTCTAACCAAGAGTTTCTGCGTAACCAAATTATATATGTTATGGAGTGAATCATATATGATTGTTATCTATTTTTTTTAACTTTATTTTATGTTACTGCACCATTCTATTTATGCATAACAGTAAAGTTATTATTCAAGAAAAGTTTTGGAGTACTGATTCACCCCTCCCCACTCAGTACATTAGCTTTCCATATTGGGCCTAACACTCCTATGCTTGGATATAGTTTTGGTTAAGCTTAGTACCAGAGGTCTTAAACCTCTTTCACCAACTCAATTCGATCACCTATGATGAACCAAAACCTCTGCATATGATTACAACCTTATTCGCACACAAATATCCAAAAACCCATGCATATGCCCATGATCTACAAAGATATCTTCCATCATATTTATACCAACCCAGGACCTAAACAATCAGGTCGACCACCTAAAAGATAATACAATAAATTCATAACATAAACCTGCAATCCAATGATCAACCAAGTTAGCCTAAGAATGAAACAACATAATCCAATCAATAGACCCAACCGGTAACATATTGGGATCATCCACCAACACGTTACATAAACTGGTCCATAACCTAGCAGAATAAGATAGCATTAGGTTTGGACCCAAATCCAACACTATCAATGAGCAGGAACACAAACAAGATAAACAAAAGCATCTTGAAATCCATCTATAAGCCATGCCAACACCACTTATCATGTGCATCAAAAGATCTTCAACAAATCTCTATTGGTAAAACCCTTACCAATGACCAAAAGGCTTACTAGAACAAATGATAGCTCTTGAGTCATCAAATCTTGAACCAACTGATCATGATACACATCTAAATAGCATCAATGACAGATCCAAACCAATTCCACAAACCGAAGCATACCGAAGCATACTGGATCAATATCATAATCCAACTTCTCTACCGGAAACTGGTAAACAACCAAAAAAACCAGTGTTTCTATCAATAAAAAAACATCAATGCAACACATAATCAATTCCTCCAATTTGCTAACAATCTCCCCCTTTGGCATTGATGGAAACACTAGATGTGAAAAACATCCAAGTGCCAAGAAATGCCAAACAATACCCAAGTGCTTGTGAATGCATGGAGCATTGGGAGAGACCCCAGTGTGTGGAAGGATCCTTTGAATTTTAATTGAGATAGGTTTTTGGAATTTGACATTGATTAGAAAGGCATGGATTTTGAATTGATACCATTTGGAGCAAGAAGAACAATATGCATCGGTCTTCCATTGGCACAGAGAATGGTTCATTTGGTGGTGGGATCATTGGTGCAAGACTTTAGTTAGTCTATCCGTATGGAAATGGACAAACAGGCAGGTATTGATATGTCTAAGATATTTGGTCTCACTCTACCAAAAAGAGTGTCACTGAGAGCTATTCCTACACCAAGAAACATCATCAAGTTTTAGTGTTAAAAGTTACAAAAATTCATTTGCTTATATTTGATCCTTATGGCCTTCAGATGATAGTTTTAATATTTAAATGTCTGATACAAATATTAAAATTAGAACGTTGGATTATGAATATTAATTTTTAATATTTAAATAACTATTTCAAATTTACAACCAAATGGTTTATATAAACGAAATTTGGATTATGAATTTTAATTTTCATGGCATTATATTTTTACTTGAGTGTTTTGGAAATAATTATATTTCTAGTGAATTAATAAAGAACAGATAAAAGGGATATTAAATTAAGTCTTTTAGTTAATGTCATGTTGTCATGTTTTCATGAATTTACTTAGTCTTGAAATTTTTGAAAAGATCAATTTTAAAGTTTGTTGATTATTTTTTGCCGTCTCTTTCAAACATTCATGTGTTTCATATAGCATTAGCTAGATAGTATATTAATGATTCTATTGTTTGAATTATAACTAGGTACTTCTCCATAATTAATAATACAAGATAGTCTCAAACGTTATGCAATCACTTGTAGACCGAAATCAACATCATAGATTGTAAAGAGAGCTTCAAGCAACATTCTTGCATAGAGTTCAAAAATACTATCATCCACTTCATATCAAAGCTTAGTGATCCATATGATCCTAGGTTCTACTACCTCCATTAGAGTTTCATCAAATTTCACCATAAAACAGATATCAGTGGAGTACTTCTCCACAATGTGCTTTGATACTCTTTCCCTCGGTCTCATGTTTTTCTAAAATGTTTTGAAATAACCCCAAAGTTTCTCATCTCTGCTAGTACCAAGACTGGTGATTTCTTCCTTGATTTGCATACCTACCGGTATGTCATGAGCCCAATGCTTCTTCTCTAGACCGGGTAGCTCATTCATGAAGTAAATAATTAAACAAACAATCAAGTTTCTATATCTGAAAGTTCCTTTCTTGATTCCCTTGATCTTTTCAAGGTTCAACATTAATTCACTCCTCAACCATTCACATAAATCATATTTTGCATTATTCCTCAGCATCTTATATGCAACATGAATGCAAGAACTAGCAACAAAATTAAATCAATTAGATTGAGTTACCTTATAACCTATTATCATGCTTGCAAATTTCACATCAGTATCGGTAATTGTGTTGATCCTCATTGATCTACTATCAGGAGTTGCACCGGTGAGTTTCTCAACCGCAATGTTGGAAATCTTCTTGCCAGGTTCTTGTTCGATGTTGGGTAAGTCGGTGACTACTTGAATTGCTTCCTTTGTGACCATGTGGGGCATATCCAGCCAAATGAACTCATTGTGAATCCTACTCAGAACATATCTGATTACCTCATGTTTGAATTCTTGTATGTACAAAATACCAGTTAACCCTAGATCCTCAATTACTTTGTATTCCAACTTAATGGTTCTAGAGCTACCCATATCATGGATTGATCCATGCTTTTGATTTCCTCTGTGCCTAGATCCTCCAGGGTGCATTGAATTTATGCCCTCACATCTTCAACATACATCACGTCGTTAGGAACCCTAGAAAATGCTCCTGTAGAGTCTTCTTTCTTACCAATCAGGGGAACCTCCTTGAATACGGGCCTCACCCTATCCTTGACTTTGACAATGTTTGGATTCGCAATAAAAGTAGGAGCCGAAGATCCAGATGCCATTTTTTGAAGAATACCTGAAAGTGAACGTCAGTGGAAGATTGAGTGCTTCTTAGATAACTACTCAAAATCCTTTCAGAATGCCTTTGCTCGCTCTTAATTTGCCTAAAATTTGCCTTTACTTTACTCTAAATGCTTGAATGCAGGGTGAGTGAAAATTAATCCACTTTCCCCTTTTATCAGCGAATAAACCCTAATCTTTTATTGTCATAAATGCTTCATGATCTACCCTACCGCATGTCGATTTCATAGTCTTATGTCAGGTGAACCTTAAACAATGGTGAACTCAACTCTCTAGATCTCTTCTGATCTCCTCTAGGGGAATAAGAAAGATTTGAAATGAATTTTCCAACCCCTAAGACCTATGCCTCAGTTACTGATAGAATTTCCTACTGGTGCAGGAATGCTCTGTTCTACCAATGGAGTTACCGATGTAGATCCATCTCCACTTGGTTCTTTAGACTTTCTAACACATCTCTTGGTGTGATCTTGTTGTATTTCATCTACCTTTTGCTTTCCTTTCCCATTATCTTTATCATTTCTAATCTATTGAGTCTTGCTTCTATAGTAATTAGCAATATGACCTATTTTGTTGCATGCATAACATGTAACATTATTCTTTTGAATTTCTTTGTCATATCTGGTGTTATTCCTTGACCTATAATGATTAGAAAAATGTCCAAACTTTCCACATACATGACATTTAACATTCATTCTACAATCTTCTGATCTATGACCATATTTCTTGCAGTTTGTGCATTGACCATGAACATAATTGTAGTTTTGATTTGCTCTATTTTTACATTGTTTAGCCATATGCCAAAATTTATTGCAAAGAAAATATCTACCATTGAATTTATAAGCATTAGTTTTCCTTACTAGTTTCCTCTGTTCTGATGAGTTATGCATACCATTTGTCCAACCTTCATTTGCAATACTAGATCTTTCACCTTGTACAAATCCAAGTCCTCTAGAATCATCAATCTACTTTTGTCTTTTCAATAAGTCATCCAACTATGTAGCACTAATCCTGAATTTTTCTTTATACTCACTTGCAGTAGTCAGATCATCGCTCAGAGTAGTTATTTGTCTTTCAAGTTCTTGTTCATTTTTTGGGAGTGTGCCAAATCAATTATCAATAGATTATTCTCATGAGTCAATCTGCCACATTCATCAAATTTGTTCTTCAGAGATATAACAAGATTATCTTCCTTCTTCTTTCTATCATCAATATCTTTTGATAACCTCATAGTAAGGTCTTGCATTTCATTCTTCATGAGCATGTTTGCTTGACTTAGTTTCTGAAATTGTTCCTTAAGTGCATTTTTCTCCTCATCATCTGGGTTTTGCAAAAGTTCCTTTCTCTTGGCTTGAGATGATCATAGCCTTTCTTGCAGGATAAGTGAATTCATTAGTAGAATTGAATTCATCTTGCAATTTTAAATTATTCATCCTTTCAGCATCATAATCCTTAAGAGCCATCTCAAGTTGCTTTTCCATAGCCATGTTCAAAGATTCCAGTTTTAGGATCTTCCTCAAGCTGTAAAACTTCTTCCAAGGTACCAGGCTCTGATACCAATTGTTGGTATCCAAGAACACTGAGAGGGGGGGGTGAATTAGTGTTTTAGCGATAAGATAAGATTTAATCCTTTTATACCATACACATATAAACTGGTAAATGAAGAAACATATAACTTGAAGCAAATAAAACCATCCACATAAATGAACACCATAACACATATAATTTATATGTGGAAAACCTCAAAGAGGAAAAAACACAGTGGGATTTGTGACCCACAATATTAGTTTACTGGCCATATGAAAGGATATTACATATAATGGGGGCCTGCACATGCAGGAAGGCACACTACCGAGAGCATGCTGCTCACCACAAAAAGAGTCTCACTGACTACAAGCTTCTGCTGAAATCAAATAGTAATAATGAACTCATAAAATGCATTTGCTATGTCAAAAAGAGTTCCAGTTATAGTTCTACTCTATACTGGTTCATAAACCTTGAACACTTATACCGATATCTCTTCTCCTCCAAAAATGCTCTCCAAACTATCTACCGATCATTATATGATATATCATTTGCATACAAATTATCTACATAAATATTCTTCACATTATACAGTTCTGCTATAAATCTCCTATGTCCTTATTAGTATATATATTAGAATGACCTAGTACATTGACCTATATACCCATTGTAAACAATATGTCTTATGTCGGTGTACAACACATTACAAAAGATATTCAATGTCGGCCTCGTCAATAATTACAAAATGATCTTCTAAATAAAACTTCCTTGATGTCGGCTTCCTGAACTACTTGATGTCAGTGCCAGTGCCAATGTTGGTGTCTATGTGACCTAGATACTACAATGTTGGTGTCTATCGGTAAATACCTCCTAATGTTGGTATATGACTTCCATCTAATCATGTTGCCATCAATGACAACAAAATTGTTGGTGTAAATAATTATTCATCATGGATATTATTACACTTACTTAAGTTTACTTAGGATAATGCATTTCATAGTAGTTTGGATATGAGACACTTGGGTGTTTGTGCCACATTGGGATAGTGTGTGTAGGAGAAATTCCACCTTTTATGGTGTTGATCTTGTTATTACACTATCATATCCACTTATTGTGGAGTGATAATTCCACCTTCGGTGGGTGATCCAACTCATGTGGAATATTATATTATTTCTCCTACCTACCCACACCTATTTCCTACCTACCCTTGTTTCTCATTGAGCCACATGTCATATTTGTGTGCTCATACATCCATATGGCCTTGCCTATATAAGCAAGCCTCTATTCATTGTATTGAATCCAGTTGATTATTGATCATTTTCTATTGATGAGAATACAGTTTATTCTTGTCCTATATTGTGTCTCTATTTTGTACATTTCATTGAGCTCTTGATCTTGGCAAAATCTAACATGGTATCAGAGCCATTGGGGCTTCATTGATTCATCTTGAAGAGGCATTATTGTGACTTCAAGAGCCAAATCTGAGGAGCAACATCTTTTGGAGGCGTCCTAGACCAGATCCGACCAAGCCATTGCATCCAAAAGGCCATTTCCATGAATTTTGGTTATAAAGTCAGCCTATTTTGGTGAGAAAATTTTTTTCTCCACTTTTTCTATAATCGTACGGATTTTCGAAATATTATTATATTTTTCGAAAAAAAAAATTTATTTTTCTGAAATTTTTTTTCAAAAATCAAAAAATCAAAAAAACAAAGTTTTTGGGGGGTCCCCAGACACCCCCCCCCTTGACCTGCCGTACTTGCAGCATGCAGGTCTATAGACAGATTCGTACTTGTCACCCTGGTCCACACGTCGAAGCCCGTGCAGGTCCACCATCCTCTCATCTCGTCGGTCTCTGCGCTCACTGCCGGTCTCCACACACAGATCTCCCGCCACCCAGGACCACGACACTAGCCACCGCACTGAGAACTGCAGCTTTCGCCGCCATCCGCACCTCCTTTCGCCTGCCAGTACTCGTCGGCACCCTCAACATCCACCGCTACCACTCGGCTCCGCCGCCTCCCGGCACAACGCGGACAGTCGACCAACCTAAACCGGAGGACCGCGCCTGCCACATGGCAAGCAGCCACTGGCCCACAATACAAACCTCGCACGAATTATCCGTATGGATGCCACATCAGCCTGCACAGTCAGCAATTCCGTACAGTACGAATTACACAGTCATCCCATCCGTACAGTACAGACGCCTAGTCAGCAGATAGGGTGAAGTTTTACGACGGTCATACGGCCATCAAATTTAATCATGTGACTTGCTGACATCAGCACCACATCAGCAGGGTTTGAAAATTTTTGGATCCTCTCTCATTTGCATTTTTGATTTTGCAGTTCAACTTCAAATGGCCATAACTTGCTCATTTTTGCTTCTTTTTGGGTGCAATTTTTTTTGAAATAGGCTAGAATTTTGTGCTCTCCGTAGTGGTGAAAGAATTTTTTGATTTTGACGCATGTATTTTTTAGAAAATGCAGTTTTTGGTGACTGTACCTGTGTAATCCCAGTTTTTGCAACTTCAGAGGCTTCGTTTGGGGTCATCCGACCTCCTTTTTAGGTGCCATATTTTTTGAAAGTGTGTATTTTTTTGTCTACTTTCATATGATGTTATCAGATTGATGTCATTGTAAGTAGAAATTGTACTTTCATATCTTAGCCATTTTTGGCTCTCTTGGTACTTGTATATTTGCTTGAATCTCAGTTAGAGTCATTGCACTATTGATTGAAGTCTCTTGTATCTCATTTGAGAAGTTGTAAAATTTGCATCATAAGTCCACTTTGCCTTGTTTTGCAAGTGGCTCATTATAATCGCACTAAGTATAAAGTGCCAAAAATCATCACTTTTGGGGGGGTACTTTGATTGATTGAATTTGGGGGGTGTCTCTTGTGCTTTTGTGCTCTTATGTTTCTTCCTTTTTAGCTGCTATGGGTTCTTCTAAGTTTCCTCTCTTAACTCCACATAATTATGCTACTTGGAAAATTGATGCATGGAGTAAACTTATGGAAAAAGGACTCACTCATTACATTGATGGAACAATTGTTGCTCCAGCTGATCCTAAGGTTGATCCAGTTGGTCACTTGGATTGGCTCACTAAAAATATCATGGAAATTGGTACCTTAAGAAAGTATGTATCAAAGGATCTCATTTTTCATATTGAGAAATGTACTCTAATAAAGGATGCTTGGCAAAAGTTTCAAGACTTGTATGGTCAAGTTGATGAGATTAGGGGATATCAAATTGATAGTGATCTCACCATGTTGGATCCCAAGAACTTTGATACTATACAAGATTATGTCACTAAGGCAATTGAGTTGAGGGCACAACTCAAAGATTGTGGCATTGATAAGAAGGATACTCAATTGATATTCAACTTGATAGGGAAGCTTCCACAAGAATATGCAGCATTTGTTTCTAGTTTCCAAACTCATAGGATGACAATGGGTTCAAGCTACAAAATGCCTACATTTGATGATTTCAATGAAATTTTGATGATGGAACAAACTAAGTTGATAAGCATGGGCATTCTTAAGGCTTCTTCTAAGTCTCAAGCATTAGTGGCAAATCAAGGGAACAAAGAAAATCAAGGAAAGGACAACTCAAACAAGAAGAAATGGCAATCAAAGCCTAAAGAAAAAGCACCATCTTCTCCACAACAAGGAGATTCATCCTCTTCCAAGAGAGATAATTCACCAAAGAGGGAGAGACCTACTTGTGCTTATTGTAAAAAGATTGGTCATGAGGAGCATCGTTGCCATTCTAAGAAGATTGATGAACTCACACATATCATCAAAAAGCATAACATTGATTTGCCTAAAGTCTACAAGAAGGATGATTCATCAACTTCCACTTCCTCACTTTCAAAAGGAAAAGGGCAAGCATTCATGGCTTCTACAAGTGGAAAGACTCACTCTTTTGGAACAAGAATAGGAAAATCTCTATGTGCTACTATCAGTCATGATTCAGAGAGATGGCTTCTAGATCCAGGGGCTTCTCATCATATGGCATCTTTGCAATCTATGTTCTCTACATTTGAGCCTTGCACCATGCCACAAATTTTGATGGGCAATCATACATACATGGATGTGATTGGGAAAGGATCTATTGACATTGGGGATAGCTTCTTCAATGATGTGTTGTGTGTACCCCACTTGATAAACAATCTCCTTTCTATCTATCAAATCACACATGGTGCAACTAAGAGAGTTGTGGAGTTCACACCTGACTCAATTTTCATTAGAGACATGGAGACTAGAGCTATCATTGCAACTAGGGTGGTTGATCATGCATCTCGATTATACTCCTTTTCATATTTTGTTGATGATGATGATTTCACATTTGATGATTCTACACATGATGATCACACTTCTTGTGATGGTTCAGATTTTGAGGAGAACTTTGGACACTTGAACATGGGGATTCTCACATGTGACCCCATTCTTGAGTCTTGTATTTCATCTCCTCATATTGATATCACATCACCTATTGCACCTGATGATGTAGATAGTGCGACAATTTTGCCTTCATGTGATTCAGTGCAGCAGGATATTCATTGTCTTCTAGCTTCAGATTCATGGGATGATTACTTGATAGACATTACAGGTTTGTTTGTGGAATCCTACATTGCAGATTTGGGAGACATCATTGATGACATTCATCTTCTCTTTGATGAAGATGATCCTTCTTCGATTGTTGCACAGGCACACTCTGACCCTCTTGTTCATTCTCTACATGATCATTCTTTCAAGGTTGACATGATTGTGGATACTTATGTACAGCAGTTGGAGGAGGTCTCTTTATGTTTTGAGGAGACATGTGAATCTTTGGGACATGTTCTACATCCATCTCCACTAGATCTTGGAGTGCCTTTTTCAGTAGTGTGGCACAGTTTACCACCTTTGGAGGGGGTATCTTTTAGCATCGACATGGGGACACTTGAGCAGTTTTCAGAGATTCCTTTCATCATGAGTTTTCTTCATACATCTTCCCTTCATGATTGGGGAGACTTCATGGATACACCTTTGGTTTTGTTTCTTCCTAAGGGGAGGAATGTTGTTCGACGTTCGTGGAGCAGTTTCTTCATACATCGAGCTTCTATCATTGGTGCAGATTCTCCATTGAGGGGGGGTCACAGTTTAACTTCTCTTCTTCTCTCATATGGGGGGGACTTTTTCCTCACATAGGGTTTTGTTCCTCACATACTTCTTTGAGAGTTTTTTGTATAGCTTTCATCTCTCTTTTGGGGGAGGGTTTTTTGCCATTGGGTTTTTCTCTCTTTCCCCACTTTGTGAGAGATTTCATTGCATTGGTTTGCATGCATTTGCATTTGTTCATGGGTACCTTACATGGCCTAGTAGCCGGGACCCATCTTGCATTGCTTAGTTGCATTGTAGACTTAAGTGCATTCCCCTAAGTTGCACTTAAGGGAGGGTGTTGGTGTAAATAATTATTCATCGTGGATATTATTACACTTACTTAAGTTTACTTAGAATAATGCATTTCATAGTAGTTTGGATATGAGACACTTGGGTGCTTGTGCCACATTGGGATAGTCTGTGTAGGAGAAATTCCACCTTTTATGGTGTTGATCTTGTTATTACACTATCATATCCACTTATTGTGGAGTGATAATTCCACCTTCGGTGGGTGATCCACCTCATGTGGAATATTATATTATTTCTCCTACCTACCCACACCTATTTCCTACCTACCCTTGTTTCTCATTGAGCCATATGTCATATTTGTGTGCTCATACATCCATATGGCCTTGCCTATATAAGCAAGCCTCTATTCATTATATTGAATCCAGTTGATTATTGATCATTTTCTATTGATGAGAATATAGTTTATTCTTGTCCTATATTGTGTCTCTATTTTGTACATTTCATTGAGCTCTTGATCTTGGCAAAATCTAACAAAAATGAATCCGATGAGTGTCAATTGCAAATAGAGGACACCACAATAGAATGGTATTGTAGAGAGGAACAACCGGTCAATTGTTGAAGTTGCTAGAACGATGCTAATACAAGGAGGAGTAGCAAAAACTTTATGGAGAGAAGTTGTTAGCACAACTATCTACACTATGAACCAGATATTGGTAAAAAGAGGTAAGGATAAAACCCCTTATGAATATTTGTATGGTAGATCACCTAATGTCAGTTATTTTAAGATTTTTGGTAGTAAATGTTTTATCAAGAGAGGTGACTATGATAGTAAGTTTGAGGCTAAAAGTGATGAAGGCATATTTCCTGGTTATTCCACCAAGAGTAAGGCCCACAAATGTTACAACAACTAGACAAAGAGAATCATTAAGAGTGTTGATGTCCGAGTGGATGAGTATCCTAAAGTTTCGGGAGAAACTAGTGAGGAGAAAAAGGAAGATGAACCTTACATTCTTATTTTGGAACCAGAACCGGTGAAGCCAGAAGCTAGTGAAGTGAATGTTGTAGTACCAGTTCAACCAGAATAGGTAGATTCTGTAGAAGAAGATGGTGATAGTGAGGAAGAAGAACCTAAAGATAATGATCATGTTATTCCAGGGTATGTGAGACTCAATCATAATCCTAACCAGATTTTTAGAGATAAATATGTTGGAGTATTAACCAAAAGAAGAATTAGAGAGAATTCTTGCATGATCTCCACTATTGAGACAAGAACTGCTAAGGAAGCATTTGGAGATGATCACTAGATTAAAGCTATGGAAGAAGAGATTGACCAGATTGAGAAGAAAAACACATGGACCCTAATACCCAAACCGGTGAATAAAAATGTGATAGGTACTAAATGGGTATTCAGGAATAAACTTAAAAAAGATGGAGTAGTATTCAGAAACAAAGCTAGATTGGTATGCAAAGGTTATGCACAAGAAGAAGGAGAAGACTATGATGAGACATTTGCACCAGTTGCTAGATTGGAAGGTGTTAGGACTATACTTGCATTTATAGCATATAGGGAATTCAAAGTATATCAGATGGATGTGAAGTCAATATTTCTAAATGGAATAATGGAAGATGAAGTATACATTGAGCATCCAGATGGTTATGCTATGATTGATGCAAAGGATATGGTGTGTAAATTGTACAAGACACTATATGGTTTGAAGAAAGCACCAAGAGCATGGTATGAAAGACTACATTCACACCTGATGAAGATAGGTTTTCAGAGAACCCGTGAAGACAATAATATATCTCTCAAATCTGAAGGAGATAAGATATTAGTTAGGGAAGTGTTTGTAGAGGATATCATATTTGGAGGCAATGATGACATGAGTGATGACTTTGAAAATGAGATGAAAATTGAATTTGAAATGTCTCTAGTAGGAGAGATAAAATTCTTCATAGGTTTGCAAATTTAGAAGACCAAGAGTGGTATTTTTATCAGATGGTCTAAGTATGTGAAAGAGGTATTGAAGACATTTGGAATGAGTGACTGTAAACTAGTTGGGACACCAATGGTTATAGGTTGTAAACTGTCTAAGGAGGATTATGCCACATCTGTTGATGAAAAGGAGTACAAATCAATATAGGGAAACTACATTATGCTGTTCATAGCAGACCAGATATTGCTCATGCAGTTGGTTTAGTTGCCAGATTTCAGCAGAGTCCAAAGGAGACACACTTGATAGCAACTAAAAGGATATTTAGATATTTGAAAGGTACTATTGATTATGGATTATGGTATCCATATGCAAGTAACATTGATTTGAAGGTTTATACAGATGTAGACTGGGCAGGTAATGTTGATGATAGGAAGTGAACAATCGGTGGTGCATTATTTCTTGGAGGAAGACTTGTATCTTGGAGTAGCATGAAGTGGAGCTCTATATCACAATCCACTACTGAAGCTGCATATGTTGCATCGTATATGAATTGCACCAAGACAATCTGGATGAAACACATTCTGGAACGATTCAAGCTAAAGATTACAGAACCAGTAAAATTTTTATTTGACAACACCAATGTAGACCAGGAAATTGAGAAGCATCAAAACAAATAGCAATTAGGACAATCACAAAACCTAAAACTGCAATGAAAGAAATCCTAATCCAATCAATGAAGACATAAAGACAAGATATTCAAATTGAATGAAATTGAAGCAAACTGATGCAGATATCTCCTTCATGTGGCTCCATTGTTCTTCTTTCACCTTCAAATTTGATGTGGATCTCACCTACAAGTGCAAAATCCATGTGGAAAGCAAGTTGTTGAGAGATGAAATTCATAAAATAAGGTTACCTGAAAATGTGATTGATTGATCCCTTGATTGAAGAAACTCATCCAATTTATAGACAAGTTGGAGAGAGGACAAGATTAGCATGAAGAGATTTGAAAGGAAATTCAAATCAAGAATGGCAACATTATGACAAATGATAATTTGCTATGCAAGGAGTATGACAAATTATGACAAGTTGCTATGCAAAATGCATGACAAATTATGACAAGATTGAAATAGAAATAGAAATTAGAAATTAGGAGAAATTAGCAAATAAGAAAATTGAGGAAAAAGATGAAATATAAATTAGGTGAATTAATTAATAGGTTTTCATCCATTAATTAATTCATGAAAGAGACCTAGGACTAAATAAATAGATTTATTTAACCCACAAAGAAGAAGAAAAAGAACTAAATGAACAAATCATAAAACCCTAGAAATTAATGTAGGTACGATCATGATTCTGATTAACAAAGGATCAATGTTGATAAATGATTGAGATTGGTTGACAAAAATCAATGACAAATTCACCAAGATTGACAAGGAGATCAAATTGATAGGTGCCAATTGATGAGGAACAATGACTAATCAATCCAAATTGACATGATTGAAAAGGACAAGGATTGATGACGAACCGATCGCAAAATGACAAGATTGACAAGGACAAGGACCGATGACGAATCGATCGCAAAATGATGAGATTGATAAGTTGATAATCGCAAATGATTACTAACAAGCTAAAGATGATTGAAAGATTGACAAGAGGTCAAAACCCTAATTCTATCATCGATTAGGATTTGACGATGTCCAAAATGATGATAAACGAGCACGCACCATGATGCGAAAGGATAAGATCGACCAAAATCATGACTGAAGATTGCTATCGACAAGACCTAATTTGAAAGTGAGAAAAATGAGGAACGCAAAAGAAGGACTCGATGCTCGCAAATGATAAAGACCAAGTGCACAACATAGAAGAAATGTTAATGCGACGCAAGAACCCTAAAATAAGGTAATGCACAAATGTTAAAGTATGACTCCACAAGCGTTGCCTATTTTTAGACGTCTACATTTTACCCCTCTTTGAGACAATGTGATTCTAAGCGTTGTTTCAAAGAACAATAATAAAAATGCCCCAAACAATAACAATGACATATGCATGCCCCCTCGAGGAATTGGCTGGAAAAATCCAAAAAAGAGGCCAAGTGATCGATAAGAATGACAGAAAACTATAGGTTCAAACGGAGCAAAAATCGAAGGTCGGATACACAAATTGCAAGCAATGGAAGGCACAAAAGACTGTGACCATCATGAGATGGAGAGCATGCACATCCATCTAGGTACTGACAAAGATCTATATAAGAGACAAGGAGAAGGAAAAGAGTTCATTTGCACTGGCCAAAGTGGAGGAGTTGTTTCTCGAGAAAAAGGACCCATGCAGAGAAATGGAAAACATTATAATGGTAGATCACCTTGGGGAATGTGTACGCACCTATAGATGACTAAACAATGTAGGAGCAATGGTATGTAGCTCAAAAACCCATATGTTCAATTTCATGCATTTTGCTTGATTGCGGGACATTCCAGGGCCCACAGGAGAGGGAAAAAGCAAGACCTGCGCCTGTGTAAATAGGTTCTATGCCTATGTAAAGTACACAGGCACAGCTTGATGCTACACAGGCACAAGACAGGGTACATAAGCACAATTGTGCACTTAGGACACTAATTTGACCAAAAGCAGTGCGCGGATGATCCTGAAAAGAGGGATAAGTGTAGGATAGGTCAAAATAGATAAGAAAAACCCTGATTGGTGCATGAAACAAGGAAATGTAGCCCTTAGGAGAAAACCCTAAAACTGACAAATTTTGCCCCAATTGTGATGCAGAGTCGATAGTATCCATTGATCGCGCGGGAGAACAGACCCGATTGCTTCATGTTGCGATATAGACTCAGAAGTACTGACAAAGATACATTAGCAGGACTTGGATTATACTACATTACATACATGCCTGAGATTAGGGCAAACACAGGACTTCTCACTGCATTGGTAGAGCGATGGCATTCAGAGACTTCCTCTTTCCATCTTCCGACTAGAGAGGTGACTGTGACATTAGAGGATGTGT
Organism: Cryptomeria japonica; assembly: GCF_030272615.1. Classification (NCBI taxonomy): domain Eukaryota; kingdom Viridiplantae; phylum Streptophyta; class Pinopsida; order Cupressales; family Cupressaceae; genus Cryptomeria; species Cryptomeria japonica. Next base: position 62,117,469 of record NC_081408.1, on the reverse strand, counting down.
GGCGTATCCTCTGCATTCCGATTCATGGGGAGATGGTGGTGTATGACCTAGTGACAGGGAGAGACTCTTTGTGCAGATTATTCGAGTGTGACATGGAGGACCTTTATATCAGAGAGAGGGAGATTTGCTGGGAGACCATGGCAGCAGAGTATGATCAGTGATATGTGGTGATAGCAGTGGTTATGGCATGCCTATTAGCAAGTGACAGACAAGGACATGCATTCCCTATTGGATGGGGAAGAGTGCTAGAGTGGATGGCGACAGAGGGGACTGTATATGCATGGGGACCATGTGTGCTTGCCATGCTATATTTTTAGTTGCATCAAATTGCATATCAGAGGGTACAGACTTTGAGTTGTGGGGTCACACTTTTACAAGTATGGGCATTTGAGCACATAGCCATATGTTGGCCGATTGCAGAGAGACAAGTAGTACCACATCGACCATATGTGTACTACTATGGGGGAGCATTGAGATAGGGTCCATTCAGATACATATTGTATTGGCGACATGAGCTAGACAGGTTGAGAGATTTCACATGGAGACCATATCATGATTGCCCTGGATGGTCAGATGATGGCGATGAGCTACCGTATTGCAGACAGGAGAGATACCTGATTGGGTGACCAGTGAATCGCCAGAGAGTGATTGAGATGTATCTGCCAGATAGAGTCAGATGATAGTTTGGAGAGAGGTAGGATGTACCGATAGGGACTGCGCACTTTGCCCGATCCCATAAAGAGATGAGTCAGTGGGGGAGGATGATTCAACCACACATAGCATATATCGACTTCACACGGCTACAGCAGAGATAGTGGGAGTGGAGATCAGATGTTGTAGATGTTGGGATGATAGAGGAGTATGAGTGATGGTTTGCATGACAGCGACCAGTGCCAATGACAGATCCTAATATTCCAGTACCTAGGAGACATGAGGACTTTCCACTCGCTGGAGAGGAGGAGGGAGATGATGAGGATGAAGATGAGGATGAGGGAGATGATGAGGATGAGGGGGATGATGAGGCTAAGGAGAGCGATGAGGGAGAGGAGAGTCCTAGATGCACATAGAGAGATGAGCCAGATCCAACATATCATGAGTCATTGTAGGATATACCCATAGGGTAGGAGACAGCAAGCATAGAGGAGATGGAGATATGTAGGGCCTCCATAGCGAGTCAGCATGATTACATTGCGACATTAGAGAGACAAAATGCTATCTTGAGGACAGAGCAGGATCAGTGGTCAACTGAGAGGGATAGGTTCGGAGCAGAGATAGCCAGACTAATAGTGGCTCGAGATACAACGATAGCCTAGGCACATCAAGTAGAGCAAAGAGTGACTGAGTATGCTGGGTCGATTAGGGATGCTAGTGCGCATGAGATGGCATAGATGTTATTAGAGGCAAGAGATGAGATGTGCCATTTGAGGACTCTATATGAGAGTGGAGTTCCACCATAGCAGAGAGCAGCATCATATTGGTCACGATCAAGGACAGAGAGCAGGCCATGCTCTCAGAGGTCAATGAGCAGTATGGGGGTGAGTGGACCTATGAGACCACCACAACCAGGACCAGGGACATGAGGGGCTTCATCCTCGAGACACAACAGGGATGAGGAGGACAGAGGGAGCACCCAGTGATAGAGGCATGTGCTCCTTATGATGGAGACATATATAGTTCGACATTATGTACTCATCCTATAGGCCATACGTAGGACAGACGGTCTAGTTTTGTACTCTGATATTGATATATGATATGATATGCAGCTATATGATGGGATGCAATGTGTTATGGCTTATGTTTACTTTCCATGTATGGATGTCTTATGCACTATCTATGTACTATCTTTGGAACATGTATGAATGGTGTTTATATTTTTGATGCATTTATAAGATGAAATGGATAAAATGCTTTGTATGGACTTGATATAATGCAAATGTACTAATCAATGAATGCAAGATGCAACTTATGTTTTTGGAGATCAGAGAACTAGACTGAACGGACTGCCTAGACTGATGGAAGAAATGTTAGTAAGAAGAAATTAGACAGAGGACAGTTAGAGATGAAGGAAAACTTGCTTTCACAAATGCACATAAGTAGGTGAGAACCTTTATTTAATGTAGCAAATCGGATGTAGAGCATCATGGCATTGAAGGCCATAGCTGGAACACAACCCCTTTTGCAAAAGACAGACACATCGCACACAAGGAATGAGTGAAGCATCCTAGGATGCATACATCAAGGGTCGAGGTATGTGGGGTGTTCACAAAGTGAACGTACTTATCACAGACACCCAATGATATAGCTGCCCTAGTTTGTGACAAACATTCCCCAAATAGAAAACACAACAAAAAACAAAAGGGACCATGAACCATCTTGGTTACTCGAAATCACTTAGTGACATCATCGAGCAACATAGGAACATGATCGAAGCCAAAGATAAATCATTAAAAAGATAAGATGCACAAATTCAACCAAGTCAAACAAACAAACTAATCGTCATTGTCAAAAGTGGAAAACAAGATTGATCATGCTGTCTGGTTTCAGGGAATGCAGTACCTCGTCTAAGACAGGACACAGTCTGATTTCGAGTATACCACAACCTGTATAAGACCCATGATAATGTTGACAAGGACAAATGGTAATGTTGATGCTATTTTGATTGATGTGACAACTGTGATCAGGTTGAATGCTTGCTTGGTCAAACAATTCATTTGTTAATGCGTGATTTCATTAAAGCACAATGTTTGATTGATTGTCATTGGATGTATGCTCAGTGATCTGTCTATGCACAAAGGGAACCATTTATTGACAAAATGCAAAATGCCAAAGAAATTGTTTTTGGATTTTGATGTTTTTCACTTTGTAGGAATTTTGAGTTTTTTACAATTTTTTTTTTTTTTGTTCATTTTTCAAGGCTTTATTTGACTTTTTTAGGGATTTTTTTAAAGACATTATATGATTTTTAGGGATTTTTTCAAGACATTATCTGATTTTTAGGGATTTTTTCAGGACATTATTTGATTTTTAGGGACTCTTTTTAGGACATTTTAGCTGAAAATGAACACATGATTTTTTTGATGTTTTTGAATGTTTTCAAGATTTTTGATTATTTTAGGACTTTTTTCAATTTTTATGATTGTGCCCCCAGTGTCTAGCAAGGCAAGGAATATGATAGGTGAATAAATAGGCTTGCTAAAATGATGGTGGATAGAGGGAAGACAAAGGCCTTTTATTATAGAGACAATGGGACAAGCGATTGGATATGACAATGTAAAGCAGTGACATGGCATGAGGGATATGTCAAGAGGTTTTTGAAACCATGTTTAAATTTTGCATCCTTATTATAGACCAAGATCAAGGAATGAAAAAGAGTGTATGGATAGTGATAAGATATGGATAGGATACAGGATAGTGGCAGAAAGTTGCAATAAGCTAGGGAATATGGATGAAAGGTTATAATAAGAAAATGGATAAAGACCAAAAGCTATAATGGACTAAAAGCTGCAAACAAGATGCATGATGCTCATGATGATCCTCAGCCTTGTCAAAATCAAAGGTGGAAAGAGGAAATGGACATGAGGGACAATAGGATATGAAGGGTAATAGGATATGAGAGGATAATGAAGGGCAATAGGATATGAAGGAGGAAACTTGCCCCCAAGTGTGGTGTGCAAGAAGTTCATAAATTACGCATGACACCTATTTGCCAGGTTTTCATCACAGTACTTGCCCAAGGTGCCTGTATGCCAGGTTTTCACCAGTGGATGAATTATTTTTGCTTTAATTTTTTTTTCTTTTTCTTTTTTTCTTTTTTTTTTTCTTTTTTTGTATTTTGACTTTTTCAATAGAAGATGGACACATGATAGGGGATGGAAGAAGGACTCAAGCAACTTTTCGTTTGGATAGTAGCCTTGAAAAGAAAAATGGACACATGATAGGGGATGGAAGAAGGACTCAAGCAACTTTTCATTTGGATAGTAGCCTTGAAAAGAAAATAAGATGAAACTAAGGCAAGGATTTATGCAAAGGATGGGATCAAAGGGATCGAAGGATGGAAAATATGCATTGGATAATGGATAGGGTATTGGAAAAATTGGGCTTCAGTGGATGGAAATGAAGGCAAGATCAACATTGGAACACACCTTGATAGGTGGTGGATTGATGGAGGAAAAATGGATCTCAGATTGTGAGATTTGGATGGAGGAATAGCTTGGGATTTTGGGACATAAAGGCCCAAAATGGATGAAGAAGGTGACGGAGGAACAAATTTGAGAGGGTTGGATGGAGGAATAGCAACTTTGGATGCCAAGTTGGATGTTTCTTTAGGCTTTTGTACTTCAAGAAGCCACTTAGGGATCCACATGGTTTTTGATTTTTCATGCTTTTGTGGTTCATTGGAGTACATTTCTTGCACAAGGGATTTAGGAACCCATATAGATTTGGTCTTTTGTTTTTGAGCAATGGGCCTTTGCAACCTTTTGGATTTTTCTTTTTCTTTATAGATCAAATTTTTCTTTTCTTTGACATGTTGATTAGATTGGACATGTTGATCCTTGAATACATGTGGATTGCTAGACTGATGACTTTTATACCTGACATCCAAATTTCTTGGAGGGGGAAATGAATGCATGGATGGATATGAATGCAATGGAGTTATTTTGGATGGATGAAATTTACTCAAGGATGTGTACCTTTGCTGACCTTGCATAGAGGAGGAAGCGAAATAAGGACCTAAGATGGATGGAAGGTATGATGGGGAAGGTGTATGTTTTGATTTTGATGGAGGGATACCAACATCTTGAGAGTGAGTTGTGTAGACATGACCCTTAAGATTTTCTTTAGCATGAAGGGATTCTTTCTTATGGAGATCTACTCCTTTGACTTTATGAATATCTTGACTTGTAGGATACTCTTTTCTTTGGGAAGAAGATGCGAGTCCATTATGAGGTGGATATGATATGAGAGAAATAATGAGATCTTGAAGTGGATCAGATTGCACCAAAGTGGAAGAACTCATTATGCATGTCGAGGGTTCATGAACATCTTGCACTGACATGTTAGAATCATGATGGGGATTAGGATCATGAGGGGGACTAGGATTGTGTAGTGGACATGGTTCAATGATAGGCTCTTCAAGAGATGGAATGGGAGAAATAATGGGATCATCAAAAGAAATTCGATCTTGGAGTGTATATGGAGCATTAAGACAAGGAGATGGAGGAACAAAAGGATCTTGTGGAGGATTTAAAGGAATAATTTGATCTTGACAAGGAGGAAGATCATTGGAATCCTCTTTAAAGGTGCTTTGCTCTTGACTTTTAATGGGATCATTGGAAAGGATGGAAGGGATATCTTGATCTTTCTTAGGAAGTGGAATGTCAATGGGATTTGAAAGGACATTGTGTTCTTGGATAGAATTGATAGGAATAAGTAAATCATTGCGAGTGTCTGGGGAAATGGGATCTTGGTCGACAATTGGATGGGATGATAAGGTTTCAAGATCTTGAACTTGATCTGTTTCAAGACACATTTCTTCATGCTCTAAATTATCCTCTTGACATGGGGTTGGACTTTGGATATGCATGGGGGACTTTGGCAAGGGATTAATGCTTTGGCATGAAGGGAATGCATTTTGAACATTTGTGATGGATTCTAGCAAGGAATCAATGCTTGAACATGAGGAAGAGGGACTTCGAATGGGGTCCTCTAAAATAGGTAATGGCAATAAAGTGCATGGTGGCATTGGGTCTTGTATTTCTGAAACATGACAAGGATGTGCATCATGAATTGGATTATCTTGGCAATCAATTATGGATAGCCCTTGGATAATTTCACCCTTGGGTGTATTGTTTGATGAGGACAATATGGAAGGTTCTTGTGAAACTTCTAAAGGTGTAGGGATAGATGCCATTGGAGAGTCAATTTTTTTATGGGGGGATGAGGCATTGCTAGACATAACTGTATTATCTTGATCTTCCTCAAAGATCTCACTTGGTAATTTCCTTAAGATCCTTGCAATAAGGCCACCTTTCTTTTGAGGTTTTGACATAGTTGTATCTGGAATTTGAACTTGTTTTTGGTTTGATGTCATGTTTTGATATTGGACTTGGTTCAATTGTTCTGACATGTTTGAAACTTGGCTTGGTGTGGGCTGCAACCTTTCTTTTTTAAGGTTTGGTTGTGGTTGTTGACATTGATATGTTGGTTGAACTTGTTGATATTCCACCATTGGTTGTGTTGGTTGTATATGTTGGACCATTGGTTGTGTCTGTTGGATATGTTGTTGATTCAAGATTTGATTGAATGAAATTTGGCCAAATGAATTTTGATTTGGGACTTGATTGAAATTTGTGCTTGTTTTTTGAAATTGTTTCATCATCTCTATTTGAGAGATGAGAGCTGGTATGTTTGATCGTTCGATAAGAGCTAGTACATCAATTGGCTCAAATTTTGGGTTTGGACCTTGAAATTTTTTAAATGTTTTGGACATTTGGGATCTAATCTTCTCACTATTTTTCACTTTTTGTTCCAAGATCTCTTTTTCTCAAACTAGTTTTTCCTCTAGTTTTTGTATTTGGAGCCCTGTTTCATCATAAAAAGTTTGACCAATATTGCCTTGTTGTTGGGTTGGATATAATTGTGATTGCCTTGGATTAAAATTTGATTGCATTGTCAGTTGATATGTCAAACTTTGTTGCATCATTGGTGCTTGGAACCTTGTTTCAATAGACATGTCACTGTGCAATGTTTTTGGGATTTTTTATTTTAAAAGGATGATGTATGATATGCAACTAAATGCAACCTAAATAAATGAAAATGCAACCTATATTTTTGTTGTTTTTCAAGATTTGGACAAACTTTTTGGAATGCAAACCTAAAGACTCAACCTTGGGAAGTTGAAATGAAGCCAAGACCTTAAAGGACAAAGGACCAAATGAAAATAGGACAAATTGAAAATGTCTCACCTATATGCCTGGATACTAAGCTAGGTTTGACAAAAATGATATTAATGAAAGGACAAATTTTAGACAAGGTCAAGACTCCCTAACAACAACTTAGGGTATCATCCAAAGTTTTGATTTTTCAAGTTTGACAAACCAAATTTTGAGACTAAATGCAAGAAGGCAATGATTATCAAAACAAAATGGAAATCTAGCTTGGGTATGACAATGAAATGCAAACCTAGGGAAATGATTTTTGAACCTAAGTGCAAAATGAGGATGCTTGCAATGAAAAGGACTACAATGAAGGGAGATGACAATATGGCCTAGGACCTAAGTTGGACTATGCAAAACTTAGCCTAAAGTGACATGAATTTTGAAACAAAGATATTCAATGTTTTGACAAGCCATGTTCAAATGTTGGATGAATACTTGGATAAATTTGGACTTTTGTTTGGATTTTGTTTTGAATTGAAGGTTGTTGATTTTGAAAACCCAAGTTGATTATGAGCACTTTTGAAAGTTTGTTTTTGATTTGACTTTTGACAATCACGGAAGACAAAATGTTTATTTGACTTTTGACTCAAGACAATCAAGCACATTCACAACAAATCCTATGGTTGGTGTTGTTCACCAAAAGTGATAACCCAAGACACCTATAAATCTATCTATGAGATAGCCAATCTCAATCAATGAAACACCTCAGGGCTTGGACAACATAACATAGGATCCTAATGATCCTCCTGCACTTCAGGTTCTGCTAGACCTAGGGGAAGACACCCTTCTGATGCATTGAATACAATAATCACAAACATAAGACTGCATCAACAGTGAGCAGACAAACCATTCCACAAGCTCACCAAATTAGGTAACAGGTACAGATGGGCTGGATCTTATACAAATAATAGGTGAAATAGAGCTTTGGAAGGATAGAACATTAACCCCTAAACATAAAGGGAAATAAATTTATCTTTTAAAACGTATATCTGAGACCATCCCCAAACTTGCAAGACTAGTGCCTTGTTCATTGGGCAATAGAGTCATAGACAGAACTACAAATATGAATCATAGATGCAAGCTTATTTTCCTTAAACAAAATATTCATGCACCAATACCTTATATTAATGCACTATTTGATTCATTCACAAATTTATCAGATCTGGATACACATTTCATCATTTATGACAGACTACAGAATTTAAAACCTTCCTTGAAGGATACCTATAAACAGTCATACAATTTCCTTAAAATTGACAAATCTTCATCCTCCTTGAGGATTCAATTTATGATAATGAAATGCATACTTAGAGACAATACTGTGAGGAATTTACTCATGCCTGACACAAGCAAGACCTGCAACTAAAATCACATTTACAACAATGCACTGCAATCTTCTGTACCCTGAAACAAACCAGAAGCATTTACAAATTTGGGTCATGACATTCAGAAAGTGGAAGCCATCAAATCTAGAGCATTTTCCAAATTTCTGGAACCCTTACAACTGAGAAGAATTCGGAATAAGAAAGAGAGGGAAGAGAATCAAATCTACAACTGAAAATTGCCAAGTGTCTCCCCTCTAACTGAAATTTATTCTCGTGGATACTTCTTCTAAAATATCCCACATTTGTCAAAATTAACCCCATAATCGGATTCCTCACTCCGAGAGTTTTCCAAAAACATATAACACTTTATACTTTGGCAAAAAATTGAGCCCTGGGCGAATTAATCCTCAACATGGACCCATCATTTAAATTTTTCATTTATTAATATAGTCTAAACTATATAATAAACAATTTTAATTTTAAATTTTTGCCTCCATATGTGCTCTGACACTTTGCCACGTGGTGAGATTTGATTGGTCGATGGGGTTGATCAGACGCCACCTGGGATGATACCTCATCTTTTGCCACTTGTCGGCCACATCACCGCCACTAGACCGCCACCTCACCGGGACCCGCTTGCTGGACTGCCACCTATCACGACACGTGGACGGCTCTCGTTCATTTTCACTATTTCACTGGTTTAACTCATGTGCATCTTCCCTTCGCAAAATAGCGCGATCCGTTGATCTCTCTCGAACTTGCTCGCTCGTTAACCCGGCCTTCATCTGCAAAATTTTGCTTGTTTGCCTCGGGAAGCGTGCCTACGTGGGGTCCACTTTTTCTTCATCCAGTCAACTCCTCCATCGCCTCGAGAAGCATGCTCGTGCATGGGCCTGCCTTGGGCGCCCATGGGCACCTTGTGTCAAAAGCCTTTATGGCTTAGACATTATATTACAGCAAGGATTTGCATATAAACATTTAAAAAAAACACTTCCCAATGCATGTGGGATAATGCAATTAAGCCTGGGACTGTGTATTTTGAAGATTTCTGAGTTTTTAATGGCGATTTTCAGATTGTTTGATTTAATACCTTGGGGTTTAACTCATTTTCCATATGCCACATGTGGGAGGAGGTTGATCTACAACCATTAACTACATTAGCTTGAAGATTTTTTTACCATGTAGGGAATAATGGCTGTGAGCTTGCCAATGCATTTGTTGGAGGTTTCTTAATTTGCTGTAGCTTCACGTGGGGAGTTTGCCACCAAAATCATTTACCATTGGAGTTTTTCTTGTCTTCAACACCTTCTTCAACCTTCCACGCCCAGCCAATACATTTTAGTGATGGTTCCACGTGGAGAGAGGAAACTGATTTGTAACTGAGAATTGCATTTGGTCTACTCTTGCTGGTTGCCATTTGCATCTGCCTGAAGACTTATTTCATGACATTAAACACTGCCCATTTGCATTGCTTGGGAGCCTCAGAAAGAAATTCGAAAACCCCATGTTGGCTGCCACTTTCCATTTGGTTGGCTTTCCTCCACCATATCACATGCCATGCCATCTCATTTGCTTGAGTTTTTATGCTTTTACAATGCCATGTGAGAGGGAGGAGTTACTGCTGGTTACTTTGTTTGCATTAATTTGAAAACATAAAACCCACATACCACAACAAGGAAGATATTTGGTCTGCACCTCATCTTGCATTTGTTTTAGTTTTTTGACTTCACTCCCCAAATGCCATATGAAGAGGGATCGTGGAGCTGGTTTAACATTTTCTTGAAGTGTTAATGCTTTCTCACATGCTCTATTAAATTGGGCATTTCAAATGCCCATTGCTGGATTTTTTATGCCTTGCAATGTTTCACATGAAGAGGCTGCTGGAGAATTCATAGAATTTACTTTAAGCTGCCAAGGCATTTGTATTAAGAGGTTTTAAACGCCTTTTCATCGTGCTGCCTATTGCCAATTTATTTGGAGGGCTCTTTAAAACCTTTTCTTTCCATTCAAAGCATTTAATCCAAATGCCATCATAGCCCTTGTTCTCTTGAAAAAAACATATTCAGTGCATTCGCTTGAATTGGGAAGGCACCATCTATTTCAACATTTCGTGTGTGGGATGATAGGCATCTTGGAACATACAATATTCTTCATTCCTCATGAACTCCTTAATACTTAAATCACATAACATATGATTTAAAAAAAGCAATTTAAACCTTGCCTGAAAAGATGCATGAAGTGGCAACCCAGATCGGGCCCCAAAGTGGTCTGACTAAAAAAATTTTCGTTTTCAAGCTACTGGCCTCTGGAATATCTTCACAGACCTCAAACATACCTCTAGGAACGATCAGCATCATTTTCGGATCATTAATCCGCATTTTACAAGTTTCAGGCAATTACGCCACAATTTTTGCATTTAATCGCGAAGACGTAATTATCAAACTTGTCAAAACACCTTTCTGGAGCTCGCCATCTGACAGGCGTGTACTTTGATATACAAGGATGATATCTACCAAACGGTTTCTCAAGACGAGTCCCAAGAGAAGAGATATTAATTTCCGAAAACGGCCAACTGGCTTTGTCGACACTGCGGACCTGATGAAGTCAATGTTTTGGCAACACATGATGCCTTTCTCAAAAATATCAAACGACCTCCATAGGCTCTCAAATTCGGAACATAGGTACCTTTAAGTACATATTAAATCTTTGAATTCTCAGTTCGATCACCCGACTAACAGGATGCAAACGGCGCGCTCACCAAAATGGTTACATTAACTAATCTAACACTGGAAGTGCGGATAACTGAATTTGATGGCAAAATGAGTCCTTTTGAAAACCGATCAAACGGATTGATAAAGGCTTGAAATTTGAAATGTAGCTCACCATTTATACCAACATTATCCCGGAACAAACATTCTGACATGACGCTCACTATGACATTTTTACACTTGTGCAAACATCACAAACTACAAACGGATTGAGCTTTGAAAACTGAGCAAACGGATTCATAAGGACTTGAAATTTGAAACGTAGCTCACCATTTATACTTATACCAACCTGGAAGAAACACTTTGGCATGATTCTTACTGAGGAAATTTTTACAATTGTGCAAAACAAGGCTCCAACTAGCTATCGAAACAGGGACTTGCCAAAACACACAAACTGCAAACGGATTCGGTTTTGAAAACTGAGCAAATGGATTCGTCAAGACCTGAAATTTTGTAGGGTGACTCACATTAATGCATAAAATTGAATCCATTTTGAATTTTTTCATGATGATCAACAGGGCAAAAGATGTAATCGCTCAAAGAAGGCTACTCCATAAAATCTGCATTTGTGCCTAAAATGCACTTCCAGCTCACCCCTCAAAATGGGTACCTCATAAACTTATCCAAAATGAATTCTGAAAGTTGCACATCACTGAATAGGCCAAATGAAAGGTGTGGGACATGAATCCCGAGCCTTACCCTCTGAAAATCAATTGGCTCCATTTTACCCCTTGCTAACTAGGCCATTCAAACTAACTTATTTTAATATTTGGAAATGTAGGGCAAAATTTTGAAATGGGCCTATAAACTTGACTCAGTTTTAAATACTCCCAACAGTGGCTCTGACTGGGGATGGTTGATTGCAAGATCAACACAAGAATCCAGATATCTATGGTTAAGTAGACCACCCAAAAGACGGGTCATTCTTCTCTCAATTCTTCCCTTCTCAAAACAGGGCTTCCTTATTCTACCGAAACAGCATGGCACCTTATTGAAAACCGCACAACTAAAAGCAAAGCAACTGTACAAAATATACAACTTATCAATGGCCCCGGGCCATCAAAACTGAAATCAATTCTTACCTCTGTCAAACACTTGATTTTCATTTCCACTAACTGGAGGTAAGTTGAGATCATCATTCCAATCTGCCTGATCAAAAACACTTCCACTTCTAATCAGTTGGTCACATAATACATAATCAGTAGCATGTTCATAATCAATCAATCTTTGGAAACCAAACGAATGCTGAACGTGTTGATCACCAGGTGACATAAGAGTTCCATACTCTTTACCACTCTTTCCCAGCTGAAATGAAAAGTGGCCTAACTTATTCTGAAAGTTGAAAACATCAGGCACATCTCTATTGCTAGTTTGCTCAAATGATGAACACTCTTCCACAATGATGGCTTGCAAACTAGAGAGGAAAACTTCCTCATAACATGACTGCAATTTGTCTTGCTGATCACAATTCCTATCAACACTTTGCACACATGAAAATACATGATTGTCACTTGTCAATGGTTCATTTCCCACTTGTAAATCTAAGAAAACTACTTCAAATTTGTCATTCTTTTTAACAGCAAGATCCACACAATGCATACCAAAATCTGAGTTCATATCAACATATGAATCTACATTATCACACCTATCAAGCATTTATGCATCTTCATCTTGTCCATCACTCAAATCAAAAATAGGGAAAGAATCAATAGCATATGTATCATACTTCACACCCTCAAAAACATCATCAATATCTAAACAAGTACTGGTTGGGCGTGAGAGATTGGGCACATTTTTGGATGCATACCTCTGAAAATCAGTAGCTAAGAGCTCTGAAATTTGTTCACTACTTAGTGAACCTTCTTCATTTCCATTTTTCTTGGCTTCATCCTCTGAGTTGTAAATATTGTCCCAATTTGATAAAGGTATTAAATCAATAGTGCTCATGTCTCTATGCACATTTGTTTCATCATTACAACAACTCACATCTGCATCATAACCTTTATCATGCTGCTCATAAAGTGTTGCTATATGTTGCAACATAGTTTCATAACTGGGGTTGCAAACATTTTGTGGATTGAACTTAACAACAAGGTGACCCATATCATTAAAATCTGAAACCTCAGCAGGCTCATGAATACTCGAACAATTACTTATTTTCTCATAAATTTCTTCTTGCTCTGAATACACATCTAAACTGTCATGCTGAGAATAAGAATCATCTTTAGCGTCATAAGAGGCATATCCACTCACAGATTCATCTCCCTCACTGTCCTCAATATTGTGTACATTTTCAGATTTAATTGCTTCAATCTTATCTATCCATTCTTTAATACATGCAACACTCTCTTCTCTCAAGGTAGTAGACCAATTAATTGAGTCAGGCTCATCAAGCTCTAAAAATAATTCAATCAAAACAAACTCATGGGGTCTAGCATCAGCTGGAAACTCATTTAATACAGCTATGAATCTTTTATAAAAAATACATGATGAATCTTCCTCTTTTCTTTTTTCTATTTTCTTTCTTAAAAACTAGATGAATTTCTCTCGGATCTTTTGAAGACATACTGCAATCTCTTTATCAATCTCTTTCAGATTTGATAGAGGATTTGGAGATCTAGGAACTACATCTAGATCCATCGGGTTTAAAACATCTACTGAACCACTATCATAACCATGCATCTCACTGTTTTACAAATTCTTTTCAAAATACAAGCAGTCACTACTTTTCAGAATCATACACACTTCTCATCATATCTCTGACTGAAAACTTATTTCAATGAAGTATGTAAATTGTAAATTTCTTTCCCTTTCAATGGTGACCTTTTCACCTTATAAGGAACATATAATTTCATAGATACTTTGAGGAATACCTGGTAAAATCAATGCTGCTGCTGTCCACTTCACTTCTGACTAGAAATTTGAAGAAACTCCTCCAAATCTTCAGTTCGTTCTTACAGAGTCACCACCTCCCTGAAGAGGAATAAAACTTAACCACTGATCTTCACTCTGAACACTTTCAGATTTCTGGGTCTCACCACACAGCAGAGTCACACAATATTTTTCAAATGTCTTAGCAACAAGAATTTCCAGGGTAAACACTTCCAAATCTAAAAATGACTTTCAGATTTGTACACTTCTAAGACTCTTCCCCAAATGAATTTTGGCACAACTCTGGGATTCGATTCAACATGAATTATTACAACACTTCCCCAGCAGAGTCGCCATTTTTGTTGTTCACCAAAAGTGATAACCCAAGACACCTATAAATCTATCTATGAGATAGCCAATCTCAATCAATGAAACACCTCAGGGCTTGGACAACATAACATAGGATCCTAATGATCCTCCCGCACTTCAGGTTCTGCTAGACCTAGGGGGGGACACCCTTCTGATGCATTGAATACAATAATCACAAACATAAGACTGCATCAACAGTGAGCAGACAAACCATTCCACAAGCTCACCAAATTAGGTAACAGGTACAGATGGGCTAGATCTTATACAAATAATAGGTGAAATAGAGCTTTGGAAGGATAGAACATTAACCCCTAAACATAAAGAGAAATAAATTTATCTTTTAAAACGTATATCTGAGACCATCCCCAAACTTGCAAGACCAGTGCCTTGTTCATTGGGCAACAGAGTCACAGACAGAACTACAAATATGAATCATAGATGCAAGCTTATTTTCCTTAAACAAAATATTCATGCACCAATACCTTATATTAATGCACTATTTGATTCATTCACAAATTTATCAAATCTGGATACACATTTCATCATTTATGACTGACTACAGAATTTAAAACCTTCCTTGAAGGATACCTATAAACAGTCATACAATTTCCTTAAAATTGACAAATCTTCATCCTCCTTGAGGATTCAATTTATGATAATGAAATGCATACTTAGAGACAATACTGTGAGGAATTTACTCATGCCTGACACAAGCAAGACCTGCAACTAAAATCACATTTACAACAATGCATTGCAATCTTCTGTACCCTGAAACAAACCAGAAGCATTTACAAATTTGGGTCATGACATTCAGAAAGTGGAAGCCATCAAATCTAGAGCATTTTCCAAATTTTTGGAACCCTTACAACTGAGAAGAATTCGGAATAAGAAGGAGCGGGAAGAGAATCAAATCTACAACTAAAAATTGCCAAGTGTCTCCCCTCTAACTGAAATTTATTCCCGTGGATACTGCTCCTAAAATATCCCACATTTGTTAAAATTAACCTCATAATCGGATTCCTCACTCTGAGAGTTTTTCGAAAACATATAACACTTTATACTTTGGCAAAAAATAGAGCCCTGGGCGAATTAATCCTCAACACGGACCCATCATTTAAATTTTTCATTTATTAATATAGTCTAAACTATATAATAAACAATTTTAATTTTAAATTTTTGCCTCCATATGTGCTCTGACACTTTGCCACGTGGTGAGATTTGATTGGTCAATGGGGTTGATCGGACGCCACCTAGGATGACACCTCATCTTTTGCCACTTGTCGGCCACGTCACCGCCACTAGACCGCCACCTCACCGGGACCCGCTTGCTGGACTGCCACCTATCACGACACGTGGACGGCTCTTGTTCATTTTCGCTATTTCGCTGGTTTAACTCACATGCATCTTCCCTTCGCGAAATAGCGCGATCCATTGATCTCTCTCGAACTTGCTCGCTCGTTAACCCGGCCTTTAATCCGCATTTTACAACTTTCAAGCAATTACGCCACAATTTTCGCATTTAATCGCGAAGACGTAATTATCAAACTTGTCAAAACACCTTACTGGAGCTCGCCATCTGACAGGTGTGTACTTTGATATACAAGGATGATATCTACCAAACGGTTTCTCAAGACGAGTCCCAAGAGAAGAGATATTAATTTCCGAAAACGGTCAACTGGCTTTGTCGACACTGCGGACCTGATGAAGTCAATGTTTTGGCAACACATGATGCCTTTCTCAAAAATATCAAACGACCTCCATAGGCTCTCAAATTCAGAACATAGGTACCTTTAAGTACATATTAAATCTTTGAATTCTTAGTTCGATCACCCGACTAATAGGATGCAAACGGCGTGCTCACCAAAATGGTTACATTAACTAATCTAACACTGGAAGTGCGGATAACTGAATTTGATGGCAAAATGAGTCCTTTTGAAAACCGATCAAACGGATTGATAAAGGCTTGAAATTTGAAATGTAGCTCACCATTTATACCAACATTATCCCGGAACAAACATTCTGACATGACGCTCACTAGGACATTTTTACACTTGTGCAAACATCACAAACTACAAACGGATTGAGCTTTGAAAACTGAGCAAACGGATTCATAAGGACTTGAAATTTGAAACGTAGCTCACCATTTATACCGATATCAACCTGGAAGAAACACTTTGGCATGATTCTTACTGAGGCAATTTTTACAATTGTGCAAAACAGGGCTCCGACTAGCTGTCGAAACAGGGACTTGCCAAAACACACAAACTGCAAACGGATTCGGTTTTGAAAACTGAGCAAATGGATTCGTCAAGACCTGAAATTTTGTAGGGTGACTCACATTAATGCATACAATTGAAACCATTTTGAATTTTTTCATGATGATCAACAGGGCAAAAGATGTAATCGCTCAAAGAAGGCTACTCCATAAAATCTGCATTTGTGCCTAAAATGCACTTCCAGCTCACCCCTCAAAATGGGTACCTCATAAACTTATCCAAAATGAATTCTGAAAGTTGCACATCACTGAATAGGCCAAATGAAAGGTGTGGGACATGAATCCCAACCCTTACCCTCTGAAAATCAACTGGCTCCATTTTACCCCCTTGCTAACTAGGCCATTCAAACTAACTTATTTTAATCATTTGGAAATGCAGGGCAAAATTTTGAAATGGGCCTATAAACTTGACTCAGTTTTAAATACTCCCAACAGTTGGCAAGGGCAATATCTGTTGAATCCTCTAACCATAAAATACAACACTCAGGCAGATAGCTAGACGCTTGGTAGCACTGGCTCCCCCTTATAGTGCACTCACTTCTTGGGCATACCAAGATTTGAGTTCAAGGGGCATCACTTCCCAAGAACTTGCTATCTCTAACTGAGGAGTACATGAGAGGTGTCTTCAGCATATGTGTATCACAGCGCCTAAGCCAACAGATAGAAGGATTTTGGCATCTAAAAATAAGAGATTCTAGTAAGGGCATCTGTTCAGGTGGATATTGATCCGGTGAATAAATCATCACAATACCATTCTAGCACCCGTTGTCTACAACTTTCGTTGCATCCATAGTTATTTACTGTGGTTCAGAAGAGCTTGGCTTTAAACCGCCACCACTTTGGGTCGTTCCCTCTCACCAATGCCTGTACGAAGTGCCAGGCAAATCAAGAGGTAGGCCCAGTTCTAAGGGTTAAAACATGCAATCAAATTAAAAATAGACAAAGCATGCATGGTGTTCATTAACCTTTAACAAATGAAATGTGCAACTACTTTAAAAATCGCAAGCAATATGTTTTAATGAGAGTCTTTGACCTCGTCTTGCATAAGATTCATTAGTAGTTGCATTTTTAGTCTTCATCACACGTAATGCCAAGATGCTACACAAAGAATTAGTACCAAAGAAAACTAGAATGGAAGAAATAGAATGAAAACAAACAAATTTGCAAGTAAAAACAACTGATTTCACCTCTGTTTCTGGCCTTGCACAGGTGCAGAATGACTCAACATAGGCGCATAACCCATCAACACAAGTGCAGAACCCATCTACACAGGCGTAGAACCCATCAACATAGGCATAGAATGCCTCAACACAGGCACAGAAGTGTCCAGAAAGCTCTGAGTCACCCTGTTTCTTGAGTTTTTCACTTGCAAATAGCTCAAAAAGCACTCAAAACATGGTTAAGGGGTTAGTTCACATCGAGTTCACCAAAATGTAGATCAGGAAATTGAGAAGCATAAAAAAAAATAGCAATTATGACAATCACAAAACCTAAAACTGCAATGAAAACAATCCTAATCCAATCAATGAAGACATAAAGACAAGATATTCAAATTGAATGAAATTGAAGCAAACCGATGCAGATATCTCCTTCATGTGGCTCCATTGTTCTTCTTTCACCTTCAAATTTGATGTGGATCTCACCTACAAGTGCAAAATGCATGTGGTAAGCAAGTTGTTGAGAGATGAAATTTGTAGCATAAGGTTACTCGAAAATGTGATTGATTGATCCCTTGATTGAAGAAACGCGTCCAATTTATAGACAAATTGGAGAGAGGACAACATTAGCATGAAGAGATTTGAAAGGAAATTCAAATCAAGAATGGCAACATTATGACAAATGATAATTTGCTATGCAAGGAGTATGACAAATTATGACAAATTATGACAAGTTGCTATGCAAAATGCATGACAAATTATGACAAGATTGAAATAGAAATAGAAATTAGAAATTAGGAGAAATTAGGAAATTAGAAAATTGAGGAAAAAGATGAAATAGAAATTAGGTGAATTAATTAATAGGTTTTCATCCATTAATTAATTCATGAAAGAGACCTAGGACTAAATAAATAGATTTATTTAACCCACAAAGAAGAAGAAAAAGGATTAAATGAACAAATCATAAAACCCTAGAAATTAATGTAGGTACGATCATGATTTTGATTAACAAAGGATCAATGTTGATAAATGATTGAGATAGGTTGACAAAAATCAATGACAAATTGACCAAGATTGACAAGGAGATCAAATTGATAGGCGCCAATTGACAAGGAACAATGACTAATCGATCCAAATTGACATGATTGAAAAGGACAAGGATCGATGACGAATCGATCGCAAAATGACAAGATTGACAAGGACAAAGACCGATGACGAATCGATCGCAAAATGATGAGATTGATAAGTTGATAATTGCAAATGATTACTAACAAGCTAAAGATGATTGAAAGTTTGACAAGAGGACAAAACCCTAATTCTATCATTGATTAGGATTTGACGATGTCCAAAATGATGATAAACGAGCATGCACCATGATGTGATAGGATAAGATTGACCAAAATCATGACTGAAGATTGCTATCGACTAGACATAATTCGAAAGCCAGAAAAATGAGGAATACAAAAGAAGGACTCAATGCTCGCAAATGATAAAGACCAAGTGTGCAACATAGAAGAAATGATAATGCGATGCAAGAACCCTAAAATAAGGCAATGTGCAAATGTTAAAGTATGACTCCATAAGCGTTGACAATTTTTAGACGTCTACAACCAGTTCAATAAATATTTTAAAAAACTCAGTGTTGCATCCTAGAACCAAGCATATTGAGCTGAAATATCATTTCTTGAGAGAGAAAGTGCAGAGTAAAGATGTCTTATTGGAGCATGTATCTACTAAGGAGCAACTAGCAGATATCTTTACTAAAGCACTACCTAAGACTACTTTTGAGTATCTTTGAGGTTAGCTAAGGGTTGTGCCCCTACATGAGGTCAATTGAGAAGATGTGGAATACATCAGACCCGAAGCTAATTGAAGAATCTTGAAGTAGGATTGGTGTAGAGTGGAGTTATTCCAAGGGGGAGCATCAAGTTGCAGATTGTTGATGTAGAATAGTGAAGTATGACACTACATGTTTTACTTTCACTTTGGCATTGTTGTCAAAGGGGGAGAAGAACTATATGATTATGGAGAGAAGAATTGTATGATTGATAGAGAAAAGATCTATAGCTAGTTACCAGCTGAAGACATGGAGACTCAGTTGAAGGAGAGTACATGGTAAAATATAAACAAGGATTCCTATACCTATGTATGTGCATTACTCTCAATCATCATAATCAAGGGTATTGATATTTGTATTGTCATCAATGCCAAAAGAGGAGATTGTTGGCATTTGTATAAAGATTGCATTGATGAACTATTTTGTTGTCATTGATGTCAATTATAACCGATAATGATGTTGTTATGATGTTGTTTTGCAACCAGTAGGTGAGCTAGTGAAGGAAACTAGTATTACTTGAGAAGCAGTTAGATCAACTAGTAACCCTACCTATTGATGTGATAAACCCTAACTGATGGGGCTTGGTGAATCACTTGTAATGGTTTATGATCAAATGATGAATGGTAATGATTATGCCACATATGCATGTTGTTTGTGAAGAGTTTCAAATGGTTTTATCTTGGGAATGAGCGAGTACATTGCATGAAGTGGAAACCGTGTGATGAGTTACAAGAATCGATGAAGCGATGATCAAGGAGAGAGCAAGGGTGTCTTGAATAATGTACAATGATTGATATGTAATCCAATGGTCATACTTGAACCATTATTTGTAATCTCTATGAGATCTTAGGTTTATGATGTGTTACCGATGTATTGTTTTTCTTGTAAGGTCGATGAGTTATTTTGTTGTAGTGCTGGCAATTTTGGTTAAGTGTAAGTGTGATTGGTTGCTGAACCAAAAGGTGTATCTGTAGTATGTGTGAAGGTAAATAGAGGCATAAAAAGGATCTGATCAAGTAGAGTAGTGCTATTCACCAGATCAGCAAACCCCTGTTGTTCTCTAACAATTACAATAGTCAAATCCTTAACCGAGTAAGCTTTAATAGGTTTTGTGCTATCTAAATCCTCTAACCAGGTGATCCATTAGCTTGGATTTCAAATTCTCTATCGAGCTTACTCCTAACAGGGTATTTATTTTAATAGGGCATTATAGTCAATCCCTTTATCGGGTGGTACCTAACATGATCGATTCCTAATAGGACTTTTTGTAAAGCTTTAACATGCTTGGTTCCTAACAGGGCGAAATTCAAAAGAGTTTATAATACTTGTGGGTATTCATCCCCACCATGGTTTTTCCCATTTGGGTTTCCACATCCAAATCATTATGTCAAGTGGTGAATGGTTTTTGTGGTTATGTTTGCTATGGTTAATTTTCTTAATTGTTAAATTCACTTAGATATGATAAGATGACCGACAGTAATTTGAAATGTGATTTTACTATTGTAAGTAAAGTATTTGAATATTTTTGTTAAAAGATTTTGAGAGTTTCAGAGCTGTTATACCATTATTCTATTATGGTGGTCAACCAGTATACTTGATAGAGATATTGCAATTTGTAATTCAGTGTTTGAATCAGTCAGATCTCAAATTGACTTGTGAGATTGTTATTGAGTTTGGTGAAAGTTTAGTCAATTTTCCATCTACTGATTCACCCCCCCCCCTCCTCATAGTTGTCTAGATCCTTATAGATTCATCATACCATCAAGGTGATGTAGTTGAAGTTGGATGACTGCACTGGTAAAGGATAGAAGTCTATTTGTGATGAAGAGATTGAGATTCTATCAATTGATGACATGATCAATTATTTGTATTGTCATTGTTGGCAGCTGATGTTCCTGATGTTCCTAATGTTTTGTTTTATCATCTAAGTGATTTGGTTTACCAGAAGATAGGGTTTACCGACAATGAACTAAAGTCTATGAAATAGGACTTTAATCAGTAAAGCAGAATTATTTTGATTGGATTGGTAGATTGGCAATGATTGGTGATTTGCGGTTTGGATTGTGAACTTGTATCATGGAAAGGTGTATGTGACTGGAATTGGAACTTGTGATGATTACTAGAAGGCGTGTTTCAAATTTCTGATGAATTTTTGCTAAGGTTTTAGTAGGGTTTAAGGACCGGTGAAGAAATCATCAAACCGGTAATGATTTTTGTTATGACGGTGATCGACAACAAGTCTACATGAAGTTGGTAACATGGTACAACCCGCATGAAATATTTTATAGTTGTTTTGGCATGATTCAAGGAAAATTTTCTTGGGAATCAATGAAACGCTTACTAGAGTGTTTTGAGGATACAGATCAGATTTTCGTGATGAGTTAAGATCAACCAACGGTTGATGTTGCATTGTAATTTGTTGTAATGATCTGGATAGCAATATATAGTGATATTTTGTGATCTAATTGTAAATTAATGATGTAATTAGGTTTTTTGTGGCTGACCTAGTTGAGATGGCTATTTAGGTTGACATAGTTGATGTTTATTATGTTAGTGGTCTTAGAGAATGTGTTAAGCCATCCAAGTGAAGTGTGAGATCTTCCTCAGAGTTGTAGAGTGTTGAGTATAACTGGATCTGATCAAGCAAGAAGAGAAGTGCAAGTAAAAGATCATTTTCTTATTATTGTTCCCTAACAGTTGCAGTAGGTTAAATCCCTTAACCAGGTAGGTTCGAATAGGCCTTAGACATTGAAGTCCCCTAATAGGGCACACTAGTACATTCAGAGCTGATTTCCGATGGCCGTTTGTCAGATTTTTGATGAATTTTTGTCGGAGTGTCAACAAAATCCACCTTCAAAAACTCGGCATCAGATTGGTCGATGATGCCATGCCCGTTGGAAATTTGACAATCCAATGGACTCTGCCAATGGTAAAAGAAGTCATCGGTCAAAAGCTTGGTATTCATTGTAATTCCGATGATGACCATTTTTATAAAAAAAAGAAATAATTATCATCGATATAAAAAAAAATAATACCTGAGAAAAGCCCTTTTGGTTTCTAATTTGGCATTACTATACTATTCACTTTAGCGATGGGTCCATTTATCATAAAAGTGTTCTCCCCTTGTTATTTACCTAGGCGGTCCCTTTAAATATTTTATTCTTGTTCATTTTTAATCTACCTTTTCTAATGTCCGTCGGGCCTTATAAGTTTCATGTGATTTTTTGTTGATCTGACGGCCCGCATTGATTCGCGACCAAAAAGTGCTCGAAACTTAGTTTCTGCGAAGTAGTGAAAGGCGAAGGTGGACCCAACATATAGGTTTGGACCAAAGCTAAACATAGATCAAGTTTCATCTCATTGGACGGACAACGTGGTTTCGTGAGATCAAGCTGAATGTGTTTTAACCTTCGCAAAGTGGTGAAAGGGTTTGGCAGGTCCCAGAGATAAGTGGTCTTCTTTGGTTAAAGAATGATCGGGTTGGAAAAAGATCAATGGCTTCTTATTGTTTTGTGGCCGGGAGATGCATGAGCTATACCTTCAGTGAAATAGCGAAAAGGTGGAGGATCCTGCTAAGAGTGGTAGTAAATGTGGTAACCCCAATTGGTGATGACATGGTGGTGACAAGGCACTGAGTTGGTGGTATGCAGTGGGTCCGGGCAAGGTTGTCATAAAAAGAGTAAACAACGAGAAAGTTCTTGAGATCTAAGGGCTCACGTGAATTCATGAAGATAAGATGCTAGCAAGTTAGTCATTATGAAGTAGCAAAAAGGCCGATGGGCCCAAAGGACAGGCATGGCATGAAGTTAAAAGTAGATCAGGTCTATTTTGATCTAATGGTTCTCATGGTTTCGTGGCTGCAAGCCAAATGAAGAATAATGTTCGCAAAGTTGCGAAAGATAGGTGGAAATCACACGGAGGAGTGACGTGGCATAACAGCAGCTGCTTTTTGTAGAACTTTTTGTAGAGCTTGGAAAAAGATCAATGGCTTCTCATTGTTTCATGGCCGGGAGATGCACAAGCTATACCTTCAATGAAATAGCGAAAAGGTGGAGGGTCCCACTAAGAGTGGTAGTAAATGTGGTAACCCCAGTTAGTGATGACATGGCAGTGACAAGGCACTGAGTTGGCAGTATGCAGTGGGTCCGGGCAAGGTTGTCATAAAAAGAGTAAACAATGAGCAAGTTCTTGAGATCTAACGGCTCGCATGAATTCACGAAGATAAGATGCTAGCAAGTTAGTCATTGCGAAGTAGCAAAAAGGCTAATGGGCCCAAGGGACAGGCATGGTATGAAGTTAAAAGCAGATCAAGTCTATTTTGATCTAATGGTTCTCGTGGTTTCGTGGCTGCAAGCCAAACGAAGAATAATGTTTGCGAAGTCACGAAAGATAGGTGGAAATCACATGGAGGAGTGACGTGACACATGGTTTACAAAAGTGGTTGAGGGCCCGCATAGGTGTAACCGACAGTTATGTGGGAATAGTAAAAGGGAACACATGGCGAATTAAGGTTGGAACCAAAAGGATTTTCCAAGGCTAATGGCCGACTACCATGTGGCATTTATTAACTGGATAACAACTGGGGTAAGTAATTCCTGGATAAAGGGCCCACTTAAAAGGAATTCATCTCAAGATTGATCCAATGTTTCTCGTTGTTTCGTGACCCGAAGATATCCGCAGCTTAACCTCAACAAAATGGTGAAAAACCGTTAGCCATCAAGATGAGGCACGGTTAGTTAAAAGGATTGACGGTCCCGGTTGGAGTTAAAGGCTAGGTGATTTGAGTTTGATCTAATGCTTGGCGTGGCCTCACGAAGGAAAAGTGCATGACTGTTAAACTCCGCAAAGTGGTGAAAAGGAGGTAGGGCCCGACACTTAAGGAAAGAGATTAAATGGAGATAAAGGCGATGTAAGTTCTCAAGATCCAATGGCCAGTGTTGTTTCACGAAAGAAAAGAGCATGGGTTTTATGTTCTGCGAAGTAGCGAAAGAGCGAAATAGAGGAAAGACTTAGAGAAATTATGACCCATTGGAGCCAGTTTTGAATTTGATTTGGCAAATTTAATTTTGAAAAGAAAGCCGAAGCATGCGGAGTTAATTTTGAAAAACTTAAATGCCAACTTGCCCTTTTCAGTCCACATCAACTTGATTGCTAAGTATTGTTTCATCGAAGTTTGTTGCAGAGCGATTTTCTTCAAGTGAATAATCAGGTTTCTTGTGTTTTCTTGATAACTCTTGGTTTGTTCTCAAATACTATTGTGTTGAATTACTTCATTGGAGGTCTGTGCTAGCTTCTAGTGGTATAATTGTTTGACTAGAATGGCACCCAGAAGAGAATTTACAGGGAAAGTGAATTACCAGGACCAAAATATCTATGATGATTTTTTAGAGCAATTAACCATATCCACCAATGCTAGGGATAAGGCCAAAGAGCTAGTACCTAAGAACCCTCATCTAAAAATTGGAGATGGCCTTTATGATAAGGGTAATTAGTTGAGGGACCCTGAAATAGGATTGTCAGGCTTAGGACTCTTCAAAGTCAGTTTTGGGCAGAGGAATTCCCCAGCTCCTTTGAATGGCATATGGGAGTAGGATATAGGAAAGCTTGTGGTCCCAGGTGTTTTTATGGATGTAGATCTGTTAGCCCTGATTGCATAGACTTATGACTTTGTGGCGAGATGCATCAAGACCATAAAGGGATCAGTCTTGATTGAGATAAATGAAGATGAGTGCAGGAAAGTGTTTAAACTCAGTGAGTCTTCCAATTTTTTAGAACCTATTGACTTTGAGTCATTAGCCCAGGTTTACAACACACAAAGGGATCATCCTAGAAGTGGCCCATTGAAAGAATTCTTTGTAAAGATAGGGGGGTTAGCCGTTGTAGGCCCCAGCACAATGGAACCATTCTCTCAACCTATTCACTCTGAGAGCTAAGGGTATGTATTGGGCATTATGCCAAATTTTTGGAGAGGATGCTGAAAAGAATATGCCAACCCATTATATGTTAATGATTGCACAAATTCTAAACCCCTCCTTAGCAATAACATTTGATTATGCCTCATACCTTGCTGATGCAATTCATAAAGGGCTAGTAGGAATCCAAAATGGTAAGGTAGATAGGCCATTTGGATGGTACTCCATGTTAATGCATATGTTTTTATTCAAAGGGGCTGATTATTTTGGAAAGGAGATGGACCTGATTAAGGTCAAGGATAAAGAGGAGATGCCAGTGCAATTGTGGAGTACTGTTCTATCTTGGGATAGAGAAGATGCAAGTTATTTAAAGTTTGATAGATGCTTTGCATCTAAAATTAGGATTCTTCTATGTAGAGAAAACCCTAGAATTCCTAAGGCTCTTTTGGAGTTTCTCAGACCAAAGGAGTTTGCAGAAGATATCAAGATTGTTCACAATTGGGGAGACATATATTTGTACCCTGTGTCTACTATTTTTAGAGTGTTTGGATTTAGAGGCACCCCCTTTTTACTACCCTATTAGGTCCCATTGAAGATAGGGATTGCAGAAGTCTTGAGACAAATTGGGGGAGTACAAGAAGCAAAGCTAACCAATAGAGGTAAAGGGTCTATTTTCCCAACTATTACCATGGCTCACCATTTTGTGATCACTAAGGGTGGATGGAGATTTTTTGAAGAATTCTTTAAGCCATATAGGCTGTCTACTGCAATGTCAAGATGTACAGACCCCGAGGATTTTTTCAATGGCATGTTCAGAAAAAGAGCAGTGTGCAGAGGTAGGCCACATTAATTTCAGTTCCTAAAAGATCTGATTAGAAATGAATTCAGCTTAGATGAGCAAGAATTGAGGAAGGAGAAGTGGGTGGCATATAAGAAAGCCCTTGATTTTATCCATCAATTTGACACTCGCTATGACCCCCTTTCTAGCTTCAATCCATTTGAGGAGAAAATAAAATTCCTAATTCTTTATTTTGAAGATCTCATGCAAACCTTAAAAGAAAAGGGGGAGGCCATAATGCAAAATGAGCTTGATAAGGCTACAATGGTATTGGCTAAGCCTGTCTTTCCTAGAGATATCCCATGTGGTGACTATGTAATGCATAAAAGGTTAAAGTACACTGTGATAATGCCAGTGACAGGTGAGCCTTCCACTTCAAAAGGGAAGAGGAAAATTGAAGATGTCATTGACATTCAGGATTATCCTAAGAAGAAGAGAGTGGGAAAGGAAATTTAAACTGATGAGCCTCAATATTCTCCATCTTAGTCTCCTATCCACATTGGAGATGAACAAGCTATGGCTGAACAATTATTGCAGTTAGGGAGTCTCGGTGAGATTGACTATACCTATGAGGAGACCCAAGAGGGGATGCCCAAAGAGCCACCTAATGCTGAAATGGATTTGACTGATGGTGAGTTAAAGGGCCAAGAAATGGACCTTACTGTTAAGCAAGCTAGTAAAGAATTCCCAGCTGACAGTAATTTTGTCACATCAGGAGCTTTTATACAGTTTCTATGGAAGCAAAATATTGATCAATTCAAGACTAGATGTGAACAGAGGAAAATTGAATAGCCTCTTAAAATTACAACTTAGGTAGAAGAAGAGGTTAAGCAAGAAATGATGGAGGAGTTCAAAGCAATCACCCTTGAGAAAGGAAGAGAAATGGTAGCAAAGGCTGGTGTGTTGATTCTCCCTGAATGGGATATAGCTGATGCCTTAGTGCTTGATGCAATGAGGAAAGAAACAAAGCCTATGGAAGGAGTGACATTCAACAAAGATAATGCGACTCTTGTCATGTGGTCTTTAAAGAAGGATGAAAACAAAAGAAGGAAGGATGCATCAGATTCTAGCCTCTTAGGAGGCATGATAGTTAAAAGAGTCCAAGACACAGGGGTAGTGGAAGCTGCAAGCACAGTCCTAGAGACTGCAAAATTTAGTGTTGCGGTGGTAGAGAAAGAGGCACAAGAAAAGGATAATCTCTAATTGAAGTTGGAGACTATTTTAAAAGCTTACAATGATGCTAAAGAAGGAATAGCCAACAGAGACAGCATAATTTTTGGACTCCAAAGTCAACTGGCAGGTCAATATCATCCCAGTGAATCTTCTACACTCATGATAGCCTCCTCTCTAGCAAGACCTCCTCCTACTAGTCCCATCATTGAATGTCCCCCTTCTCCTATGCCTTCTAGTTCCCAATTACCTAAAAATGTCCAACATGAGATGGAAAAATTGAAACAAGCTCAGACATTGTATGCAAACAAATATGAGGAGAAGGTGAAAGCCACCATCTTGAAGTTTGTTGACTCAGTCAAAACCTCCAATGTATACATAAATATGAAGAGGATTCTTGAGATTTTGATCAAATTGAGAGAAGAAGAAGCCACTTTGGAACCAATCCTGAATAAGTGGGTGCCTAGAGGTAAAGCGTTAGAGCTCATGTGTTCTTCCCATGTAGATACAGAAGAGAATGACAATCTAAGGTCCACATGTGAGTTTATAAAAGAGATGAATATTCTTTCAGTGGAAGGAGCAGGTATAAAAAGAAAAGCCCAACTTTATAGGAAAGAATATGCAAATTATAAATTTGAAATGTTTCCAGGAGGTTTCATTGGTCTTGTCTAGCCAGAGGAAGAGAAGACTTAGGTAAAGGAGGTGGACCACAATTTGTCCCTAAGGATCAATCAGATTATTAGTACTGATGGCACATCCTTATTTGTCCAAACAATTGAGAAAATTGAAAAAGTGAAGAGAAGAGTTTCCTGCGAGCCTTCATAAAGGGCCTCAGATGCCTTCTCAAGTAGAGGGACATCATGAACAACATCAAGGTCATCTTCATAATCATGATTACCTGCACGAGTACTAAATGAGTCATGGATCAATGTATTTGTACCATCATCTTCAATTGTGTTTTCTGGCTCATGATCGTCATCTTCCATGGGATCATTATCTTCAGCTTCGATATTCACACCTCCTTGTTCATCCACTTCGAAAATCATATTATCGAGGTTGTGTTGATCCATAACATGTGCTCCGGGGTACTTGACCTATATAAAATTGATATACATAAATAAACCGTGATCATGATCTCATCATCACGTGATTTATTATGTATATAAATTGTCAAAACGATAAAATGAAAAACTTACAAATGGATGATAATCATGTCCACCTTCAATGTGACCATGCACCCTACAATGTTTCTTCACTGTTTTGATTAGAAGTCTTCTAGTCTTTAACCCCTTACAAATTTTGCACGGACAATAACATTTTCCATCGCCTTTTCTTTTAAAGTTAGACCACAATCTAGCAATTGTCTCCTTATTTTATTGTTTGTTGATATTGTTTGACATGGTCTTTCTTCACAGGAAAGAAAATAGAAATCATTGTCTGACATGGTCTTTCCCTCAGGAAATGGCAGATCCTGCTTCCATACTTTAATTCTATTTTCTCAAAGGACAATCCTAAAAATGCATGCATTGCAAACAACTTTTTACACCTTTGTTGGTTGTGGTGGCGTCACATAGAGTTTACATCAATAAATGAAGAACATGCCAATGCTTTTAATGCAGCAGTAGAAGTCTATCTCTTATTCAATATCTCTAGTGAAACCCCCATGATCTTTTGTTGGAGTAGAATTTGTTATATTCTAGAAAGGGTCTTGTCCTTTGTTGATGGGATATTCATCTACCTCAAGAAATAACCATTCTTATCTCCAACAAGAAGTGGAACTAAATGAAGATCTAGCGCCATGAAATTAATCCTCAAAAGGATTACTATAGTTAGTTTTGGTAGATAATGTTCTGGGTAAAATACTAATGTGGCTTTATGAAACATTATGTACTAGCTTAGCATACTCTAACAACTTTGGTGTGACATGCTATTGGCATATGCACACTCCAATGAGACATTGTATTTGATTGAAGGTTTTGTCATTGATGGCAACCTTGCAATCCTATGGCACCGGCAAAGGCATTATACCGATATCAGCAGATCACACTCTACACTGGCACTCAGAACACCAACATCGGCATAGAAGAAAGGAAGTATACCAGCACAAAGGCCAACAGGATTTTGTTATATTATATTTTGTTTATTATTGAAAAACTTTGTAAGCCGACTTGGTAAATTGTAAAATGACTCTTATATATAAAAGAGATCATTGTAGACATTTGATATAGAAGATGTAAGCATAAAGGAAAAATATTAGGTAGACCTATTATGTGAAATATAGGTTAAGGGGTTTATGTAAGCAGCAGAGTAGCAACCGGTACTGGATTAGGTATTGAAGATGCTATTGTAAAGCAGTAAAAGATATTGGATTTGTATAATCCTCATTGTAAGTCAGTGAGACTTCCCATTGAGTAGTGAGCTCTAGGTAGTTGGCCTTCCTGCATGTGCAGGCCCCTATTGTAAGTAATATTCTCTTATTGGCCAGTGAGTGAATATTGTGGGTCACAAATCCCACCGAGGTTTTTCCCACACCGGGTTTCCTTGTTAAAACCTTGTGTTATGGTGTGCTTTTCATGTGGATGTTCTTGATTCTATTTATTGCATTATTTCTTGCATACCGGTACACTGTTATATTTTGTTCTGCATGTTTTAAATTAAGAAATTCTATATACCTGTTAGATACTGATTCACCCCCCCCCTCTCAGTATCTGTGGGATTCCTAACAATTGGTATCAGAGCTTGGTCCTCTATTTTCTGAAGCCTAACAACTTGAGGGAGATCTTGACACCGGTAAAGATGGAAAATCTGATGAAGCAATTGGAAGGAGCTCTTATAGACTATGATGCAGAGAAATTGAAAAATATCAAACTAGAAGATGATTTAAGGGCAGCTCAGGATATCATTTAGGCACTTCAAGAAAATTTTACTATTGCAAGAAATAAGAGAAGAGAACTTTGTGAAAAATTGCAAAATGAGAATGATGAAAAGGAATCACTTAATGATATGATAAGCAAGTTGAAACTAGAGAACATGACAACAAAGAATGAGATACAGGATATGACTATGAGATTTTGCAAAGAGATTGAGGATAGGAAGAAGAATGAAGAAGAATTGACTAGAAGACTAAGTGATGTAGCAAATGAGAACACAAGACTTAGCTATGAAAATGACATGTTGAAGACAGATCTAATGCATACTCGGAATGACTCAAATGAACTAATGAGACAAAAAGAAGTCTTAGAAAGAGAACTAGAAACTGCAAATCAACATAAAGAAAAATTCAAGAAAAGCTCAGAGGAACTTGGCACCTTGTTGAAGAATCAAAAACCTAAAGGTGACACTTCTGGAATTGGCTTTGAAGTTGGTGAAAGCTCCGGTACTGCAAATACTCAGGATCAAAACAAACCGGTAAGACAACCTAATGCTTATAAATTCAATGGAAAATGCTTTAACTGTAATAAGTGTGGTCATAGAGAAAATGAATGTAGATCTAGAAATTATCAGAATATCAACACACCCACCAGTCAATGTACTAAATGCAACAAAGTTGGTCACAACTCTGAAAACTGCAGAATGAATGTGAGATGTTATGTTTGTGGAAGATTTGGACATTTATCTAATCAATGCCAAACACAAACCGGCATAGGTTATGGGAAAGCTATTCAGAAGAATAATGTAACTTGTTATGCATGTAACAAGATTGGGCATATTGCTAAATTTTGTAGAAGTAAAGGAACACTGGTAGACAACAAAAGTTATAGCTTGAAAGGTAAAGAAAAAGTTGAAGAGGTTAAGTAAGAATTCTCAAAACAATGGATTAGAAAAGCTAATCTAAATATTGGGAATACTCCTCCATTGGTAGAACAAACCAATGCTTCACCGGTAGGACAGAGTGATGCTTCACCAGAAGGACAGAGCAGTGCTCCACCAGCAGGAAGTTCTTCATCTAATTGAAGAAAATTTATTTGAGGGTTTGGCAATCTATAAAACCAAGAAGGTATCCAAGACCTA
Source organism: Cryptomeria japonica (assembly GCF_030272615.1). Lineage (NCBI taxonomy): Eukaryota > Viridiplantae > Streptophyta > Pinopsida > Cupressales > Cupressaceae > Cryptomeria > Cryptomeria japonica. Next base: position 62,085,998 of record NC_081408.1, on the reverse strand, counting down.
GTTACAAACCTAACTGGTGCAACATTCGACAAGAGGCCCCTGAGAGTTAATGATGTAACAAACATTAATGTGAGATTTATCAGCATGATATTAGGGTATAAAGCTACTCATGCAAATAGACTCAATTCAGTTTCAAGTTTATGCATTAAGAGTGCTTATGATATGGTCATAGATAATGCAAAGATTGATATATGTGAGTGGTTAAAGGATGAATTAATTGACAACCTTGGAAAGATTAAGAAGGACAAGAAAGGAACTTTCAGGTTTGGAAATCTGTCAGTATGTCTGATGCTACATATAACAAAATAGGTTCCCGGTATAGGCTACAAAGAACTTGGATATGATATACCGGTAGCCAAATAGTTAACAGAACTATTCAATAACATGGGAGAAGACAAGGAGAACAATATTCATGACTTTTTTCAAGCATTAAAGGCCAAAATGAAGAAAAGAATCAAGTTATCACAAAAGATTGTCGACAAATACAAAGATGAAATATGCTTTGTAATCAAGAAAGATGAAATCTGGATGGAAGCAGTCATCCCTAGGACAGTTTGGGTAACCGAGATGGGCTATGAAATAGATGATCATATAATTGAAACATATGCTAAAGCACTTCTAGAAGCCCTTAGAGAGCCTAAGGAAGAAGTATTTGGTAGTGCAGAAACTATTGAAAGACAAATACAATCAAAGAAAAGAGTGAAAAAGGTTGAGGCAGTTGTAAGGAAAGGTTCTAGACAAGCAAAAGCCATCAAAGAAGATGTGTTGAAGAAAACCGCTATAACAGAGGATGAGTTAGCAGCTCCACAACCTGAAACTCACCTATCACCGGTAGGTACTTCTTTGGAGGGTGACATGCCTACAACTTTCAAAAGAGTTGTAATAAATAGAGATCCCTCACCAAAAACATCACCCTCACCCAGGAGCACAAGACAAAAGCAACAAGCAGTGAGATCTCCAATAAGAAAGGCCACACCAAAGAAGAAGAAACTGACACCCAAAAAGAAGAAGAGGACAAACAAAGACTTGGCCCCTCTTGATATACTGCTGAATGAAATTATAGAGGAAGGTAAATTGAAGAACATAGAGAAAATATATGACACCTTAACAGCTAATGAAAAAGAACAAGTTAAAAATAGTGTTATATTGCATATGGATATGTATAAGAAGTTTTTGATGGAAGTAGTCAATGAAATTATAGATGAACTATTTAAAAGACTAGAAGCAAGAAGACAAGTAGTAATAGAACTAGACAAGAAAATAAATATTGAAAAGCTACTTGCTGTGTATCTGGTAAACTCACCCAAAGAAATTGATGACCTAATTGCTCAAGCCAACAGGATAGTATTTTCTACTGCACAGTGGCATGTTGCTTTAATGGTTGGAAGAATTAATGAGGTGATTGAGGAGAAAAAAAATGGATGGGATATATTCCTAGTTGAGAAAGAAAAACAAGAAGAGTACAGGAACCCCAAACCCATAAAATTTTATTAGAAAGATAGAGACAAGGGTAAAGGCAAAGTTGGTAGACCACCTAGTATCAAGGTTAGAGACAACTTACCCCCACCTCCTCTAATTACTCCACTGGTAAAAACAACAGCTACAGAAGATCAACTACATCAACTATATACTGTGGATGTTGATACACAAAAGACCAACATTGTGGTAGACAAAGATAGAACTGATAAGACTGATATGACTAGTGAGCCTCTGGTAGCTGAGGAAACTAATAACACATAGGAGAAACCGATAGAAGACAAAGAGAAAAAGGTAGAGACTCAGACTCAGACTGAGGCAATACAACAAATAGAGAAACAAATAGAGAAAAAGGCTCTGGAATAGGAACAACAATAGGAACGGGTACATAAAGAAACAGTACCACCAGCAACTAGTGAAGTAGAAAAACCATTGCTTAAAGAAATGTAGACACAAACAGACCTACCAGAGGTCAATAAAAGCTTGGTTACTTCCATTGGTACTCAGATTGTTGATTCATCATCAGGCTACAAATCAACTAATGTGACTGAGGTACTATTAGATTCAATCAAGTAGATAACCGATTGCAGCTCACAAGCTTACAAGGCAATTGATGATACCATACCAATTTTGAAGGTAATTGCTCCTAACTGTAATATAGACAATAAAGATTATTTAGGACAAATTGATACACTGTGTAAATCTATCACATAAAACATTGAGAAAATAAAGGAAGAATCATTGAAGGATAAAGTAGAAGTTGAAAAACAGAAATTCTTTGACGAGCAAATAAAGAAGTGTAATAGAGATTTTGACACAGTTCTACTGGAATTACGTAATTTATTGAAAGAGTACAAAAATATGTACAAATATACTTGTAAAACAAACTTTTTGACTGTAGATATAGACAAGAAGATGAGCAAGGTACATGATGAGATCAATAAACTTGTAGATAGTTTTGTCAACTCACCTGATACACTATCAGTTTTTGAGGAAAAGATAACAAATTTTCAAGAAGAATTACTTAAATTGGAAAGAGAGAAAGAAAGAATAGTGAATAAGGCAAAGCATTTGAGATCAAAAATAAGTCCAAGATTGGACTATCTAGCATCACTACGGAAAGAAGTATCTGAGGCACTAATACAGGGAAAGAAAACATCGACAGAGCATTTGCAGCATCTCATCGATACAATGAAGAGAACAGAGACAACAATAAAGGATAGCAAGAAGTTTATGGATAGTATAAACTTGATTTTGGGAGATCTTTTTCAAATTGTAACCACCCAGTTACAAGGTTGAAACTACAAACTCTACTGACATCTTGACAACCTTTTTCATTGATGCCAAAGGGGGAGTAGTGGGATGAGAAAATTCAAATCACCGGAATCATACGCTCAGGGGGAGCTCACACATTTTTGGTAACATTTTTGGACATCACATTTGTTTTTTGGATACATTTCTTGAAATTTCTCATGAGTGTTGCCATCAATGCCAAAGGGGGAGATTGTTGGCATATGCATACTCCAATGAGACATTGTATGTGATTGAAGGTTTTGTCATTGATGGTAACCTTGCAATCCTATGGCACCAGCAAAGGCATTATACCAGCATTAGCAGATCACACTCTACACCAGCACAAAAGAAAGGAAGTATACTGGCACAAAGGCCAACAGGATTTTGTTATATTATATTTTGTTTATTATTGAAAAACTTTGTAAGACGACTTGGTAAATTGTAAAATGACTCTTATATATAAAAGAGATCATTGTAGACATTTGATATAGAAGATGTAAGCATAAAGGAAAAATATTAGGTAGACCTATTATGTGAAATATAGGTTAAGGGGTTTATGTAAGCAGCAGAGTAGCAACCGGTACTGGATCAGGCATTGAAGATGCTATTGTAAAGCAGTACAAGATATTGGATTTGTATAGTCCTCATTGTGAGTCAATGAGACTTCCCATTGAGCAGTGAGCTCTAGGCAATTGCCCTTCCTACATGTGCATGCCCCTATTGTAAGTAATATTCTCTTATTGGCCAGTGAGTGAATATTGTGGGTCACAAATCCCACCGAGGTTTTTCCCACACCGGGTTTCCTCGTTAAAACCTTGTGTTATGGTGTGCTTTTCATGTGGATGTTCTTGATTCTGTTTATTGCATTATTTCTTGCATACTGGTACACTGTTATATTTTATTCTGCATGTTTTAAGTTAAGAAATTCTATATACCGGTTAGATACTAATTCACCCCCCACTCTTAGTATCTGTGGGATTCCTAACACATGCTACATCCAATTAAGTCTCCATTGGTATCTCTATTGTGTTTATGGATTGGGATTCAATGTACTCTTTTTATACATAGATTTTACTTTCAACTGAGGAGGTTTGTATGTACTTACTTGTCTTTCAATTGTATCCCTATTTCAAGAATTTCTTCTATCAACAAATCATTTGTTGTAAGTTGTACAAGTGGAAGCTTGAACATGCCTTCCATGCTAGCCTTGTTGATACGTTCAACACCATCTTGTGAAACAAATCTTTAGAACTCCACTTTTCCAAATTCAAGAGTGAGTAGTAGGGACAATTTAGGACACTTACAGAGGTTTTGTAAGAGAGATAAATAGACCTAAATATTATGGCTTAATAATGATCAATAGGTAAACAGATAAGAAACTCTCAATATCAAAATGACTTTCTCAATTGTCTTTACTAGAAATGGATAGATCAACTAATAATGGCTTTATGACTGTATGTCAACTTTAGACTCAATCCAAGAAGAGCTATAACTAATATGCGATATCTAGATTTATGATCTCTATAATATAACAATCCAATAATTATGTTTCCACACATCTATACCAGAACACAAACATCATGATAGTGTTCAGCCATAGCAATTGATATCCTAATTAGAGAATGTGAAATATGCACATAACTATGAATAAAGATTAAGAAAAACAAAGAAAGATGCTTATTGCAAACATAAATGACTAATGGACAAGAATTGAATTCATTGTAGATAGTTTTGAATATCAAATTCACTTATTTGTGTGCGTTTAGTAACTCATGTACTTGTGGCCAACCATTTATCTCTTTCATAAATTAAACACTTATTAATAACATTAAATGGTTGAGTAATTATGTTTTAGTAGAAATTGAAAATAAAATATTTTATTTCAGGACAACTCACACTATTCCCTATCATATTTTAGACTCTCGGTTTTGTTAGTAGTGGTTTGATGTGTTTGGAGCTGATCATTGCATTTCTTTAGTTATGTTTGCCAGCCTACTCCCAGCCTGTGCCAAAATGGGAGCTTTGGAATAGGGTATGGACATCCATCAAAGCATAAAAGATAGAGGAATTTTGTTAGATGTAGTTGCAACTGCACAAAATGGATTTGTTGAGAAGGCTTTAGAAACTTTCAAGCAAATGCAATCGGCAGGTGTAAAGCCAAATTCCAAGACCATTGCTACTATCCTCCCTACCTGTGCCAAAATGGGAGATTTGGAATAGGGTATGGACATTAATCGAAGCATAAAGGATAGAGAAATTTTGTCATATGTTGTAGTTGTAACTACCTTGGTAGACATGTATGCAAAATGTGGAAGCATAGACAAGGCATGTGAACTATTTGATAGAATGCCTAAAAGAATTGTTGTCTCGTGGACTACAACGATTGCTGGATATGCACAAAATGGATCTATCGAAAAGGCTTTAGACACTTTCAAGCAAATGAAATTGGAAGGCATAAAGCCAAATTCCACAACCTTTGCCAACATCCTCCCTGCCTGTGCAAAAATGGGAGCTTTGGAACAGGGTATGGACATCCATCAAAGCATAATAGATAGAGGAATTTTGTTAGGTGTTGTACTTGCAAATGCCCTGCTTGACATGAATGCAAAATGTGGAAACATGGACAAGGATCGTGAATTGTTTGATACAATGCCGCAAAGAGATGTGATCTCATGTGAACAATCAACACACGCATATACGGGAGGAAGGGATTGCTAATACAAAATTGAATGCTCACTCCTCAATCACAGTTCTATGGTTTTATGAGATTAAACTAGGACAATTAACCACCACATATATATATATTTTACAACATGAAATTAAAAACAAGGGCAATTTGAATCTACCTCCTGCGTGGGACTGCCTTCGACACGGGTTTGATGTTCTTGGGGGTTGAAGTCATCACGGACACCTACGCAGGATTGCAATTCACAAATGAATTCCCCGTCTCTTTTTTTATTTTGTAATGGCCACTATCATTAGAATTACGATGAACTCGAGCACTTTTTTGAAAAAAAGAAAATTCTCATTGCTAATGCCTTCTTCATCGAAACCAAATGGGTAATTTCCGTTGGAATTACGATGAATGCAGGCATTTTTTCAAAAAAAAAACAAATTTGGCCACAATATACCTTCTCCGTCACAAACCTCAGTCAAAAATCTAGTCCAAATGTATTAGTGGCAACTCTCAAAAGAGTGTTAAATCCTCTCACGAAGTTGATCCTAACAGATCATCAAACTCCTAACTGGGCTGCAAGAAGAATCCCCTAATCGGGTGACTCCTAAGAGGGTCTCTTAATCGGGCATATTGTAAGCTCCTAACAAGGCATACTTCAAAAGAGTACACATATTTGTGGGTGCCAACTCCCACCATGGTTTTTTCCCTATTTGGGTTTCCACGTCAAAAACTTATGGTGTTCATCTGTGGAATGTTTTTCATGTAATGTTCTTGTTTATATTTCATTTCATGGATTATTTCTGAGACACCAGTTATGATGTTTTATCAGAAATTTATCAGAGGTTACCGATACTGATAAGAAGTTACTTGAGAAAGTATTTTGATTTTATTGATAAGGTTAATGAGTTGGTAATTGATCAATTTTATATGATTACTTTGGTGGTGAAAGTATCGGTAAATGATTTGATTAATATGTTAAGAAAATTTGATATAGAGGTTATTAGATCTAATTACAAAAGTTGAGATATCACAGATCTGAATAAGTTCAATTTTGAGTTAAATTTTGAATTGGTCTTAATATTGATTCACCCCCCCCCCCCCCCCCCGCTCTCTCAGTATTAACTAGACCCTTATAGGATTAACATTTAGTTCATTTCTTCTAGATTATACTCTGAATCTTATTGTAAGTCAGTGAGACTTCCCTGAGGGTTGTAGCCTTCTGGGCCATTATATTTGAGCAGTGAGCTCTAGCGAGTGTGCCTGAATGCATGTGCATTCCCCATTGTAATATTTTTACATACTACTACAGCGTATGATTTTACTGTTGGTAGGTTCCCACCATGGTTTTTCCCTTAACTGGGTTTTCCACATCAAAATCTTGGTGTTATGTGTTGTGATTTCAATTTGCTTATCTGTCTTATTACTGCAATTTATTAGATCTATGTTTTGTGATTAATTTTTATATTCCAGTGAAGACTGATTCACCGTTGCCCTCTTAGTCTTCCTTCTTGGTTGCTGCTAACAATTGGTATCAGAGATATATCCTCTGGTAGAAGCTTAATCACTTGAGGAGATTTAGGATGGCAATTGAAGGTATAATCTTTAAGAAGGATAGTCCTAGATTTGATGGGAGTAACTATGATATATGGAAAGGCCGAATGGAAGTGCACTTGAAATGTCTTAGTGAAGATTATTGGAAAATTACAAAGAATTCTTATACTATTCCTCTGAATGGATCGTCTATTCCTGATGAGATCAAGGAAGTTGAACATAATATTAGAGTGAGGGAAGCATTGCTTAGTGCCCTAACTGATTCAAAGATGAAAAATGTAATGGGACTATAGACCATACATGAGATCTAGGTGAAGCTTGAGATTCTGTATGAAGGTGATAAACAAGTGAAGGTTGCCAAGTTGCAGAGTTTGAAAGGAAAACATGAGATGTTAAAGATGGGAGATGATGAGAACATACACTCTTTCATTGCTAAGGTGAATGATCTTGTCCTAGGTATTATATGTGCTAGTGGAACCATTGAGGAAGATGAAATTGTTGCTAAGGTGTTCAAATCTCTGCCTCCTTAAAAAAATAAGGTTTTTGCTATTGATGAGATCCGAAGTGTGACTATAGTGACAAGAGATATGCTGGTTGAAAAGCCTCCTACGTTTGAGCAAAGTGAGTTTGGAGAATCACATGGAAAGTCTAAAATTGCATTTAGAGTATCTACATCTATATTTGGTGAGCATAGATATGATCTTGATGAGTGAAAAATATATAGATATGAAAGAGAGTGAAGAGAGATGGAAGAGCAATAAAGGGAGTTGGATGAACTTGAAGCATTGATTGCCTAGACATTTCCTAAAGGTGCTGGTAAGTATGATGGAAAGTTTCCTTTGAAATGTTTCTCTTGTAATAAGATAGGACATTTTTCTTCTACATGCTCAGAGAGAATGGCTAAGCATGATAGACATGATAAGTTTGATAAGCATGATAGGAATGATAGATATGAAAAGCATGAGAAGTATGATAAGCCTTACATGTCTAACTGGAAGTATAGAAATTAGAGTAATGGTTACTATGTTGCTAATGAAGGTATTACAGATGAAGAATCAGAAGGAGATGAAGTTGTATTTCCTACCATTAAGGAAGATGGACCTATACTTGTTGACTCTACTAGCTACATACTATTGAGGAGAAAGCTTTAGCTGCTAAAGTTGAAGAGAAAGATTAATGAGTAATTGACAGTGGTTGTTCACATCATATGACTAGTGATAAAAGAAAGTTTGTGAGTATGGAAAGATATGATGGTGGAATAGTTAGATTTGGAGATGACAAAGCCTGTGTATCTATGGGAGAGGTTCTTTTTCTTTTGATGGTAAGCATAACACTGATGATGTCTTGTATGTTTAAGGTCTGAAGCCTAATCTTTTGAGTATTGGAAAGATGGCTAATAAAGGTTATGATCTACAATTCAGGGATGGAAAATGCAAGATCTTAAATGCCTATGGTATAGAGATTGCATCTGGAACTAAGATTGAAGGTAACATTTTTCATTTGAATGCTAGTGAGAAAAGTTATTTGATTGCTGAGATAGATGAGAGTTGGTTGTGGCATAGGAGAATGTGTCATGTAATTTTGATTCAATGATTAAGATCAGTTCTACACATGTTGTGAGAGATCTACCTAAAATTGTTAAGCCTTCTAGTTCGGTATGCAAGGAATGTCAGTTAGGTAAGAAAACAAGGATTTATTTCAAAAGAAAACAATATATATCAGAAGGATTGTTAAATCTTGTGCATACTGACCTATGTGGACCTACAAATGTTAGAAGTGTGCAGGGTGATATATATTTTATGCTACTAATTGATGATTGTTCTAGGATGATATAGGTTATCTTTTTGAAGGAGAAATCAGAAGCATTGGACAAGTTCAAGATATTCAAAGCTAAGGTTGAGAATGAGTTTGGATTAAAGGTGAACTATCTAAGATCTGATAGAGGAGGAGAATTTTGTTTTGGTGAGTTCAATTCATTATGTGAGAAGCATGGGATTAGAAGACAATTATCTGCTCCTAGAACCCCTTAGCAGAATGGAGTTGTTAAGAGGAAGAATAGAATTGTCTTGGATGCTGCAAGGACTATGCTGGTTGAAGGAAATGTTCTGAAGATCTTCTGGAAAGAAGCCATTGGCACTATTTTTTACACATTGAACAAACTTCACATCAAAGGTGATACCAGTAAGATGCCTTATGAGCTATGGTTTGGTCATGTTCCTACTGTGAGATATTTCAGAGTATTTGGTAGCAAATGTTATATCAAGAGAGATGAGGATATAGGAAAGTTTGATGCTAGAAGTGATGAAGGAATTTTTTTGGGATATTCAACAAAGAGAAAAGCCTACCGGTGCTACAATAAGAGACTGGGGAAGATAGTGGAAAGTGAAAAATGTGAAGGTGGATAAGAACCTTGGAAAAGAGATCAGAGCATGTAGTTATGATGATGGACAACATATTGTTTTAATGCTTATTCAGATTGAAGAGCTTAAGAAGAATGATCTGGTAGAGACAGTTAACTCGGATGTTGTTTTTGTCAGTGAAGGAGTGCAGGAACTTGATAGTCAGAACAATTAGAAGACTCCAAGGTATATAATACTAAATAATTCTGAAAATCAGATCATTGGTGACAAGAATAAATGTGTAATGACTAGAAGAAGTTTAGTTGTTGAAGAAGTATGCTTGAATTCTAAAGTTGAACCTAAAAATTTTGTTGAAGCTTACAAAGATAAAAACTGGATGAGAGCTATGGAAGAAGAACTAGATCAGATTGAAAAGAATAATACATGGGAACCTGTGCCTAGAGTTAAGGATAAAAATATTATTGGTACTAAATGGGTATTCAGAAATAAATTGAATGAAGTCAGTGAAGTTGTCAAAGATGAACCTAAACTGGTTTGCAAAGGATATTCTCATAAAGAAGGAATTGATTATGAGGAGACTTTTTCTCTGGTTGCCAGACTTGAAGCTATTAGATTGTTGCTTGCTTATGCTGCTTATAAAGATTTCAAGGTATATCAGATGGATGCCAAATTTGCCTTTTTGAATGGTGATCTAGAGGAAGAAGTCTACATTGAGCAACCTAATGGGTTTTCACTATCAGATGATGGAGCTATGGTATGTAAATTGAAGAAAGCTATTTATGGATTGAAGCAAGCCCCTAGAGCCTAGTATGCTAGATTAGATAAATATTTGTTAAAATTGGGATTTACTAAAGGTGTTACTTATAGTATTCTATATTTCAAGATTGAGAATGATAACATCCTAATTGTTGAAGTCTTTGTTGATGATATTATCTTTGAAGGTGATGATAACTTGAGAAAGAAGTTTGCCAGTCATATGCAGAAATAATTTGAAATTTCTATGATAGGTGAGATGAAATTTTTCTTAGGTTTGCAGATTTCACAAAGTTGAAAAGGTATATTCATATCTCAAACTAAGTATGTGAAAGAATTACTAAAGAAGATTGGGTTAGATAACTCCAAACTAGTTGGAACTGCTATGGTAAATGATTGTAAATTGTCTAAGAATGATGAATCTCCTAAAGCTAATTAGAGTTTGTACAGATCTATGGTTGGTGGACTACTATATCTTACTTTCAGACTAGGTCGAATATTATGCATGTTGTGTGCATGGCTTCTAGATATCAATCTCATCCAAAAGAGATTCATGTCACTACTATGAAGAGGATATTTAGATACTTGAAGGGAATTGTGGACTATGGTTTATGATATCCGAGGAATGATGATTTCATGCTATGTGCCTACACTGATGTTGATTGGGTTGGTGATGTTGATGACAAGAAGAGAACTACCGGTGGAGCATTCTTTCTGGGTACGAAGTTGGTTGCATGGGCTAGCAAGAAACAAGATTCAATGTCCTTATCTACTGCTGAAGCTGAGTACATTGTTGCTACTAGTAATTACACTTAGGTAGTCTGGGTGAAGCAAATGTTGAAAGATATCAGAGTTATTTATGACAAGCCTACTATTATATACTGTGATAATTCCATTACTATTAACATGTCAAATAATATAGTGCAACATTCAAAGACTAAGCATGTGTCAATCAAATATCATTACTTGAGAGAGAAAGTCAATGAAGAGAAGGTGAAGCTGGAGTAAATATCTACAAAGGAACAAATAGCTGATATATTCACTAAGTCTTTCCTTGCAGATACATTTGTCTATTTGAGAGACAAGTTAGAGGTATCCACCCCTCCTTATGAGAGATAGATGCATTGATTTGCATCAATTCGGTGGACTTCACAGTCTTATCCTTTTATCTGGATTGGTGAATTGATGTTGCTCCTTTGCTAGAGTAGTCTGTGTTTTTGGAGATATTTCTAAGACTCATGTTTTTGTTTTGCAGAGACAAATTTTGGTTTTTTGTTTTAAGATCTTTGGCATTGTTGTCAAAGGGGGAGAGAGGTCATGTGAAAAACTTCTTTATATGTCTTGATATTAGGGGGCCAAGTTTGCTGGAGATATCTTCTTTCTTTGCATTGATTGTTCATTGATTGTTTTTCACATTCATATGTTGCCATCAATGACAAAGAGGGAGATTGTTGGATATTGTTGGTCATTACTGCTACTAGGATATGTTGTAGTCATTGATGTTAACATATTCTTGTATATTGCTCCGATATGTTTGGGAGATCTTATGATCCGGTTTTGCAGTTTTGTTGTTGATCACTATTTTGCAGAGCTCGGTATATTTCGATGTGACTAGATCTTGTGCTGAGTTTTTGAATTATTTCTTTGGATGGTCTTGTGTATCTTCATTTTAGATGGATCATGATTTGGTGCTTCGCAAGTTATCTTTCTTTGTGATAGTTGTCGATTGGTTGTGTTCTTCACCCTTCAGATGTTGATCTATGAAGATTTGACAAGTGGTATTGGTGCAACTATTCTTGATGATTCTATCATACTTGTTGGTATTTCTCAGTTGTTTCCTATTTGTTTTGATGATATGCATTGATTGTTGTGTAGGTTATTGGTGGTTTCTATGAACCGGTGATGATTTTTGTGTTATGCAGTTTTCCTAGTAGTGTAGCGTGTTGCAGTTGATCTTGGCATGATTTCCAATGATATTGAGTGTTTGGGAATTTTTTTTAGGACCATGTTATGCTATGTAAACCATTATATTGGTCCGGTGGTTGATCTTTGTATCGTGTGTTATAATTTTGTAATTGAGGGTTGAGGGCTTAGCCAACCTTGTTATCAAGGTTGATGATTTGTATATATAGGTGATATTGCCATGTAATTTGGTGATTGATGTTATGCATGAACTATTAGAGAGAGGTTTATGTGTGAACAAGTGATTCATCCTTCATTGTTGTGATTGAGGAGAGTTTGGTGTTACAGGGCAGACATTTGTGCTTAACTGAAACTATAATCAGGCATTTAGAGATGCTATTCTTTTAGTTCATTTCTTTTGGATTCTAGTCCAAATTTTATTGTAAGTCAGTGAGACTTCCCTGAGGTTTGTAGTCTTTTGAGCCATTATATTTGAGTAGTGAGCTCTAGGCAATGTGCCTGAATGAATGTGTATTTCCCATTGTAATATTTCCACATACTATCGCAAAGTATCATCTTACTGTGGGTAGGTTCCCACCATAATTTTTCCCTTAACCGAGTTTTCCATGTCAAAATTTTGGTGTTATATGTTGTGCTTTCAATTTTCTTATTTGCCTTATTATTGCATTTTATTAGATCTATGTTTTGTGATTAGGTTTTATATTCCAGTGAAGACTGATTCACCCCCCCCCTCCCTCTCAGTCTTCCTTCTTGGCTGCTACTAACAAAAACATCTTCTGAATCACCAACATAAGAACCAATCCCAAAACTATACGTTGACATCAATGACAAACATCATAGTTGCAACAACATATCCCTTTTTACAATATTTCATCTATTAAAATATATTTCATGACAATTTCATCACAAGCCATAAAACCTTAATTTGATTGAATATTCTCCTATATCTATAAAAATCAAACCAAGGAACTTAATTTGTCATATTATATTTTTATGTGGAAAGAAGAACCAAGGCACCCACATGGATGAAAAGTCTCTCCATTGATGATAGGGAGACATGAACACAAATATCATAAATATGGTTTCTTATTTAGTATTATAAATATGGATTTTTAAGTGGGAGATTAAGTTTTGTGATTAGAACCAAATTAACAAATTTCATTGAAACAATAATAGAAATGTAACAAGAATTCACTCAAATATTATGGTCCCTAAAAGGTGTTGTAGAGGATTTCTAGTGTAGCATAAAAATTAGAGTTACCTATTTCAACAAATACATCTAGTTTTTCATGTTTCATGTTTGAAGAAGGTTAATAGACAAAAGGGTTGTAACACATAGAAAGTTACCAAGTTTGACGAGGAGGGAAAAATAATTTTTCATCATGAAGGTCTTCAAACAAGAACTAAGAGGCTATAGATGAAACTAATCTTAGAATATTTGATCAAATGGAAGACCTATTAAATCAAATATGCTACTTAAGAAAATAAAGATTTTTTGCAAAAACATCCACAATTGAAAAGTGTCGAAGACAATGCTTCTTTGAAGAATGGGGGCAAGTTATGCCCTTAATCTTTTAATATGCTCTGACAAGGCATAGGTACATAGTAAATATAAAAACTAGTGTTTATTTTATGATCTTCTTATTACAAATTGTGTTCTTTTGGAGGGCTTGGAAGTTTGTACTCTAAAAAAAAATTATCATTCTTGAATATTTGCAAAATTATAATATATTTTTCTTTTTTCTTTTGTATAAATTATTTTATTACAAACTACAACAAATTCAAAAAGACCCAAATCTATAATATTACATAATTACATTAAATTGTTCATACTACAACACTTATCACACAAGCATGTCACCATGAGATTTCTCTTTCCAAACAATAATTAATGATCAAATAACTGATGTGCAATCAAATTGGATTCTCATGAGTACATGAAAGAAACCCCTTTATATTTAAGCTTTAACTAAACTAGGGGAGAAATATTATCCTACATGCAACTATTTGAATACACCATATTGACGAAGGAAAAGAATATAGAGTTTTAACCTATCAAAGTCTCAATCAAAAAATTTATTTCTTATAATAACTAGAAGGAAAATCGAACCCAATTTTTGTAAGTTTGGGTCACCTAATAAGTTTGATACTTTTTGGCTTATTATTTAAACAATTGTCAATGGAATGCAAATTTTTATTAAAATTTTATTTAAAGATGATTATGTTAATATCTTATTTTAAGTTATTTTCAAATGAACTATAGGTAAAATGTTATAGTAAAGATACATTTTTTAAAATGTAAATGGAAATAGGATTCTTTTGTAGTCTAGTCATCTAGTTTAGGTTATTTAATTAAACAATCTAATTTTATAGACTATTTATTATAATTATATAAATATATGGATTATTTAATAAGATTGGTTTTTGGTCTTTTTGCTCAAAATAATTACTAATGGAGCATTACTTTTTGGATTGGAAGATCATTTAAATATGATTATATTAATGTTTTGAAGTATCTTTCAAATTTGTTAACAATAGATGGAATATCACAAAAAAATTATAAAAATAAATGAAAATGAAATTTTTTATAGTCTATTTTAGGTAACTTGTTTGGGTTAATAAGGCAACTAGAATTCTTAAGGTCACTTTCACAATTATATAAAACTATACGTAAGTTATTTAATAAGGTTGGTCCTTTCATCTTATGATCAAAACAATAATCAGTGAAATATGACAATTTGTATTGAAATCTCATCTAAATGATTATATTAATGTTCTATCTTTCAAACATTTCAACAATAGGTAGAAAATACAAAAATATATATTAAAAATTAAATTGAAATGAAAATAGAATCTTTTAATAGTCTATGATGTCAAGTGACATGGTTTGGATCTACAAATGACTAATGGAACACATAAATGTTTGGAAGAGTAAAAAATTAATAAACAAATTACAACATTTATCTTATCTAAAATTTCAAGACTTAGTTAATTCATTGAAACATATGACAATATGACATTAACTAAAATACTTTATTTAATCACCCTTTATGTGTCCTCCATTAATTCGTTAGAAATATAATTATTTTCAAAACACTCAACCAAAAGTATAATCTCGTGAAAGCTAAAATTCATAATCTTTTTCATGCATTTGAATATTACAATTAGCATCGAAAGGTTATAAGGATCAAATGGAAATTGATTCTTTTATGAGTCTACATATGGCTTATAGTGATCTCTTTATATATCTACATATGACTTGTAGTAATATGAGACTACCCGTGACTTATAATAAGATAGGACTAGTCCATACTACAAACAAGGCGCATTTCAATTTTTCATTACAAATAATTACATTAAATTTTTCATACTATAACACTTATCACACAACCATGTCACCATGACATTTCTCTATTCAAACAATAAATTAAGGATCAAATAAATGATACACAATCAAATTGGATTTTCATGAGTACATGAGAGAAACCCCTTTAGATTTAAGCTTTAACGAAACTAGGGGAGAAACATCATCTTACATGCAACTCTTTGAAAACACCATATTGATGAAGGAAAATAATATAGAGTTTTAACCTATCAAAGTCTCAATCAAGATTTTGATTTCTTATAATAACTAGAAGGAAAACCCAACCCAATTTTTGTAAGTTTGGATCATCTAATAAGTTTGGTACTTTTTGGCTTTATTATTTAATCAATTGTCAATGGAATATGAATTTTTATTGAAATTTAATTTAAACATTATTATGTTAATATTCTATTTTAAGTTATTTTCAAATGATATAGGTAAAATGTCATATAAAGGATATATTTTTTTAAATGTAAATTGAAATAGGATTCTTTTGTAGTCTAGTCATCTAGTTTAGGTTATTTAATTAAATGATCTAATTATAGATTATTTATTATAATTATATAAATATATGAATTATTTAATAAGATTGGTCTCTTTTGTCTTTTGTTCAAAATAATTACTAATGGAATACTACTTTTTGGATTGGAAGATCATCTAAATACTATTATATTAATGTTTTAAAGTATCTTTCAAAGTTGTTTACAATAGATGGAATGTCAAAAAAAAATTATAGATAATTAAATAGAAATTTGAAATTTTTTATAGTCCATGTTAGGAAACATATAACAATATGACATTAACTAAAAGACTTTATTTAATCGCCCTTTATGTGTCCTCCATTAATTTGTTGGAAATATAATTGTTTTCAAAACACTCAACCAAAAGTATAATCCCCTGAAAACTAAAATTTATAAACTTTTTCATGCATTTGAATATTACAATTAAGATCGAAAGATTATAAGGATCAAATGGAAATTGATTCTTTTATAGATCTACATATGAGTTATAGTAATATGGGACTATCCGTAACTTATAATAAGATAGGACTAGCCCATACTACAAACAAGAAGCATTTGAAATTTTGACCACTCTTTCAAGAATACAAATTCTCCCTCACTAAAGCAACTCAAATTTTGAAATAAAAAATAAGAACAGAAATTTCTGTAACACTGAACTTGACGACATTTCTTGCTGTAGGAATAGCTCTCAATGGCACAGTTTTTAGTAATGGAGTACCAAATGTCTCAGACATATCAATACCTGCCTGATTGTCCATAGGTGTGGACCAATTGAAGGCTAGCAGCAATGAACCCACCACCAAGTGAACCATTCTGTGTGCCAGTGGAAGCCCAATGCATATCCTTCTTCCTCCTCCAAATGGTATCAATTCAAAATCCTGACCTTTGTAATCAATGTTGGATTCCAGAAACCAAATGAACCATTCTGTGTTCCAGTGGAAGCCCATCAAATTGGACATGCAGACGACTTTGGTTGTGTCATCTCCATCGATCGCAAGAGAAGTACTGAAGAACAATGACCATAGCTTCTCAAGCGGGACAATCAGTACAGCTGCAAGGACATTATACTACCAAGGCACAATTCTAATATGGAGCCCTAATGGCCATCATTGGCGCTTGATTAGAAAGATCTGCAACACAGATTTTTAGTGCCAAAAGGCTCGATGCTTTGTAGCATTTGAGAAGAAACGGAGTATTTAGGACCATTGATTGCATATTGGAGGATTGTAAACAGGGGAATAGTGTGGAGATTGGTGAAACAGCTTTTATGATGTCTCTTAGCCTTGTGGGTCAGATGGTTTGCGGCAAAGAAGTGTTTGAGCCAGGCTTTGCACAAGCTGCGGAGTTTAGAGGCATGGTATGGGAAGCCCTCAAGTTGACAGGGATTCCAACCGTATCTGATTTTTTTCCTTTTTTTCAGGAGCTGAGCAGTAAAACTAGGATGTTGGCCCACCCAGCGTTTTGATAACTTGTATAACGGGGTGATGTGCAGTGCATCGGTAATGAAGTGAAGGATTTTCTTAATGTAATGTTGGATTTGAGAGAAGATGGTACGCAACTTAGTCTGGAGAACGTCAAAGCAATGCTGATGGTAAGCTGGATTCCTTAGAATGATTTGGCATGAATGAAAATGTCAGCCTTACAGCTAGGGTTTCTAGTTTCTGCACATACAGAATATATTATGGATTCATATAGACTAACTATTTTCAACTTTCCCACATAATCAAAACAATATTTCTGATTGCTAAATAGTTGTGACTATATCAACTATGTAACATCGTGCTCATTAGTCTTGCTTATGTAGGAGTTTATAACAATAGCCATCACCCTGTTTTTTATCTGTAAGGGTTCAAAAAGGGTTGAAACGTCTGACTTATCTCTTCAGAAGATGTAACTCCTCATAAAAGATTCTTCACGCTTCGTACATTACCTTTTATCTCCATATTGATCTGACAACAGTCGTACAAGCCTCTAATGATATTATGTATATTGACTTCTGCACTCCCCTCTACAGCACTTATGCACGGCATACAAACTCTCTGTGTAATCACACCACACTACACATGATTATTCATAATATGATACTGTGCATGACGTTGTGTAATTTCGTGTAAATATTTAGTAATTTTTTAATATATTTAGTAATTTTTTAATATATTGATAAAAAATATATAAGAAACACGATTGATGGCATATAGAGTCTATCAATCTTAAAAAGATTCTTTACACAAAAGTTCCAATTTTATTCGAAAATTCAAATTGGCCAAAGATAGATCACCAGAAAAGTGGAACCCTCTAAACCCCATAGGCAAGATACAAACTGTTGTAAGTATATGATGTGAGTGTCAAAATAATTCTTGTCTTTGTGCTAAGAAAAGTGAATGAAAGAAAAACAAATTAACAAAAGAAATAACAAAGTTGCTAAGAAAGACCTCCCAAAATCCTAAACACCAACAAAGAGAATCCTAGTAGATATCAAGAATCCAAAGAAACATTGTAGTCAATGAACAACTCCTCCGTTCTTTAACATATCTAGATGCTAACAACTATAGATATGTGATAAAACTCCAACCATTAGGGACCATTACAGAGTGCAATTGAAGAGATAATTAGAATTTTAGATGGTTTAAAATAGAGCATTACTATTTCTTTTTATTGTTTGTAATTATATATGTATTGTATATATTTGCACGATTTTCATATTGATAATGTTAGAATAAAAGGTATTAGTTTACTTAATTAATTAAACCATATTGATTTAATAACTAAGTCACATTTTCTCTATTTCACTTAAGCTAAATTTAGAAAGCTAAACTTAGGAATATTAATAATTAACTTATTATTAATTATTAATTTTTTTTAGGGTTTATGTTTTTAGGTTTGATCTCCTTTTATAAGGATTGATCCCTTTGTAATCCTAACCAAACGGATTATTATTATTGCATATTCTTGCTTCGGGTTTTCAAAGCAATCATTGTATTTTGTGAATCTTCCATCTTTGTGACAGGTTATTTGCATACAAGTGTTCACTGCGCTCTATGAGGTTGTATTCTACAGCTTTTACATGGTATCAAAGCTTCAAACCTGAGGTTTTCCTGTTCTTCTGATTGGAAGATTCTACTAGAGCAGGTCTTCTGTGCAATCTGGGTTGATTTGGACTTCATTATTGAATCCAGCACATGTCAAATAGTCAAGATTGACCTTTTGTTTGTCAATTTTTGATTCACGGGGCCAAATCTGTGAGGGTTTGAAAATTCAGTTTCTTTTTGTGATCTAAGGGGGCACCTGGTTTTTGGACAAATTTGTGCTCAAAAGGACTTCACGGTTGGATTCAGAAGGCCGATTCCATGAATTTTGATATATAATTTGCCTATTTTCGGTGACAAGGGCATCTAGGACAATTTTTTATTGGCATGTTTTCTTAGACATGAAAATCTATAGAGTTGTTCCTGCACCTGCGTCAGAAATATTTTCAAAAAAAAAAATCAATTGACTGGTAAAAAAAATAAATTTTGATTGCTGGGTTTTCAATTTTTTTTGTTAAAAAAAAAAATCAAGTTAATGCATGTTGTCAAAAGATTTTTTTTAATTAAAAAAAAAAAGTCAACCCTTTGCACCAAAAGTACATTGCATCAGTGTTGATGTCATCATGCTAACATCAGCAATACAGTTAGCTGTATGGATGGCTTGCATGGCCCTCTATGACCCTCTTTGTGCCCTAAAAGAGGGGTTTTTTTGTTTTGGCCATAACTTGGGCATACGATATCATTTTTTGGAAAATAAGACATCATTGGAAAGTTGGTTTTGTACATCGTTGGAAAGCTAGTTTTGTCTACTTTCCAGATTTGTGAGTTTGATCACCTATTTTTGCTGCTGGTGCATTCTACAATCATTTGAAGTCAAAGAGGCTGTTTTCAGTCCCGAGCTCGTAATGTTTCACCAGTTTCTCCGATTTTTGCGATTCCAGCAGCGTTGGGATGGTGTTTCAGAGATCTTCACAACCATCCATGTAATTTTTCTAGATTTTACTCTAGGTACATTTTATTCAGGTTTTTGTGTTTTCACACTCTGATGAATTATTTTTACATATGAGATCATGGAAACTTCTCATTTGCATGGGATGACTTGTTTTTTGTTGTTATTCATGTATTTCTAGTCTTATGTCTTTTTTTGACATTATGCGCTTTCATTGTGAGCACTTATGATTTTGTAATCGCATTGAGATAAAGTGCCTTTGTATTGCACATGTATTATGGGATCTTGCACATCAGTTTTGTGCCTTATTGTACTCACACTGTGATATAAAGTTCCATGGGGGTTTGATGTTTGCCTTTGTTTACCTTCATACCTTTCTCATGCGTGTGTGCCTTGGTTTGCACACCCTTTGTATTTGCTTGTACTTTCATGTCTACATGGTCAAATGTTTTTGGTTCTTTGTCATACACTACATTATGGCTTTCAGATTTAGTGTACCTGTCATACCTCTCCCTTGTTAGCATTATGGGGTGGTTTCTCTTGTTGGTTGTTGGTTCATAATGCTTCTTTGGTTCGTTGGAGTGAGCTATGTATTTAGTATTTGTTCCTACATACTAGGTGGATGCAGTGGTTGGTTACCTATGCATTTCAGTGAGATGGATCATTTACCATATGGACAATCTTTCATTCCTTTCTTTTTGGAGGCAACCTTCCATCTTCGATTGATCAACTCTTTAGACTTTGGTGTTTTTGCCATATGTATCTTCGAGTTCAATTGTTTGTCTTTGCTTACCATCTGATTTGAGTAGTGTTATTTGAGGGCACTCATGTAGATTACAGTCTTCTCTACCTGATCATCTTCTATTTCAATGGAGGTTCTTCAGATCGACAGTCATTCTACGACATAGTTTGCAGCTTCTTCATGCTTCAGTGATTCTTCATGCTTGTCTTTTGTTACTATCTTTTGGAACATTCTTGTTTGGAGGCTTCTTAGTCTTTCACTTGAGCTTTCTTCTCTTCTTGGAGAGGAGTTTTGTTCCCACAAAGTTTTCTCTTTTTTCTCCATTTTACAGAGATTTCATTGTACTTGGGTACCCAATTGCATATACCCAAACAATAAAGATGGTTTATTATCTACCTAATTGCATATACACGTTTAGAAACTTTTTAATATTTCTTCAATGTTTATAGAATAGAAAACTTAACTTTTCTAAGAAAGCAATAAAGATGGTTCATTATCTACCCTATTGTACATATAAATATTTAGACTATATTCCTTTCAAAATATATTGTAGTTGACTTTTTAACAAGTGGCTAAACTATGCTGTAAAGTTTCTACAAGATGACGAAAGGTTGGGGAGGAATATCTGCCTCACAATTCAAAGTAAAAAGCTAGTGAGGTGCAAAAAACCATAAATTAGTTTTATGAAAAAAAATTACTTAATTGTAGTAGTGTCCACCATAGTGGAGCATTGATTTTACCGATGTAAACTCATTTCAATATATAAAGGTGAAATTCATAGAATTTGGAGACATGTAGCCTAGAATACGAAATAAATTTGTGTGCTAGCAACCATTTCTCATAGTAGAGATTATATGATTGTGGTGGTGACCATAATGTGGTGGAATTTTTTTTATTGAAACACTTCAATTTTTTGGAGGATGTGTGTGTGGGTCTATATTTCACCGCCATGCTTATATAATTCTAATCTAATTTACCTATGGAGAGATATTAGGTCCAAACATGTAGTTTTGAATAAGAAAATTATTTGGAATACTTAGGAGACTACCTCTATTAGTAACCTATTTGGTTTATTTTAACCTCCACATGTAATAGGATATGTTGGAGTATTGTGGATGTTTTTTGTGTGTTTAGGGTATTGTGACTACCAACAAAACTCAATGAGACGTTCAGCACTATTGTTTTGTGTGATTGTGAAATGGAGGAGATAAAGGAAATGATACATTACGAGGATGTCAAGGGTTTTGGAATTAGAAATGAATGTGAGGTTGCAAATTTTGGATGGTGGTATAAATATAAACTTTAAAAAGACTATAAACAAAATTTGTAAGGAATTATAAATAGAATAAATGACCTTGAAGAAATTCATCGGAGGGAGAATTGATTAAAAAATAGAATTCAAGAGAATTTGGAAATATTATTATGCAATATTATATATGTAAGAGATCTAAAATAACATATCGATTGAATTGGTAAGCATGATAGCATTTCAAAAATGTTAAAATTCGCCAAAAGAATATTTTAAACATTCTAAAATGGTTCAATGTGTGCATATTGTAATTGCATTTTTCAAAATGATTTGATGTCTACATATTGTGATTGCAATAGCATTTAGATACATATAAATTTCTAGAAAGACTAA